>NW_027249061.1:114822-482411 GCF_019359855.2 Lolium perenne | reverse complement strand
AGTTGTGAGCCACCTCATCGTATTGCTCATCGATGCGCGTCTCGAAGAGGGTGAGTTGCTCCTTGAACTCTTGTCGTTGCGTCCATAGGTTGTGTTGAGTAGCCAACCTCTCGGTGTTGCGGAGGATCTCTTCATCCCTTGTGGTATCTCCGTTCCTATCCATGATGGAAAGACAAGAACTATGTTGTGTATGTTAGTGGAAGGAGACTACCTCGCACTCTTACCAAGGTAAGATAGTATTGAGGCAATCCACCAAGTCAAAAGTAAGATCAAGTGTATCGGGAACACACGCAAAACCACACGCAAAAGCTAGCAAATATGGTGTTAGGCGAGTGTTGTGGAAAGCCAAAAGACAAATCCAAGATCGAGTATGTTGTTAAAAGTGGGTGAGGTCCAAAAATCCAAATGTCAATGTGAAGATCACTATAAACACGGAAAAAGTTGTGGAACACACACACGAGATAAGCGGGGTTAGTGCAACCAAAAGTGAGCGGAAAAGTGTATGTATAAGTGCTCGGTGTCACACTAACACAAGGAGAGCCAAAGCTTCGGTTGCAAAGGAAGAGACAACAAGATTCACACGTGGCCTCTCTTCTCGTATCTCTCTTTTGCTTAAAAGCTTTTTCTCTTTTGTATATGGTGGCACTTGCACTCGTTTGTATCTTTGGTGGCACTTGGACACTTTTGTATGTATGGATGTATGGATGTATGGATGTATGGTGCTACTCGCACTCTGTTTGTGTTTTTGGGGCTTTTTCACGCACTATGTTAGCGTTAGCCTCGCTTTTGCTATTTTGCCACACGAGTGTTTGCTTGGATGCCTTACTCAACGCGACACACGCACCTCACAATGCGGGGCCAGGTGCAATGCCTCGCAACACTAAACAAGCAATGCTCGATGGGATAGATCGCAAAAGGAAGAGGGGTTACAAGGGGAAAGTTGCAAGTTATACCTGCGATGATGGTGGTGGTGGTGGTGGTGGTGATCGCCGGAAAACAAGCTCGAAGGAGGGCGCGAAGATTGCGCCCGGTCTATGGTCCGGTTGGACCGGACTGAGGACCGGCTGGTCCGGTTGCCGCCCGGTCGACCGGGTTCTGGGCTGGCTCGTCCGGTCTGGGGTCCGGTTGACCGGATTCGAAACCGGGTTTCGCGATTTGGAGCTTTCTCTCTCCTGTTCTTCCCCAAACCAAAACCAAAAGAGCAAATCGACGGGAAACGATGGAATTGGAGGCCCAAAGTTGGGGAAATAGTAGATCAAGCACAACAACACCAGATCCACGGAACAAAACCACTCAAAACGCAACCAAATCACAGATCGGTCAGGAGGCAATTTGGGGCTATTTTTGGGGATTTTTTGGAAAATTTTCTAGGAACGAAATCGGGTGGGTGGAGGGTCAAATCCGCGGTAACCAAGAGCTGCTGATACCATATGATGAGGTCTAAGACCCCGTGTGTGGCCCGATCTCGCGGATTGACCTCGAATCAAAGGGGAGAGGTGGGAGAACGCGAGGAACACGAAGAACACGACGAACACGAGGAACTCCGAGACTCACGCACGCACACCAACCCGATATACCCGATGTTTACCTCCGTGGCTCGATGGACCACGCCAATAGAATCTCCGAGGAAGAGGCGCGCGGCAGAATTCCCGGAGAGAGATTGGGGTTGGAGAAGAAGAGCTTGGTGAGAGAGAGAGAGTAACTTATACTAGAATCTCACTCAACAAGATCAAAATCAACAACCAAGGTGCCTTGATTACAGAGGGATGATACCCAAGGGAGACTAAGCTCAAAGGTAGGTTTGAGTTCAAAACAAGTCTAAGGGGTAAAGGAGGGGTCCAGGCTACTTATATAGGCACACATGGCCAGCAAGGGCGAACAGGTACGCGAATGGATAAGTTAAGGCAGTTTGGTGGGTCATTCCCGTCAGATCCGGTTTGGGTCCGGTCTGACCGGGCCTGTGACCGGGCTGTCCGGTCGTGGGTCCGGTTGACCGGGCGCAAACCGAGAATCTGCGAAGTTTCCGGTCCTGGGTCCGGTCGTCGTCCAGTACGAGGGAGCTGCGCCGGTTTGCGCCCGGTTGACCGGGCCTGTGACCGGGGCGTCCGGTTGTGGGTCCGGTCTGACCGGGTCCTGGACCGGCCAGCGTCCGTCTCTTCCTTGGAGCGCTTCGAGCGACGTCGACTTCGGCTTCATGATCATCTCCATGTCCAGCTGCTTCTCTCCTTCCCTTCACCTTGGCTTGTCCTCCTCTCCGTGGTCTTGATGCGCCTTGTACCTAATGACACATAGCACATCGGCATGAGGTAGCATTCCATCCAAATGGGTACCAAGATTAAGGGTGGTGAGGAGCGAGTTCACCTCATCATGTAGAGCTTTAACTCGGGCTCGTGTCATCGGTCCACTTGGGGGACTTGTTGGTCTTTGATGTAGCCCCGGTCACCGACGTCGCTACACCAAGACCATCAAGTGCAGCCCCGCCTATCGTCGACGCTACACCATGGCCAAAGAGTTACCCAAGTGGACCTTCAACCCTAACCCACGCTACACGCGACAAGGTGAACTCCTTCCTCTCGATACTCAACCTCGTAGATACCTTGAATGGAATGCTACCTCATGTCGGCATGTTATTTGTCATTAGGTACAAGAGTCATCGAGGACCGGAGAGGAGGAACACCCATGGTGCAAGGAAGCGAGGGAAGGGAAGAGGAGCCATTCATCATGGTGCAAGGAAGAAGGAAGAAGAAGAAGGAAGGAAGAAGAAGAATGAGAGAAGAAGGAAGAGGAAGAAGAGGCGGGAGGAAGAGGCCCAGCCGACCTGGTCCAGGACCCGGTCAGACCGGCCCCACGACCGGACGACCCGGTCCCAGGCCCGGTCAACCGGGCGCCCAACCGGGCGCAGCTCCATCGTACCGGAAGGAAACCGGAATCTTCGCAGATTCCCGGTTTGCGCCCGGTCGACCGGACCCATGACCGGACAGCCCGGTCACAGGCCCGGTCAGACCGGACCCAAACCGGATCTGACGGGAATGACCCCCCAAACTGCCTTAACTTATCCATTGCGTACCTTTTCGGCCCAAGCTGGCTTGTACCTCTATATAAGCACCTAGGACCCCTCCTTTACCCCTTAGACAAGATGATAGCTTAGACATGAAGATGAGCTTTGTCTCCCTAGGGTTTCATCCCCTTTGTATCAAGGCAACCCATGTTGGATGATTGGATCTATGTGAGTGAGATTCTAGTGTGCTCCACTCTCTCTCCCTCACCGGTCTCCGTCCCCAACACCGATCTCTCACTCCGGGATTCTACCTCGAGTCTCTCCCGTGGTGATTCTATTGGCGTGGTCCATCGAGCCACGAGGGTAAGTATCGATTGTATCGGGTTGGTGTGCGTTGTGTTCTTCGCGTTCTTCGTGTTCTTCCGCCTCTCCCTCTCTTTCCCCTTTGATTCTTGGGTCATTCGCGAGATCGGGCCACACACGGGGTCTTAGACCTCATCATATGGTATCAGCAGCCTTTGGTTTCCGCGGATTTGACTCCCCACCCATCCAATTTCGTCTCTAAAAATTTTCCCCAAAAATCCCCAAAAATAGCCCTAATTTGCCTCTTGACCGATCTGCGATTTGGTTGCGTTTTGAGTGGTTTTGATCCATGGATTTGGTGTTGGAGTGCTTGATCTACTATCTCCCCAACTTTTAGCCCCCAATTCCATCGTTTCCCTTCGTTTTGGTCGATTTGGCTTGGTTTCGCTCAAGAACAGGAGAGAGAAAATCTGTGCCCCGCGAAATCCGGTCGACCGGGCGCCAACCGGGCCAGTGACCGGACAGCCTGGCACCAGGGCCGGTCAACCGGGCGCCAGACCGGGCACCAACCGGGCGCAAACCGGGCGCCAACCGGGCGCCAACCGGGCCAGAACCCGGTCAACCGGGCTGTAGACCGGACCGGCCGGTCCAGGGCCTGGTCAACCGGGCGCCAACCGGGCGCCACCTCCACCACCACCTCCGCCAACCACCGCCACCCTCTCCGCCGTCGGCAAGCACCGCCACCCTCCCCAAACCACCGGGAAACATCACCGCGGCCCCATACCTCCGCCGCAACCGCAAGAGCATCGGCACCACCACCACCGGCATACCACCGCCACCACCGCCAAGCTACTTTGACCCATTTCTTCCGCTAACTTGTGTTTGCTTGTTCCGGTTTGAGTGCCTTGTTTGTGAAACTAACCCGCAGCTCCGAAGCAAGCGACGACATCCTCGGCACCCCGGACTTGCAACCGTACTCTTGACACCACCACCTTCATCGCAAGTTGTGTGTTCATCACCGCCTAACATCTTAGGTATAACTTGCTTTCCCCTTGTAACCCCTCTTCTTTTGCGATCTATCCTATCGAGCATTGCTTATCTAGTGTTGCGAGACATTGCACGTGGCCCCGCATTGTGAGGTGTGTGTGTCGCGTTGAGTAAGGCACCCAAGCAAACACTCGTGTGGCAAGATAGCAAAAGCGAGGCTAACGCTAACATAGTGCGTCAAAAAGCCCCAAAAACACAAAAAGAGTGCGAGTAGCACCATACATCCATACATCCATACATCCATACGCCCATACATACAAAGTGTCCAAGTGCCACCAAAGATACAAACGAGTGCAAGTGCCACCATATACAAAAGAGAAAAAGCTTTTAAGCAAAAGAGAGATAAGAGAAGAGAGGCCGCGTGTGAATCTTGTTGTCTCTTCCTTTGCAACCAAAGCTTTGATCTCTTCTTGTGTTAGTGTGACACCGAGCACCCTTGCTTAAGGGCTTCTTACACTTTTCCGCTCATTCCTTGGTCGCACTAACCCCGTTCATCTCGTGTGTGCGTTCCACATCTTTTCCGTGTTTATAGTGATCATCGCTTTGACATTTGAATTTTTGGTTTTCACCCACTCTTGACAACATACTTGATTTCAGATTTCGTCTTTTGGCTTTCCACCACACTCACCTAACACCATATTTGCTAGCTTTTGCGTGTGTTTTTGTGTGAGTGCCCGATACAATTGACTTTGACCTCGGCTTGTTGGATCGCCCCGATCTTATCATACCACGGTAAGGTTGCGAGGTAGTGTTCTTCCACTAACATACACCATATAGATACCATCGTGCTAACATGGATAGCGAAGATGAAGATACGGAGGAGTACTTGGAGCACTTCGAGGAGGATACCTCTTCAAGCACCGCGGATGTGGAGGAACATGTGGAGCTCGACACCGACTATGGCTCCGCGAGCATCACCGACATGACCGACATCGAGGAGCTCTACATCGACAATGGCTCCTCAAGCATGGACGACAAGGTGGAGCACCACCTTGAGGACGACATCGACGAGCTCTACATCGACAATGGCTCATCAAGCATGGACGACATGGTGGAGCACCACCTTGAGGACGACATCGACGAGCTCTACATCGACAATGGCTCGTCAAGCATCGACGACATGGTGGCGCACCACCTTGAGGACAACATCGACGAGCTCTACATCGACAATGGCTCGTCAAGCATCGACGACATGGTGGAGCAACGCCACGCCTACGACATTGACACCATGGCGGAGCCTCACCTACGCTCCACGATGAGCAAAGACGATGCTCCCAAGTACACCTACGTCGCCAATGGAGCCACATATGAAGATAGAGGACCTCCACGATGGCACCATCATATGGATCATCAAGAGCGTCCCCATCATGAGCGTCATCGACACACTTCTTCGAGCTCCACAAGGCGCCACCATGAGAGTGCTTATGCACAAGATCGTCGACGTCAAGTACACCATATGGAGCATCAAGAGCGTCCCCATCATGGGCGTCATCGACACTCTTCTCCAAGCTCCACAAGGCGCGGCAAGCAACATGCCAAGTCGCATGAGCCATCATCTAGGCATGGCAAGGACCGTCATCGACATACGTCACCACATGAGCTTCGCCGCCACAAGCCACTTCATGATCGCCATCGACCAACATCTTCCACGAGTCTTCGACGACACCACTCAAGCCATGGTGATGATGCACGAAGACGAGAGCCTCGACATGAAGGCGACAAACACCATGATAGAGTGCCTACCACTCCAAGGATAGCAAGTGCACATCGAGCATACCTTCCTCATAAGGCGACTTCCACCTCTTGTGCCACCACCACAATGGCCTCTACCTCGTCACGTGCCTATGGACTCCGATGCTACAAGTGCAAGCAACAAGGCCACCCTCCACGGGAATGTCCCAATCTCCTATGTGAGGTGTGCAAGGCCAAGGGTCATGTGGCATGGCAATGCACAACGCCAAGTGCCAAGACGCTCTACTTCGACAAGCTTCAAGCACAAGTCCCCAAGATGCCTATTGCGCCAACACTTCAAGATGAAGATCGCCAAGGTGAACTCAAGGACATTGAGCCGAGCCTAGCTCTCATCAACACTACGGCGCCACCGCTTGAGGATGACTTGGGAGGCGATGGAGTTGAGCATGGTGACCATGGGATTCTCCCTTCACCTATGGAGGCGCATGGAGTTGAGATGGTTGAGCATGGGAATTTCCCTTCAACCAAGGAGGCGCATGGAGATGCGAAAGTCGAGCCTACTCCTATATGCTTGATTGATGAGTTGGTACCAATCCCATGTGAGGATGAGAGCCACTTAGCCCACTTGAGTGAGAGTGATAGTGAGTTGAGTGACTTCCACCCCATATGCGAGTTTGAGTGCTTCCATTTGGAGGACATGAGTGATACACTAAGTGAGTCGAGAGAGGTAGATGATAGGTCCATGGAGGACATCGCATTTGCTAACACATTAACCTCTCCCTCGTTTGTGTCTTCTTATGTTACACTAGGTTCCACGGAGGATGAGTTCCCGCTCATGGAGACGATGTACATGGTGCATGACGATGATGATATCTCACCATGCTTGCTCCAAGATGGACATGTCGACCACATGGATCCTCCTACTTCCACAACACCTACTTCAAATGAGTCGGCCTACAAAGGTAACAACATAGGTGTTGATGATGCCATGATCCCACTAGTGGACATGATGACTTATGAGTGCATGCATGATCTCGATGATCCATTTGCTACTTCACATGCTACTTTCACTTTCCCATGTGATGCTTTGCTTGATAACATTGTTGATCATGTGAAATTGATTGCTTGTGATACCATGACCATGCCATGCTATGAGAGTTTCAATTTTTCCACCATTGCTTGCAATATGTCGACCACTTGCTCTTTATCATGCATTGCTTGCAATGATAATGACAAGGATGACATTAGCTTCCGCATGATTTGCCCCAAATGTTTGCACCATTCCATGATCCTTGCATCCAAGATTGTGAACAATTGCTCTTTCTTATGCTTGGTATGCAAGAATGCTTATTTCATTGTCCACGAGATGGCCCCCATAGCCTTCTCTATTTTTGATGATCATGAGTTACCACATACCACACATGCACCTTCATGCCATTTGCACCATCGCCATGCATTTCATCCTATTTTGCTTGACACTCATGGTGATGTGCACAAGTCTTGGAACATCATGATGGATGATGTGTTCCTCTACCATGCACACACGCTTTTTGTTCTCTCTATTGTGTGTATAGGTACCCGCACGACAACTTCCACCGCCACGGAGCATGAGCTCACGAAACGCGCAATTGAGAGCTACCCCAACAAGGACCTAAACCGCGGGAATCACGCCAAAGGGTATGTTCCCAAACGCCTTCGCCCTCGTGTGTTTCCGGCTTGCCTTGTCGAGTTTCCGGTTTTGACCAATGCCTCGTCACCTCTTTTGCTTCTTATGCAACATATCTTGACACATCTTGTTGGCACAATGGTTGTTGGATGTCTTGATGTTATCATCATACACTCCAAGAATCTCAAGGACCATGTCATACATGTGAGAGACACTTATGCATCTTGTGCCACATGTCACTCATAAAGTTGCTCTTCTTTGGATTTCACATTTCATCTATGGCAATTGCATTGGATTCTTCGACACTTGAGGATACCCATACTCGGCTCACGCCAACCATACCTCCCCAAGCTAGAAGTCTCCATAGCTTTGCCATTGCATATAACAATTTTGCCCCAAATTTTGCCGCCAATACTTGCCTTTTGTTTGTTCCATTTGTTTGGGACAATACTACACCACACATTTTTGACACCATACAACTCTTACATGCACAAATTTTTGCCCTTCCACATGTTGGATACACCCACACTATTTTGGTTTCCATTTTTGCCAAATGTCTCTTGGAGCTTTCCCTTCGCAAGTGGTTTTTCTCCAAGTTCTTCTTCGACCGCGACTACCCAACTCTACATGGGATAACCGTCATGGACTACCTCTTCGGTGAGGAGGAACAAGAGTCGAGGACGACTCTTCCCCAAGGGGGGGGAGATGATGTAGCCCCGGTCACCGACGTCGCTACATCAAGACCATCAAGTGCAGCCCCGCCTATCGTCGACGCTACACCATGGCCAAAGAGTTCCCCAAGTGGACCTTCAACCCTAACCCACGCTACACGCGACAAGGTGAACTCCTTCCTCTCGATACTCAACCTCGTAGATACCTTGAATGGAATGCTACCTCATGTCGGCATGTTATTTGTCATTAGGTACAAGAGTCATCGAGGACTGGAGAGGAGGAACACCCATGGTGCAAGGAAGCGAGGGAAGGGAAGAGGAGCCATTCATCATGGTGCAAGGAAGAAGGAAGAAGAAGAAGGAAGGAAGAAGAAGAATGAGAGAAGAAGGAAGAGGAAGAAGAGGCGGGAGGAAGAGGCCCAGCCGACCTGGTCCAGGACCCGGTCAGACCGGCCCCACGACCGGACGACCCGGTCCCAGGCCCGGTCAACCGGGCGCCCAACCGGGCGCAGCTCCATCGTACCGGAAGGAAACCGGAATCTTCGCAGATTCCCGGTTTGCGCCCGGTCGACCGGACCCATGACCGGACAGCCCGGTCACAGGCCCGGTCAGACCGGACCCAAACCGGATCTGACGGGAATGACCCCCCAAACTGCCTTAACTTATCCATTGCGTACCTTTTCGGCCCAAGCTGGCTTGTACCTCTATATAAGCACCTAGGACCCCTCCTTTACCCCTTAGACAAGATGATAGCTTAGACATGAAGATGAGCTTTGTCTCCCTAGGGTTTCATCCCCTTTGTATCAAGGCAACCCATGTTGGATGATTGGATCTATGTGAGTGAGATTCTAGTGTGCTCCACTCTCTCTCCCTCACCGGTCTCCGTCCCCAACACCGATCTCTCACTCCGGGATTCTACCTCGAGTCTCTCCCGTGGTGATTCTATTGGCGTGGTCCATCGAGCCACGAGGGTAAGTATCGATTGTATCGGGTTGGTGTGCGTTGTGTTCTTCGCGTTCTTCGTGTTCTTCCGCCTCTCCCTCTCTTTCCCCTTTGATTCTTGGGTCATTCGCGAGATCGGGCCACACACGGGGTCTTAGACCTCATCAGTCTTGGTGTAGCGACGTCGGTGAGCGGGGCTACATCAGGTGCTAACAACTCAACCGCAAGCTATGGAAGACCAACGGTGCAACATATTCCAAACCCGTGCCGGAATTGGTGGCAAATCGATCAAGGTCATCATCGATGGTGGAAGTTGCCATAACCTTGCAAGCACCGAGTTGTGTGAGAAGCTCAACCTCACTCTCCGCAAGCATCCTCACCCTTACCATATCCAATGGTTGAGTGACAAGGGTAACGTCAAGATACAACATACCGTCACCGTAACTTTCAAGATTGGACCTTATGAGGACACTATCGAGTGTGACGTGGTACCCATGACGGTGTGCCACATGTTGCTTGGCCGCCCTTGGCAATATGACAAGAAGGCTATACATGATGGACTCTCCAACACATACACCTTCAAGGTCAACGACAAGAAGTTCGAGTTGCGCCCGATGACTCCTAGGCAAATCATCGCGGATAATGCGAAGGCTTTAGCGAGGGCACGACTCCGCACCCACCATAGTGAGATGAGAGGAGAGGGAGCGACCCACCACAAAGATAGTGAGCGCCACAAGCCATATATGAGTGAGTCCAAGAGTGTCCTTCTAGCCACCAAGAGTGAGTGGAGAGAGCTCCAAGAGAACCCATCCACCATATTGCACTATGTGCTCATATGCAAGGGACCATCGTCGGCGACTAACGACTTAACCAACATTCCTTCGTCTTTGTTGTCTCTTATGAAGGAGTTTCAAGACGTCTTCCCCGACGAGCTTCCTCATGGACTACCACCACTTCGAGGCATAGAACACCGCATCGACCTCATACCCGGCGCTCCGCTTCCAAACCGTGCCGCCTACCGCACCAACCCCGAAGAGACAAAGGAGATCCAATGCCAAATTCAAGATCTCCTCGCCAAAGGGTATGTCCGCGAAAGCCTTAGCCCTTGTGCGGTTCCCGTGATTCTTGTGCCTAAGCCGGATGAGATGCAACGGATGTGTATGGATTGTCGCCCCATCAATGCCATTACCGTCCGTTACCGCCATCCCATTTCGCGTTTAGATGACATGCTTGATGAGTTAAGCTGTGCCACGATTTTCTCTAAAGTCGATTTGCGTAGTGGTTACCATCAAATCCGCATGGCCATTGGTGATGAATGGAAAACGGCATTCAAGGCCAAACTCGGTCTCTATGAATGGCTCGTTATGCCTTTCGGTCTTTCCAATGCTCCATCTACTTTCATGCGCCTCATGAATCACATCTTGCGTCCTCTCATTGGCAAGAGTGTGGTTGTCTATTTCGATGATATTCTCATTTATAGCAAAAACCTCGAGGACCATGTGCAACATGTGAGAGAGGTCTTGTGCATCTTACGTCATGAAAAGCTTTATGCTAACCTCCCCAAGTGCACCTTTGCTCAAAACAAATTGGTTTTCCTTGGCTTTGTGGTTTCCGCTAATGGTATTGAAGTTGATTCTTCCAAGGTAGAGGCCATCCACAATTGGCCTACTCCTACAAATGTTGGTCAAGTCCGAAGTTTTCATGGACTTGCCGGTTTCTACCGCCGCTTTGTGAAAGATTTTAGCACCATTGCTTGCCCTTTGAATGAGCTTACCAAGAAGAATGTTCCGTTTGTTTGGGGCAACGTCCAACAAAATGCTTTTGATGTGTTGAAGAAACGCCTTACCGAAGCTCCCCTTCTTGTTCTTCCAAATTTTGCAAAAACTTTCGAGATTGAGTGTGATGCAAGTGGGCTTGGTATTGGTGGTGTTCTTATGCAAGAGGGCAAACCCGTGGCATACTATAGCGAGAAGTTAGATGGCGCACGCCTCAACTATCCTATATATGACAAGGAGCTCTACGCTTTGGTTCGTGTTCTTGAAGTTTGGCAACACTATCTTTGGCCTAAAGAGTTTATCATTCATTCCGATCATGAGTCCTTGAAGTATTTGAAAAGCCAACACAACTTGAACAAACGACATGCAAAATGGGTCGAGTTCATTGAGTCCTTTCCATATGTGATCAAATTCAAGAAGGGCAAGGACAATGTTGTGGCGGATGCTCTTTCCTGCAAAAACACCCTTTTGCTTACTCGTTTGGATTTTCATGTCTTGGGACTTGAAGAGATCAAAGAACTCTATCCTTCCGATTCTTTCTTTGCTCCCATATTTGAGAAGTGCTCCGTTGAACGAGGAGTGGATGATTTTTATTTGCATGATGGCTACTTGTTTAAAGCTAACAAGATTTGCATTCCCGAGTCTTCACTTCGAAAATTGCTTTTGCAAGAGTCACATGGAGGAGGTCTTATGGGTCACTTTGGCCGTGACAAGACACTTGCGATGCTATCCACTCATTACTATTGGCCAAAGATGAAGCGAGATGTGGAACGCCTATGCAAACGTTGCACTACATGCCTTCAAGCTAAGTCCACGTCCAACCCTTATGGTCTTTACACTCCATTGCCTATTCCTTATGCACCATGGACCGATATTAGCATGGATTTCGTTCTAGGATTGCCTCGCACTAAGCATGGTCATGATTCCATATTTGTGGTAGTGGATAGATTCTCTAAGATGGCTCATTTCATACCTTGTCATAAGAGCGACGATGCTTCACACATTGCTTCATTGTTTTTCAGGGAAATTGTCCGCCTACATGGAGTACCGCAAAGCATTGTGTCGGATCGAGACGTCAAGTTCATGAGTTATCTTTGGAAGTCGCTCATGGCAAAGTTTGGAGTGAAGCTCTTGTTCTCATCATCATCGCACCCGCAAACGGACGGCCAAACGGAAGTGGTCAATCGAAGCCTCTCAACTCTCCTACGCATCCTCGTGAAGAAGAACTTGAAGTCATGGGAGGAGTGGCTTCCTCACGCGGAGTTCGCCTACAACCGCGCCAAGCACAAGACTACATCAAGGAGCCCCTTCATGGTCGTCTATGGCTTCGAACCTTACACGGCACTCGACATACTTCCGCTACCCCTGCACGAGCGCATCAACATGGACTTCGACAAACGCACCGCCGCCATCAAGAAACTACATGAAGAAACAAGAGCGACCATACAAGAACATGTACTTCGTCAAGCAAACCGCATCAACGCCAAGAAGAAGGCAAGAATATTCCAAGAAGGAGACCTCGTTTGGATCCACCTCCGGAAGGAAAGGTTCCCTCATGAGCGCAACTCCAAGCTCAAGCCAAGAGGAGATGGCCCCTTCAAGGTCCTCAAACGCATCAACAACAACGCTTACGTCATCGACATACCGACATCCAAATACTTGGTGAGCAACACGTTCAACGTCTCGGACTTGTCACCCTATCATGGAGATGAGGAGGTGCAAGAGTCGAGGACGACTCTTTCCCAAGGGGGGGGGTGATACGGGGCGACCTTTGGTCTTCACCGCATCATGTGCTTCATCGCCAAGACAGCACGCTATGGTGAATCTTCTCCTTTACGCGTGCCTCAAATCGCCTATTTGGAACGATATACTACTTCATACTCCGACATATCTTGATGATAGGAACTCGACGACAAGTACGGAGAGAAGAGAGGATGCCATGGAGACCCGAGGACGCAAGGCCGATGTCACGGAAGCATGGAAGAGAAGGAGAAAGAGGAGCTGGACGCTCCAGGCCAGAACTTCCGCCCCTGATGGCCGGAACTTCCGCCCAGGACCGGAACTTCCGCCTCGGAGGACCGGAACTTCCGCCCACCGGAACTTCCGCCCAAGTTCCGCCCAAGTTCCGAAAGTCCGTCAAAACCATACTGGATGTTACTGCGAGGAAATGGCGGAATTCCGGAACAAGGCCAGAACTTGGCCGGAACTTCCGGCCCGACTGGAACTTCCGCCCAAGATGGCCGGAACTTCCGCCCAGATGCTTCGAAGATGCTATCTAAAAGGAATCCAGCCGGAACTTCCGCCCAGGACGACCGGAACTTCCGCCCGACCGGAACTTCCGCCCATCAGGATCGGAACTTCCGCCCATACGCGTTTCAGCACCAAAACTGGCAGATTCAGCTTGTAACTTATCCCTTCGCCCCACCTACTATAAATAGCCTAGTTGGCTCAGATCTGAGATTAGACTTGATGTGAAATTAAACCTGATCTTAGCTCACCCTTGTGGGAACCCTACCTAGATCTATGATCTTGTACCCACCCGGGCTCCTTATCGACTTGTCAAGATCTCTTTGGTGACTTGTACTGTTTGTTTGATCTTTTGCTTGCACTTCTACATATTTGGTCTTTTGCTTGCACTTCTATCAACCTTCCGGTCTTTTCACCCTTCTAGATCTTGCGAGCTTCGATTTGTCGATCTCTTTGCGGGACTTCTACAGGAAGTTCTTTTCTCGCAACCTCTATCGAGTAGGTGTATCGGGCCTACGAGGGAAAACCGGTTTGTGTGCGTGTGTGTGTTGTATCCCCACGATTCCCCATCGCGTTCTTCGTGTTCATCGCGTTCATCCACCTACCCCCACGAGTTCCACCCAAATCCGTGAAGATCGGGCACATCCTTGGACTTAGTCCACATCATATGGTATCAGCAGCTCTTTGGTTGCCACGGATTTGACCCCCACATCCCCCAATTCCACCAATTTCGCCCAAAAATTTTCCAAAAAAAATTTCCCAAAAAATAGCCCCAAATTGGCCTTGGATCGATCTCTCGATTTGTTGAGTTATTTGTGGTTTTGCTCCAATAGAAACTTGTCTTTGGTGTTGATCTGCAATTCCCCCACCTTCCCACAGCTTCTAGTGCCAAATTTTCCTCGAATTCGAAGGATTTCGGCCCGGATTTCCGCCCAAATCGACGAACAGCCCGCAGATCTGATTGCGACCGGAAGTTCCGCCCCGAAGGACCGGAAGTTCCGCCCGGGGACCGGAAGTTCCGCCCCTCAGGACCGGAAGTTCCGCCTGGCCGAAATTTTGACAGCAACCTTCGTTTTTCGTTTTGGTACTAACCCCCTTGTGTTTGGACTTCGGTTTGAGTGCCATTTCAGCTACCACAAAGCTTCCGCAACATCGACAATGACGACGGCACCCCGAGGATTCAAGCGGTTCATTTGACACCTCCACCATAGCAAGTTCAAGATCGTCGGCCACCATCATCAAGTGGTATAACTTGCTCCTAACTTGTAGCCCTAGCCTCTTTTGCGTACCTTTCCTATCGAGAGTGGCTTTCTAGTGTTGCGAAGCATTGCGCAAGCGTCCCGACCGTGAGGGTGTGCGTGTGTTGAGCAAAGCTTTGAAGCAAGCTCGTGTGAAAAGATAAGCAAAAGAAGTGTGACATACTTACATAGATAGTAGTATCCTTACATAGTGAGAAAAAGAAAAAAGAAAAATACAAAAAGAAAAAGTGTGTGAGTGACACCTATACACAAAAGAGTCCAAAGCTTTTAGGCAAAAGAGAGAAAAGAGAAGAGAGGCGTCTTGCGCAAATCTTGTTGCTTCTCAATTTTGCAACCAAGCCACGGTCTCTCTTGTGTTGGCGTGACACCGAGCTAGTAGTCTTCGTTAGGACCATTTTGTTCTTGCTCATTTTCCAAGTCGCGCTAACCCCATTTTGTCCCACGCGTGTGTTCCTCCTTGTGTATGCCTTTTGTGATCACCGCCTTTGACTCGTGACTTTTGGATCTTACCCACTTTTGACAATAGACTTTTCGTTTGGTTCTTCCATTTGGCTTTCCACATCCATACCTAACACCATATAGAGTTTTTGTTTTTGTGTGTGTATACATATCGGTTATCCTCCGCCTTGAAACACCTTTTCGATTTTGGTTTGCAAGTTTTGACCCTTTTGGTAGTTTTCCTTCCACCATATATACACCAATCCTATAGACTAACATGGATAGTGAGGATGAACCTACGGAGGACGACATGGAGTCCGATGAGGGTGATAGCTCCGCAAGCACCGCGGATATGGAAGACCATGGGGAGCCCGACACCGACTATGGCTCCACATGCATTGGCGACGTGACCGACATCGAGCATCTCTACACCGACCACGACTACGACCACGACGACATGGTTGAGCACTACCTCGACCACGACTACGACCATGACGACATGGTTGAGCACTACCTCGACCACGACTACGACCACGACGACATGGTTGTGCACTACCTCGACCACGACTACGACCACGACGACATGGTTGAGCACTACCTCGACTACGACTACGACACCATGATGGAGCACCGCACCGAGCACTACCTCGAGCATAACATCGACACCATGGTGGAATCTAGCTTCGACTCCACCTTGAACAAGACCGGTGCCTATAAGTTCCCCACCTTGGCAAATGGAACTACATATGAAGATAGAGGACCTCCAAGACGGCGCAACCATGAGAGTGCTTATGCACATGATCATCTACACCGAGCTCGTCCTAGGGAACATCAAGAGAGCCACCACCAAAATCGCCATCGACACTCTCCTCCGAGCTCAAGAAGGCGCCACAAGCAAAGTGCCAAGCCTCATGTACCATCATCTAGGCATGCCGAGGATCGTCATCGACACACGTCGCCTCATGATCGTCGTCGACCATCACCACCTCATGACCACCATCGACATGCATCACCACATGATCTTCATCGACACACGTCGCCTCATGATCGTCGTCGACCGTCACCACCTCATGACCACCATCGACATGCATCACCACATGACCGTCGCCGACACAAGTCACCTCATGATCATCGTCGACCATCACCACCTCATGACCACCATCGACATGCATCACCACATGACCATCGCCGACACAAGTCACCTCATGATCGTCGTCGACCATCCACACCTCATGACCACCATAGTCATACATCACCACGTGACCGTCACCGACACAAGTCACCTCATGTTCACCATCGACCAACACCTACCAAGGATCTTCGACGACACCCCCCAAGACATGGTGATGATGCAAGAAGACGAGATCCTCAACATGAAGCGGCCAAGGCTACAAAGAACAACAACACCAACCATATGGTGTCCACAAAGCCTAGCGCCACCACCAAAATGGCATCTCCAAGACCGCCTACACATGAGAAGATCTCCAATGGTGCAAGAGAAGGCGCTACACCAACAAGCAAGATGGTGCCAAGTGCAAAGAAAGAGGAACCACATATCATGGTGCTTACCCCTCCTACCGCCACCACCATAATGGCGCCGACAAGAAGCTTAAGCCCCAAGATGAAGACCATGGAGTCTACACTTCAAGATGAAGGACGATCTACCCATCCTTATGCCAACATGACAATGCGTTGTCCACCAAGATCAAGTAGCTCCCAATGTTTTCGTTGCAACCAAGAAGGTCGTCATTGGGAATGCCCCAATCTCCATTGTGATGTGTGCACATCCAACAAGCACATGACATGGGACTGCAACACACCACAAGCCCACAAGCTCTACTTCACCCAATTGGATGCCGAAATTGCCAACAAGACACTTCAAGATACCATTGTCTTCAAAGAATGGTGCAAGGAAATGGCCAAGAGGACGACTATGAAGTCCACACTTCAAGATGAAGCACAAGAAGGCCAAGTCAAGGGTGACGTTGATTCGAGCCTAGCTCTCAACGACACCATAGCGCCATCAAACGGTGTCAACATGGGAGGCGATGGAGTTGAGACAGTTGAGCATGGGATTCTCCCTTCAACCAAGGAGGCGAATGGAGTTGAGAATGGTGAGCATGGGATTATCCCTTCACCAATGGAGGCGCATGGAGATGAGAAAATCGAGCTTACTCCAATATGCTTGAATAAGGAGATGGTACAAATCCCATGTGAGAATGAGAGCCACTTAGCCCACTTGAGTGAGAGTGATACTGAGTTGAGTGACTCCCACCCCATATGTGAGTTTGAGTGCTTCCATTTGGAGAGCAAGAGTGACACACCACATGAGTTGAGTGAGGATGCTTTGATTTCTAACAACTTAACCTCTACTCCTCTTGTGTTGTCTTCCTCTTTGCTAGGTTGCTCGGACATCGACGATGTCATGGCCATGGAGATGAGGGACTCCACTATATGTGAGATGAGCGACTCCACTATATGTGAGATGAGCAACGCCACTATATGTGAGATGAGTGAATCCACTATACATGAGCTTAAGTGCCTCCACCTTGAGGATATGAGTGATACACCGAGTGAGATGAGAGTGGTAGTTGATAGGTCATGTGAGGCCATTTCGAATTCTAACAACTTACCCTCTACCTCTAGTGTGTTTCCTTGTGTCTCATTATGATGCGGGGTGGCCTTCGGTCACTTCCACACCAAGACCAACAAGTCCCCCAAGTGGACCAATGACGCGAGCCCAAGTTAAAGCTCTTCATGATGAGGTGAACTCGCTCCTTACCACCCTTGATCTCGGTACCCCTTTGGATGGATTACTACCTCACGCCGACGTGCTATGTGTCATTAGGTACAAGGAGCATCAAGATCACGGAGAGGAGGACACACCATGGTCAAAGGGAGGAGAGGAGCAGCTGGACGTGAAGATGGACATGGAGCTGGACCGGAAGTCGCCCGAAGAGCACAACGAAGAGAAGTTGGCCGGCCAGTCCAGAACCCGGTCTGACCGGCCTCCTGACCGGGTCACCCGGTCCAAACCGGGTTTTCCACTTGTGCCATCCGGGCGCTATCCCGGGGCCCCGGAACCCCGTTCGGTTGCCGCCCGGTCCAGGGCCCGGTCTGAACCGGCCTGCCCGGTCCCAGGTCCGGTTTGACCGGCCTCCTGACCGGCCTGCACGACTTAAGTCACCAAATCGGCCCGAATCTGTTTCACTTGTACCTTTTCGGCCCGTGACGCCTTGTAAGACTATATAAGCACCCAAGACGCCCCTTCACCTCTTTAGACTTGTTTTGAACTCAAACCTACCTTTGAGCTTAGTCTCCCTTGGGTATCATCCCTCTGTAATCAAGGCACCTTGGTTGTTGATTTTGATCTTGTTGAGTGAGATTCTAGTACAAGTTACTCTCTTTCCCTCACCAAGCTCTTCCTCTCCAACCCCAATCTCTCTCCAGGAATTCTGCCACGGCCTCTTCCTCAGAGATTCTATTGGCGTGGTCTATCGAGCCACGGAGGTAAGCATCGAGTGTATCGGGTTGGTGTGCGTGCGTGAGTCTCGGAGTTCCTCGTGTTCGTCGTGTTCTTCGTGTTCCTCGCGTTCTTCCATCTTCCCCCTTGGTTTCGAAGTCAATCCGCGAGATCGGGCCACACACGGGGTCTTAGACCTCATCATATGGTATCAGCAGCTCTTGGTTACCGCGGATTTGACCTTCCACCCACGCGATTTCGTTCCTAGAAAATTTTCCAAAAATCCCCAAAAATAGCCCCAAATTGCCTCTTGACCGATCTGTGATTTGGTTGCGTTTTGAGTGGTTTTGGTCCGTGGATCTGGTGTTGTTGTGCTTGATCTACTATTTCCCCAACTTTGAGCCTCCGATTCCATCGTTTCCCTTCGTTTTGGTCGATTTGGTTTTGGTTTGGGGAAGAACAGGAGAGAGAAAGCTCCAAATCGTGAAATCCGGTCGCGCACCCGGTCAACCGGACCCACGACCGGCCGCGCCGGCCCAGAACCCGGTCGACCGGGCGGCAACCGGGCAGGCCGGTCCAGGATCCGGTCCAACCGGGCCCCAGACCGGGCGCCTCTTCGCGCCCTCCTTCGACCTCGACTTCCGGCAATCGCAGGTATAACTTGCAGCTTTCACCTTGTAACCCCTCTTCCTTTTGCGATCTATCCCATCGAGCATTGCTTGTCTAGTGTTGCGAGACATTGCACGTGGCCCCACATTGTGAGGTGTGTGTGTCGCGTTGAGTAAGGCATCCAAGCAAACACTCGTGTGGCAAGATAGCAAAAGCGAGGCTAACGCTAACATAGTGCATGAAAAAGCCCCAAAAACACAAAAAGAGTGCGAGTAGCACCATACATCCATACATCCATACATCCATACGCCCATACATACAAAAGTGTCCACGTGCCACCAAAGATACAAACGAGTGCAAGTGCCACCATATACAAAAGAGAAAAAGCTTTTAAGCAAAGAGAGATAGGAGAAGAGAGGCCGCGTGTGAATCTTGTTGTCTCTTCCTTGGCAACCGAAGCTTTGGCTCTCCTTGTGTTAGTGTGACACCGAGCACTTATACATACACTTTTCCGCTCACTTTTGGTTGCACTAACCCCGCTTATCTTGTGTGTGTGTTCCACAACTTTTTCCGTGTTTATAGTGATCTTCACATTGACATTTGGATTTTTGGACCTCACCCACTTTTAACAACATACTCGATCTTGGATTTGTCTTTTGGCTTTCCACAACACTCGCCTAACACCATATTTGCTAGCTTTTGCGTGTGGTTTTGCGTGTGTTCCCGATACACTTGATCTTGCTTTCGGCTTGGTGGATTGCCTCAATACTATCTTACCTTGGTAAGAGTGCGAGGTAGTCTCCTTCCACTAACATACACAACATAGTTCTTGTCTTTCCATCATGGATAGGAACGGAGATACCACAAGGGATGAAGAGATCCTCCGCAACACCGAGAGGTTGGCTACTCAACACAACCTATGGACGCAACGACAAGAGTTCAAGGAGCAACTCACCCTCTTTGAGACGCGCATCGATGAGCAATACGATGAGGTGGCTCACAATTTCTCCACCGTGAACCAAGACTTGGCTCTTCTTCGTGAAGCTACGGACAACTTGAATGGCCAAATGGCGGCCAATGATGCGAACATGGAGCGGCGCATGGATAGCCTCGAGCGCGCCATCACCAACTTAGGTCGTCATCGTCGACACCGCTCTACTTCATCGTCCTCAAGCTCGCCACAAGATTACTATTCTCATGGTGGCCTTTCGTCCTCAAGCTCTTCCTCAAGGCATGAAGACCATCATCGACCTCATCGCCCACAAGCTCGTCATGAAGACTCTCGCTCCAACTCTAGGCGTGGAGAAATACATCGCCATGCTCGTCCACATGAGCGTCCTCCACAAGACCAAGTCCTTCAACAAGATCGTCACCAAGCGGATCGCCATGCCCACCATGGGCGTGACGACCAACCCCACGACCAAGGTCCTCAAGATCAACCTCGGCGAGATCTCCGCCGCCACCCTCGCCATGACCAACGTGGACGAGGAGAACCACAACATGATCAAGATGAGAGACCCAACATTGAGCATCATCCTCAACCGCGACAAGATCTTCAACCACATCCTCACCGTGAACCAAGTGAAGCAAGCGTTCATCTTCAACGCCAACCCAATGCTATGGTTGGCCGTAGAAGACCTCCTATTCCTCCTCAAGCCGCAAGAGATGAAGTCGCCCCTCCTCGTAGAAGAACCTTGGAGGATGAAGAGAACATGTTTGGAAGACTCAAGTTCACCATGCCAAAGTTCAAGGGAGAAGAAGATGCCGAGGCCTACCTCTCATGGGCACTCAAGGTTGACAAGATATTCCGCATCCACAACTACTCCGGTGCCAAGAAGGTGGCTATGGCGTCTCTTGAGTTTGAAGACTACGCCAACACGTGGTGGGAGCAAGTCCTCACTCTTCGAGAAGAAAAGGGTGAACCTCCAATTGACACTTGGGAAGACATGAAGAAAGAGATGCATGCTCGCTTTGTCCCCACGCACTACATGACCGACCTCTTCAACAAGCTCCAAAAGTTGAAGCAAGGCACCAAGACCGTTGAGGAGTTCTACAAGGAGATGGAGCTCACTATGATGTGAGCCAACATCCAAGAGTCCGAGGAACAAACCATTGCTCGCTTCTTCAATGGCCTTACTTACCCCATCAAGAGGATTGTCTAGTTCCAACCCTACTCCAACATGGTTGAGTTGGTCCACCAAGCATCGAAGGCCGAGCGCCAAGTGATTGAGGACATCAAGTACTCCAAGGCCAAGACCTATTTCTCCTCCAAGCTCGCTACATCGACTCCTCCTACTACATCAACTCCTCATGCTACAAGTGCCAAGGCCGACGCATCCTCTACACCATCCAAGAAACCGACTATCCAAAGTCGCATGAAGCAAACGGTCTCCTCCACCGCCTCCTCTAAGGCATCCACGGGACCCTCTAGTGTCACTTGCTTCAAGTGTGGCACCCAAGGTCACAAATCGTTCGAGTGCAAGAACACCAAGGTTATGATCACTACGGAGAATGGTGACATCGAGACACTAGATGAAGAAGAATACGAGGCCCTTGTGCAAGCCGCCGTGGAAAGTGAAGAAGCTTATGAGCAAGAATGTGGAGAAGATCCTCTCTTATGTGAGCATGACCCAAGTCCCTCACTTGTGGTCACAAGGGTACTAACCACACAACCTCATGATATGGAAGAACAACGTTGCAACATCTTCCAAACCCGTGCCGGAATTGGTGGAAAATCGATCAAGGTCATCATCGATGGTGGAAGTTGCCCTAACCTTGCGAGCACCGAGTTGTGTGAGAAGCTCAACCTCACTCTCCGCAAGCATCCTAACCCTTACCATATCCAATGGTTGAGTGACAAGGGCAACGTCAAGATACAACATACCGTCACCGTCACTTTTAAGATTGGACCTTATGAGGACACTATTGAGTGTGACATGGTACCCATGACGGTGTGCCACATGTTGCTTGGCCGCCCTTGGCAATATGACAAGAAGGCTATACATGATGGACTCTCCAACACATACACCTTCAAGGTCAACGACAAGAAGTTCGAGTTGCGCCCGATGACTCCTAGCCAAATCATCGCGGATAATGCGAAGGCTTTAGCGAGGGCACAACTCCGCACCCACCATAGTGAGATGAGAGGAGAGGGAGCGACCCACCACAAAGAGAGTGAGCGCCACAAGCCATACATGAGTGAGTCCAAGAGTGTCCTTCTAGCCACCAAGAGTGAGCGGAGAGAGCTCCAAGAGAACCCATCCACCATATTGCACTATGTGCTCATATGCAAGGGACCCTCGTCGGCGACTAACGACTTAACCAACATTCCTCCGTCTTTGTTGTCTCTTTTGCAGGAATTTCAAGACGTCTTCCCCGACGAGCTCCCTCATGGACTACCACCACTCCGAGGCATAGAACACCGCATCGACCTCATACCCGGCGCTCCGCTCCCAAACCGTGCCGCCTACCGCACCAACCCTGATGTAGCCCCGGTCACCGACGTCGCTACACCAAGACCATCAAGTGCAACCCCGCCTATCGTCGACGCTACACCATGGCCAAAGAGTCCCCCAAGTGGACCTTCAACCCTAAACCACGCTACACGCGACAAGGTGAACTCCTTCCTCTCGATACTCGACCTTGTCAATACCTTGAATGGAATGCTACCTCATATCGGTGTGCTACATATCATTAGGTACAAGAATCATCGAGGACCGGAGAGGAGGAACACCCATGGTGCAAGGAAGCGAGGGAAGGGAAGAGGAGCCATTCATCATGGTGCAAGGAAGAAGGAAGAAGAAGCAGAAGAAGGAGAAGGGGCTCCAGCCGCCAGCCACGACAAGGCCGGCACTGCCGCCCCCACCTGGCCGGCACTGCCGGTGGGCGCATCCCGGCACTGCCGGCCCATCTTCCCCGGCACTGCCGGCCCCACCGGCACTGCCGCCCCGAGCACGCCGGCACTGCCGGCCCCACCGGCACTGCCGCCCCGAGCACGCCGGCACTGCCGGCCCCCTCGAAGTCAACTTCATCCCAACCGTCTATTTATCATCTATGGTCACCAATACTTTATTGTAATGCCCCTTTTACCCCTGGACGGATCTGGGCCTATATATATACCTCTTCCCCCACCCCTTAGCTCTTTAGACAAGATGATAGCTTAAACATGGATATGAGCTTTGTCTCCCTAGGGTTTCATCCCTCTGTAATCAAGGCAACCCTTGTTGTTGATCTAGATCTGTGAGTGAGATTCTAGTGCGAGCACTCTCTCTCCCTCTCCGATCTCCTTCTCCAACACCGGTCTCTCTCCTCGGAATTCTACCGCGGTCTCTTCCGTAGGAGATTCTATCGGCGTGGTCCATCGAGCCACGGGGGTAAGTAATCGGTTGTATCGGGTAGGTGTGCGTGCGTGAGTTCCTCGTGTTCTTCGTGTTCATCGTGTTCTTCGCGCTCTCCCTCTCCTTCCCCTTTGGATTTCGGGTCAACCGCGAGATCGGGCCACACACGGGGTCTTAGACCTCATCATATGGTATCAGAAGCCTTTGGTTTCCGCGGATTTGACCCTCCACCCACCCAATTTCGTTTCTAGAAAATTTCCCAAAAAATAGCCCTAATTTGCCTTTGGTCGATCTGTGATTTTGTTGCGTTTTGAGTGGTTTTGATCCATGGATTTTGTGTTCCTATGGTAGATCTACATCCCCTCCAAATTTCGCTGCCAAATTCCTTCTATTCCGCCCACAATCGACGTTTTTCCGTCCGTTTTTCGCGTTTTGGGACGAACAGCTCGAGCTGTTCTTGCTCGGCCGGCACTGCCGGGCAGGACAGGCCGGCACTGCCGCTCAACCGGCACTGCCGGTGGGGCTTGGCCGGCACTGCCGCCAGCCTCCTTCTTCATCCTGGAGTCTCGTTCGCCCCTGCTCCACTCGACCAGCAGCGCATCCGCTCGCCTCCACACCCCGCGCGCAGCAGCCACCGAGCCGCCGCCCACCAGCAACGAGCGCCCCACCAGCTCGCTCCAGCTCGGCCGCTGCCCCCGCCCCGCTCGACCTGCCTCTGCTCCCGCCGCCGCGATTCCCCGCTCAGCTCGCCCTTGGCCCCACGCCGCCCGCCTCCATCCCCAGCTCGAGCAGCCTCCTGCTGGCCCAAGCAAGCCACGCCACAGCGCCTCCACGCAGCAGCCCCCACCCGCGCGCAAGTCCATCCTCTGCATCGCGCGCAAGCACCACCCCGGCACTACCGTGAGCCGCAGACCGGCACTACCGCCGAGCACACCCCGGCACTGCCGGCCATACCACAGCGGCAGTACCGGCCATATACACGTTCAGTTTCAGTTTCGCCTAATTCTGACTCCTCTTTTTGCTCCAAATTTTGACAACTTTCCGGCGCCCGTCTGACCCCAAACTTTCACAGCTATCCCTTTTCATATTGACTCTAATTTTGACACCGTTTCCGAAATTTTCCGACTCCAAAATTTTGACACCTTCGATCGCTCGTCGTGACCCAAGTTTTCGGGCATTGACTTCTTTTGCTCGGTTTCCGTTTCGGAGTGCAAGGTTTGTCCAACAAGCTTCCGCGTCTACATCAACACCGCGGCGACACCTTCGGCACCCCGGATTCCGGCGCAACTACGACACCATCGTCGCCATCATCGCAAGTTGTGTGTTCCGACACCGCCTAACATATTCATCTAGGTATAACTTGCTCCTAACCTTGTAGCCCCTCTTCCTTTTGCGATCTATCCTATCGAGCATTGCTTATCAAGTGTTGCGAGACATTGCACGTGGCCCCGATTGTGAGGTGTGTGTGTCGTGTGGAGTAAAGCTTCTAAGCAAAAACTCGTGTGGCAAGATAGCAAAAGCGAGCTAACGCTAACATAGTGCGAGAAAAAGCCGCCAAAACACAAAAAGAGCAAAAGAGTGCAAGTGCCACCATACACATACAAAAGAGTGTCTAGTGCCACCAAATACAAAAGAGAAAAAGCTTTTAAGCAAAAGAGAGAAAAGAGAAGAGAGGCCGCGTGTAAATCTTGTTGTCTCTCAAGTTGCAACCAAAGCTTTGATCTCTTCTTGTGTTAGTGTGACACCGAGCACCCTTGCTTTTGGGTTCTTACACTTTTCCGCTCATTCCTTGGTCGCACTAACCCCGTTCATCTCGTGTGTGCGTTCCATATCCTTTCCGTGTTTATAGTGATCACCATTTGGACATTTGATTTTTGGAGCTTACCCACTCTTAACAACAAACTTGATTTCGGATTTTGACTTTTGGCTTTCCACCACACTCACCTACCACCATATTTGCTAGCTTTTGCGTGTGTCTTTGTGTGAGTGCCCGATACAATTGATCTTGACCTCGGCTTGTTGGATCGCCCCGATCTTATCACACCACGGTAAGATTGCGAGGTAGTGTTCTTCCACTAACATACACCATATACATACCATCGTGCTAACATGGATAGCGAAGATGAGGATACGGAGGAGTACACGGAGCACTCCGAGGAGGATACCTCCTCAAGCACCGCGGATGTGGAGGAACATGTGGAGCTCTACTCCGACTATGGCTCCGCAAGCATCACCGACATCTCCGACATCGAGGAGCTCGACAACGACCATGGCTCCCCAAGCATCATCGACATGGACGACATGGTGGAGCAACGCCACGAGTACGACATCGACACCATGGCGGAGCCTCACCTCGACCCCACCATGAGCAACACCGGTGCCTCCATGTACCCCTACTTGGCCAATGGAGCTACATATGAAGATAGAGGACCTCCACGATGGCACCATCATATGGATCATCAAGAGCGTCCCCATCATGAGCGTCATCGACACACTTCTTCGAGCTCCTCAAGGCGCCACTATGAGAGTGCTTATGCACAAGATCGTCGACCTCAAGTACATCATATGGAGCATCAAGAGCGTCCCCAACATGATCGTCATCGACACTCTTCTCCAAGCTCCACAAGGCGCCGCAAGCAACATGCCAAGTCGCATGAGCCATCATCTAGGCATGGCAAGGACCGTCATCGACTCACACCATCTCATGATAGTCGTCGACCACTACCACCTCATGGTCTACATCGACATATGTCACCACACGAGCTTCACCGCCACAAGCCACTTCATGATCGCCATCGACCAACACCCCCCAAGGATCTTCAACGACACTCATCAAGACATGGTGATGAAGCACGACGACGAGAGCCTCGACATGAAGGCGACAAACACCATGATAGGGTGTATACCACTCCAAGGATGGCAAGTGCTCATCGCACATACCTTCCTCATGAGGCGACTTCCACCTCTTGTGCCACCACCACAATGGCCACTACCTCGTCACATGCCTATGGACTCCGATGCTACAAGTGCAAGCAACAAGGCCACCCTCCACGGGAATGTCCCAATCTCCTATGTGAGGTGTGCAAGGCCAAGGGTCACGTGGCATGGCAATGCACAACGCCAAGCGCCAAGAAGCTCTACTTCGACGAGCTAAATGCACAAGTCTCCAAGATGCCTATCGCGCCCACACTTCAAAATGAAGATCAACAAGGTCAACTCAAGGATGATGTGGCTCCGAGCCTAGCTCTCTACTACACCACGACCCCACCACTTGAGGACGACTTGGGAGGCGATGGAGTTGAGCATGGTGAGCATGGGATCTTCCCTTCACCTATGGAGGCGCATGGAGTTGAGATGGTTGAGCATGGGATTCTCCCTTCAACCAAGGAGGCGCATGGAGATGAGAAAGTCGAGCCTACTCCTACATGCTTGATTGATGAGTTGGTACCAATCCCATGTGAGCATGAGAGCCACCTAGCCCACTTGAGCGAGAGTGATAGTGAGTTGAGTGACTACTACTCCACATGTGAGTTTGAGTGCTTCCAATTGGAGGACATGAGTGATACACCGCGTGAGTTGCGAGAGGTAGATGGTAGGTCCATGGAGGACATCACATTTGCTAACACCTTAACCTCTCCCTCTTTGGTGTCTCCTTATGTTGCACTAGGTTCCGAGGAGGACGAGTTCCCGATCATGGAGACGATGTACATGGTGCATGACGATGAAGATATCTCACCATGCTTGCTCCAAGATGCACAGGTCGACCACATGGATCCTCCTACTTCCACCACACCTACTTCAAATGAGTCGCCCGACAAAGGTAACAACATAGGTGTTGGTGATGCCATGATCCCACTAGTGGACATGATGACTTATGAATGCATGCATGATCTTGATGACACATTTGCTACATCATATGCTACTTTCATGTTCCCATGTGATACTTTGCTTGCCAACATTGTTGACCATGTGGAATTGAGTTCTTGTGATACCATGACCATGCCATGCTATGAGAGCTTCTATTTTTCTACCATTGCTTGCAATATGTCGACCACTCAATCTTTACCATGTATTGCTTGCAATGAAAATGACAAGGATGACATTAGCTTCCGCATGCGTTGCCCCACATGTTTACACTATTCCATGATCCTTGCTTCCAAGATTGCGAACAATTGCTCTTTCTTATGCTTGGTATGCAAGAATGCTTATTTCATTGTCCATGAGATGGCCCCCATAGCCTTCTCAATTTTTGATGATCATGAGTTCCCACATGCCACGCATGCACCTTCATGCCGTTTGCACTATCGCCATGCATTTCATACTATCTTGCTTGACACTAATGGTGATGTGCACAAGTCTTGGAACATCATGATGGATGATGTGTTCCTTTACCATGCACACACGCTTTTGTTCTATCTATTGTGTGTATAGGTACCCGAATGACAACTTCCACCGCTACGGAGCATGAGCTCACGAAACGCGCAATTGAGAGCTACCCCAACACGGACGAGATACATGATCCAACCCATGGGATTCACGCCAAAGGGTATGTTCCCAAACGCCTTCGCCCTCGTGTGTTTCCGGCTTGTCTTGTCGAGCTTCCGGTTTGGACCAATGCCTCGTCACCTCTTTTGCTTCTTATGCAACATATCTTGACACATCTTGTTGGCACAATGGTTGTTGTATGTCTTGATGCTTTCATCATACACTTCGAGAATCTCAAGGACCATGTTATACATGTGAGAGACACCTTATGCATCTTGTGCCACATGTCATTCATAAAGTTGCTCTTCTTTGGATTTCTCATTTCATCTTTGGCAATTGAAATGGATTCTTTGACACTTGAGGATACCCATACTTGGCTCACGCCAACCATACTTTCCCAAGCTAGAAGTCTCCATAGCTTTGCCATTGCACATAACAATTTTGCCCCAAATTTTGCCGCCGATACTTGCCTTTTGTTTGTTCCACTTGTTTGGGACAATGCTACACCACACATTTTTGACACCTTACAACTCTTACATGCACAAATTTTTGCCCTTCCACATGTTGGATACACCCACACTCTTTTGGTTCCCATTTTTGCCAAATGCCTCTTGGAGCTTTCCCTTCGCAAGTGGTTTTTCTCCAAGTTCTTCTTCGACCGCGACTACCCAACTCTACAAGGGACAACCGTCATGGACTACCTCTTCGATGAGGAGGAACAAGAGTCGAGGACGACTCTTCCCCAAGGGGGGGGAGATGATGTAGCCCCGGTCACCGACGTCGCTACACCAAGACCATCAAGTGCAACCCCGCCTATCGTCGACGCTACACCATGGCCAAAGAGTCCCCCAAGTGGACCTTCAACCCTAAACCACGCTACACGCGACAAGGTGAACTCCTTCCTCTCGATACTCGACCTTGTCAATACCTTGAATGGAATGCTACCTCATATCGGTGTGCTACATATCATTAGGTACAAGAATCATCGAGGACCGGAGAGGAGGAACACCCATGGTGCAAGGAAGCGAGGGAAGGGAAGAGGAGCCATTCATCATGGTGCAAGGAAGAAGGAAGAAGAAGCAGAAGAAGGAGAAGGGGCTCCAGCCGCCAGCCACGACAAGGCCGGCACTGCCGCCCCCACCTGGCCGGCACTGCCGGTGGGCGCATCCCGGCACTGCCGGCCCATCTTCCCCGGCACTGCCGGCCCCACCGGCACTGCCGCCCCGAGCACGCCGGCACTGCCGGCCCCACTGCATCGCCGCCGAGCACGCCGGCATCAGCGGCCCCACCGCATCGCCGCCCGAGCACGCCGGCACTGCCGGCCCCCTCGAAGTCAACTTCATCCCAACCGTCTATTTATCATCTATGGTCACCAATACTTTATTGTAATGCCCCTTTTACCCCTGGACGGATCTGGGCCTATATATATACCTCTTCCCCCACCCCTTAGCTCTTTAGACAAGATGATAGCTTAAACATGGATATGAGCTTTGTCTCCCTAGGGTTTCATCCCTCTGTAATCAAGGCAACCCTTGTTGTTGATCTAGATCTGTGAGTGAGATTCTAGTGCGAGCACTCTCTCTCCCTCTCCGATCTCCTTCTCCAACACCGGTCTCTCTCCTCGGAATTCTACCGCGGTCTCTTCCGTAGGAGATTCTATCGGCGTGGTCCATCGAGCCACGGGGGTAAGTAATCGGTTGTATCGGGTAGGTGTGCGTGCGTGAGTTCCTCGTGTTCTTCGTGTTCATCGTGTTCTTCGCGCTCTCCCTCTCCTTCCCCTTTGGATTTCGGGTCAACCGCGAGATCGGGCCACACACGGGGTCTTAGACCTCATCAAACCCCGAAGAAACAAAGGAGATACAACGCCAAATACAAGATCTCCTCGCCAAAGGTACGTCCGCGAAAGCCTTAGCCCTTGTGCGGTTCCCGTGATTCTTGTGCCTAAACCGGATGAGACGCAACGTATGTGTATGGATTGTCGCCCCATCAATGCCATTACCGTCCGTTACCGCCATCCCATTCCGCGTTTAGATGACATGCTTGATGAACTTAGTGGTGCCACGATTTTCTCTAAAGTCGATTTGCGTAGTGGTTACCATCAAATCCGCATGGCTATTGGTGATGAATGGAAAACGGCATTCAAGACCAAACTCGGTCTCTATGAATGGCTCGTTATGCCTTTCGGTCTTTCCAATGCTCCATCTACTTTCATGCGCCTCATGAATCACATCTTGCGTCCTCTCATTGGCAAGAGCGTGGTTGTCTACTTCGATGATATTCTTATTTATAGCAAAAACCTCGAGGACCATGTGCAACATGTGAGAGAGGTCTTGTGCATCTTGCATCATGAAAAGCTTTATGCTAACCTCCCCAAGTGCACCTTTGCTCAAAACAAATTGGTTTTCCTTGGCTTTGTGGTTTCCGCTAATGGGATTGAAGTTGATTCTTCCAAGGTAGAGGCCATCCACAATTGGCCTACTCCTACAAATGTTGGTCAAGTCCGAAGCTTCCATGGACTTGCCGGTTTCTATCGTCGCTTTGTGAAAGATTTTAGCACCATTGCTTGCCCTTTGAATGAGCTTACCAAGAAGAATGTTCCGTTTGTTTGGGGCAAGGCCCAACAAAATGCTTTTGATGAGTTGAAGAAACGCCTTACCGAAGCTCCCCTTCTTGTTCTTCCAAATTTTGTAAAAACTTTTGAGATTGAGTGTGATGCAAGTGGGCTTGGTATTGGTGGTGTTCTTATGCAAGAGGGCAAACCCGTGGCATACTATAGTGAGAAGTTAGATGGCGCACGCCTCAACTATCCTATATATGACAAGGAGCTCTACGCTTTGGTTCGTGTTCTTGAAGTTTGGCAACACATCTTTGGCCAAAAGAGTTTATCATTCATTCCGACCATGAGTCCTTGAAATATTTGAAAAGCCAACACAACTTGAACAAACGACATGCAAAATGGGTCGAGTTCATTGAGTCCTTCCCATATGTGATCAAATACAAGAAGGGCAAGGACAATGTTGTGGCGGATGCTCTTTCCCGCAAAAACACCCTTTTGCTAACTCGTTTGGATTTTCATGTTTTGGGACTTGAAGAGATCAAAGAACTCTATCCTTCCGATTCTTTCTTTGCTCCAATTTTTGAGAAGTGCTCCGTTGAGCGAGGAGTGGATGATTTCTATTTGCATGATGGCTACTTGTTCAAAGCTAACAAGATTTGCATTCCCGAGTCTTCGCTTCGAAAATTGCTTTTGCAAGAGTCACATGGAGGTGGTCTTATGGGACACTTTGGTCGAGAGAAGACATATGCCATGCTCTCAACCCACTACTATTGGCCAAGGATGTACCGCGATGTTGAACGCCTTTGCCGCCGGTGCACCACATGCTTACAAGCTAAGTCTACCTCCAACCCTTATGGCCTTTACACTCCTTTGCCTATTCCACATGCACCATGGACCGATATTAGCATGGATTTTGTTCTAGGATTGCCTCGCACTAAGCATGGTCATGATTCTATATTCGTGGTAGTGGATAGATTCTCTAAGATGGCTCATTTCATACCTTGCCATAAGAGCGACGATGCTTCACACATTGCTTCTTTGTTTTTCAGGGAAATTGTTCGCCTACATGGAGTACCGCAAAGCATTGTGTCGGATCGAGACGTCAAGTTCATGAGTTATCTTTGGAAGTCGCTCATGGAAAAGTTCGGAGTGAAGCTCTTATTCTCATCATCCTCGCACCCGCAAACAGACGGCCAAACGGAAGTGGTCAATCGAAGTCTCTCCACCCTCCTACGCATTCTCGTGAAGAAGAACTTGAAGTCATGGGAAGAATGTCTTCCACACGCTGAGTTCGCCTACAACCGCGCCAAGCACTCGACTACATCAAGGAGTCCCTTCATGGTCGTCTACGGGTTTGAGCCGCTCACGGCACTCGATATACTCCCGCTCCCCCTTCATGAGCGGATCAACATGGATTTCGACAAGCGCACCGCCGCCGTGAAGAAACTTCATGAAGAAACAAGAGCTACCATTCAAGAACATGTGCGTCGTCAAGCTACCCGCCTCAACGCCAAGAAGAAGGAACGCATATTTCAAGAAGGCGACCTCGTTTGGATCCACCTCCGGAAGGAAAGATTCCCTCATGAACGCAACTCGAAGCTCAAGCCAAGAGGAGATGGCGCCTTCAAGGTCCTCAAACGCATCAACAACAACGCTTACGTCATCGACATCCCCACCTCCAAGTACTTGGTGAGCAACACATTCAACGTTGCGGACTTATCGCCATATCATGAAGATGAGGAGGAACAAGAGTCGAGGACGACTCTTTCCCAAGGGGGGGGAGATGATGCGGGGTGGCCTTCGGTCACTTCCACACCAAGACCAACAAGTCCCCCAAGTGGACCAATGACGCGAGCCCGAGTTAAAGCTCTTCATGATGAGGTGAACTCGCTCCTTACCACCCTTGATCTCGGTACCCCTTTGGATGGATTACTACCTCACGCCGACGTGCTATGTGTCATTAGGTACAAGGAGCATCAAGATCACGGAGAGGAGGACACACCATGGTCAAAGGGAGGAGAGGAGCAGCTGGACGTGAAGATGGACATGGAGCTGGACCGGAAGTCGCCCGAAGAGCACAACGAAGAGAAGTTGGCCGGCCGGTCCAGAACCCGGTCTGACCGGCCTCCTGACCGGGTCACCCGGTCCAAACCGGGTTTTCCACTTGTGCAATTCGGGCGCTATCCCGGGGCCCCGGAACCCCATCCGGTTGCCGCCCGGTCCAGGGCCCGGTCTGAACCGGCCTGCCTGGTCCCAGGTCCGGTTTGACCGGCCTCCTGACCGGCCTGCACGACTTAAGTCACCAAATCGGCCCGAATCTGTTTCACTTGTACCTTTTCGGCCCGTGACGCCTTGTAAGACTATATAAGCACCCAAGACGCCCCTTCACCTCTTTAGACTTGTTTTGAACTCAAACCTACCTTGGGTATCATCCCTCTGTAATCAAGGCACCTTGGTTGTTGATTTTGATCTTGTTGAGTGAGATTCTAGTACAAGTTACTCTCTCTCCCTCACCAAGCTCTTCCTCTCCAACCCCAATCTCTCTCCGGGAATTCTGCCACGGCCTCTTCCTCGGAGATTCTATTGGCGTGGTCTATCGAGCCACGGAGGTAAGCATCGAGTGTATCGGGTTGGTGTGCGTGCGTGAGTCTCGGAGTTCCTCGTGTTCGTCGTGTTCTTCGTGTTCCTCGCGTTCTTCCATCTTCCCCCTTGGTTTCGAAGTCAATCCGCGAGATCGGGCCACACACGGGGTCTTAGACCTCATCACATTAGGTACCATGGATGACGAGTTCCCGATCATGGAGAAGATGTACATGGTGCATGAAGATGATGCTATCACACCATGCTTGATTGAAGATGAACATGGAGGCCACATGGAGCCTACCTCTTCCACAACACCCACTTCAAATGAGTCGGACTACAAAGGTACCTATATGGGTGTTGATGATGCCATGATCCCACTAGTGGACATGATGATTTGTGAGTTCATGCATGATGATGATGATACAATTGCTATGTCATATGCTTCGTTCATTCCTCCATGTGATGCTTTGCTTGATAACATTGTTGATCATGTGGAATTACTTGCTTGTGACAATATGATCATGCCATGCGATGAATGTTTCAATATATCTTCCATTGCATGCAACTTGCCGAACAATTTTTCTATCCCATGTGTTGCTTGCAATGACGAGAATGAGAATGCTAATACTTGTGTTGTGACAACCTTGCCGAACAATTGCTCTTTCCATAGGTTTGTCAACAACAATGATAACATGTTGAACATGATGCTTGATGAGTGCTTGCATGAGTTGGATGATCCTATTTCAATGTCATATGCTTCTTTCACTTTCCCTTGTGATACTTGTGATATCACCATTGTTGATCATGTGGAAGTAGTTGCTTATGATAATATCACCATGCCATGCTATGAGAGTTTCGATTTCTATCCCATTTCTTGCACTATGTCGAACAATTGCTCTTTCCCATGTATTGCTTGCAATGAAGATGATGATGCTAATTCTCGTGTTGTGACAACCTTGATGAACAATTGCTCTTTCCCTAGGTTTGTCGACAACCATGATACAATGTTGAACATGTTTTGTGCTAGATGCTTGCAATACTCTCCCATTAATGCAACCAAAATGTTGAACAATTGTTCTTTCCAATGCTTGGTTTGCAATGATGTTAATATGCTTGTAAATGAGATTGCCCCCATAGCTCTCTCAAATTTTGGAGACTTTGCATATATCCATGTTGAGCATGTCCCCATGTTTACTCCGCATATTCACCATATCTATTATGATGCTTCGTTTAACGCTAATGGTGATGTGCAAAAGACATGGACCATCATGATGGATGATGTGTTCATATACCATGCACACACGTTCTTTGCTTTACCTATTGTGTGTGTAGGTACAAGAATGCCAATGTCAACCTCGATTGAGCACGAGTTGACAAAGAGAGCTCTAGAGAGCATAATACAAGTGAGTTCAAGATCGAACCCGGCTCTAATACCTTTCCCATGCTTTGCATTGAACATGTCGAACAATTTCTCTTTCTCTTGGTTCTTTTGCAAGCATGATGATGTGTTTCTTACCGTTGGTGTTGCCTCAATCAAGTTGACCAATTCCTATTTCATTTGGTTTGTTCGCACACACGGTTGTGTACATGTTGTTTTGGTGAACGTTTTGGAAGATATGTTGTGTGTTGCACCAAATATGAGGACCAATTTCTCTTTCCAATGGTTTGTGTGCACACATGTTGATGATATTTTGGACACTCTTCCGTATGTGTTTTTGCCAAATTCTCCACTTGTTGCTTCAAGGATGTTGAACGATTTCTCTTTCCGATACCTTGAGAGCAACAATGAAAATGAGTTTCTACATGAGATGGACACCATGGTCGTCTCACAATTTGGAGTTTTTGTGTTTCCGCATTTGGAAGATGTTCATATGGAGTCCTTACACATTGACCTTGCACATGCATTATTCTTGATAAATTTGTGTTGTGCTAACGTTGTTGTGAACATGAATGGACATGTCGTTGATGATATGCTCCTCTATCACGCACACATATACTTTGCTTGGTCTTTGTTGTGTGAAGGTACATGTGACATATGGATGAGCCTCAATGCATGGGTTCAACCCCATACATCTACTACACAAGATCTCTCAATGAGAGCACACCGACATTATGCTAAGGTGACCTCCTTCTACTTACGCTCTCTTGCTAAACCCGTGGAACGTTGGCTATGCTTTGAGTGTTGTTTGGCTTTTCTTGTGCTATTCATAGGGCTCTTGACAAGCGAAGCGACATTCAAGTGTGGTTGTCATCTACCTCCTATACAAGTTCATGAAGAGCTATCGTCGAGGACGACTCTTTTTCAAGTGGGGGGAGATGATACGGGGCGACCTTCGGTCTTCACCGCATCATGTGCTTCATCGCCAAGACGGGACGCTATGGTGAATCTTCTCCTTTACGCGTGCCTCAAATCGCCTATTTGGAACGATATACTACTTCATACTCCGACATATCTTGATGATAGGAACTCGACGACAAGTACGGAGAGAAGAGAGGATGCCATGGAGACCCGAGGACGCAAGGCCGATGTCACGGAAGCATGGAAGAGAAGGAGAAAGAGGAGCTGGACGCTCCAGGCCGGAACTTCCGCCCCTGATGGCCGGAACTTCCGCCCAGGACCGGAACTTCCGCCTCGGAGGACCGGAACTTCCGCCCACCGGAACTTCCGCCCAAGTTCCGCCCAAGTTCCGAAAGTCCGTCAAAACCATACTGGATGTTACTGCGAGGAAATGGCAGAATTCCGGAACAAGGCCGGAACTTGGCCGGAACTTCCGGCCTGACCGGAACTTCCGCCCAAGATGGCCGGAACTTCCGCCCAGATGCTTCGAAGATGCTGTCTAAAAGGAATCCAGCCGGAACTTCCACCCAGGACGACCGGAACTTCCGCCCGACCGGAACTTCCGCCCATCAGGACCGGAACTTCCGCCCATACGCGTTTCAGCACCAAAACTGGCAGATTCAGCTTGTAACTTATCCCTTCGCCCCACCTACTATAAATAGCCTAGTTGGCTCAGATCTGAGATTTGACTTGATGTGAAATTAAACCTGATCTTAGCTCACCCTTGTGGGAACCCTACCTAGATCTATGATCTTGTACCCACCCGGGCTCCTTATCGACTTGTCAAGATCTCTTTGGTGACTTCTACTGTTTGTTTGATCTTTTGCTTGCACTTCTACCTATTTGGTCTTTTGCTTGCACTTCTATCAACCTTCCGGTCTTTTCACCCTTCTAGATCTTGCGAGCTTCGATTTGTCGATCTCTTTGCGGGACTTCTACCGAAAGGTCTTTTCTCGCAACCTCTATCGAGTAGGTGTATCGGGCCTACGAGGGAAAACCGGTTTGTGTGCGTGTGTGTGTTGTATCCCCACGATTCCCCCTCGCGTTCTTCGTGTTCATCGCGTTCATCCACCTACCCCCACGAGTTCCACCCAAATCCGTGAAGATCGGGCACATCCTTGGACTTAGTCCACATCAGGGGGAGATGATGTAGCCCCGCTCACCGACGTCGCTACACCAAGACCAACAAGTCCCCCAAGTGGACCGATGACACGAGCCCGAGTTAAAGCTCTACATGATGAGGTGAACTCGCTCCTCACCACCCTTGATCTTGGTACCCATTTGGATGGAATGCTACCTCAAGCCGATGTGCTATGTGTCATTAGGTACAAGACGCATCAAGACTACGGAGAGGAGGACAAGCCATGATGAGGTCTAAGACCCCGTGTGTGGCCCGATCTTGCGGTTGACCCGAAATCCAAAGGGGAAGGAGAGGGAAAGCGCGAAGAACACGATGAACTCACGAAGAACACGATGAACTCACGCACGCACACCAACCCGATACAATCGATACTTACCCCGTGGCTCGATGGACCACGCCAATAGAATCAACCCGGAAGAGACTCGCGGTAGAATTCCGAGCGGAGATATTGGTGAGGGAGGTGAATCTAGGAGTGGGAGAGAGAGTGGGTAGCACTAGAATCTCACACTCACAAATCCAATCATCCAACATAGGTAGCCTTGATACAAAGGGGATGAAACCCTAGGGAGACAAAGCTCATCCTCATGTCTAAGCCTAAATCTTGTCTAAAGAGGTAAGGGGGCGACCGGGGTGCTTATATAGGCATACAAGGCAGCTCGGGTCGAACGGGTACAAGTTGGTAGGGTCAAACCCGTGAAATCCGGTCACAGGGCCGGTTGGACCGGAGTGCAGGACCGGCCCATCCGGTCCAAACCGGATCCTGGACCGGACGGTGACCGGGCGGGGCTTCGGGAGCCCCGGGATTGCTTCCGGATGGCACCGGTCGACGTTCCGGTCGAAAACCGGCCAGGCCGGTCAGGAGCCCGGTCAGACCGGGCCTGGGACCGAGTGGTCCGGTCAGGAGCCCGGTCAGACCGGCCCTGTGACTGGCCGGCCTTCCTCCTCTCGCCTCTTCTTCCTCTTCCCTCCTTCTTCCTTCATTCTTCTTCTTCTCTCTTCCTTGCACCATGGGGGTTCCTTCTCTCCGGTTCCTCGATGACTCTTGTACCTAATGACATGTAACACACCGACATGAGGTAGCATTCCATCCAAGGTATTGACGAGGTCGAGTGTCGAGAGGAAGGAGTTCACCTTGACATATATGGCGGGGTTTGTGTTGTTGGTCCACTTGGGGGACTCCTTGGCCATGGTGTAGCGTCGATGATAGGCGGGGCTGCACTTCTTGGTCTTGAGGCGTAGGTGTCCAAAGGCCACCCCGCATCATCTCCCCCCCCCTTGGGGAAGAGTCGTCCTCGACTCTTGTTCCTCCTCATCTCCATGATGTGGCGAGAGATCCGAGATGGATTGGTGAAGGACTTGTATAGTTGCCCTTGTATCCTTATGGATGCTCGTCGTGGTGCGGGCGTCCTTGTTGTAGTCCATGACGGGTCTCCCATGTAGTGGTGGAGGGACAAAGTCTCGGTCGAAGAAGAGCGTGGGGAAAAACAACTTGCGAAAGGAAAGCTTGTGGATGCCAATTGGGTGACCAGCGAACAAGAGGCTCTCAATCAAATACGAAGCATCAAGTCGTTTCTCCAAGAGGCATTTGGCAAAAATGGAAATCAAAAGAGTGTCGATGTATCCAAAATGTGGTAGGGCAAAAATTTGTTCATGTAAGAGTTGTAAGGTGTCAAAAATGTGTGGTGTAGCATTGTCCCAAACAAGTGGAACAAACAAAAGGCAAGTGTCGGCGGCAAAATTTGGGGCAAAATTGTTATGTGCAATGGCAAAGCGATGGAGACTTCGAACTTGGGAGAGTATGGTTGGCTTAAGCCGAGTATGAGTGTCCTCAAGTGTGAAAGAATCCATTGCAATTGCCAAAGATGAAATGAGAAATCCAAAGAAGAGAAACTTTTTGTGTGACATGTGGCACAAGATGCATAAGGTGTCTCTCACATGTATGACATGGTCCTTGAGATTGTCGGAGTGTATGATGAAAACATCAAGACATACAACAACCATTGTGCCAACAAGATGTGTCAAGATACGTTGCATAAGAGGTAAAAGAGGTGACGAGGGGTTGGACCAAACCGGAAACTCGACAAGGCAAGCCGGAAACACACGAGGGCGAAGGCGTTTGGGAACATACCCTTTGGCGTGAATCCCATGGGTTGGATCATGTATCTCGTCCGTGTTGGGGTAGCTCTCAATTGCGCGTTTCGTGAGCTCATGCTCCGTAGCGGTGGAAGTTGTCATTCGGGTACCTATACACACAATAGAGAGAACAAAAAGCGTGTGTGCATGGTAGAGGAACACATCATCCATCATGATGTTCCATGTCTTGTGCACATCACCATTAGTGTCAAGCAAGATAGTATGAAATGCATGGCGATAGTGCAAATGGCATGAAGGTGCATGTGTGGCATGTGGGAACTCATGATCATCAAAAATGGAGAAGGCTATGGGGGCCATCTCATGGACAATGAAATAAGGATTCTTGCATACCAAGCATAAGAAAGAGCAATTCACAATCTTGGATGCAATGATCATGGAATGGTGTAAACATTTGGGGCAAAGCATGCGGAACATGTTATCATTGTTGTCGACAATCCTATGTAAAGAGCAAGTGTTCACCAAGGGTGTCACAACACAAGCATGATCATAATTATTATCATGGCAAGCAAGCGGGGAAAACGTGAAACTCTCGTAGCATGACATGTTCATGGTATCACAAGCAAGCAATTTCACATGATCAACAATGTTATCAAGCAAAGCATCACATGGGAAAGTGAAAGTAGCATGTGACGTAGCAAATGTATCATCAAGATCATGCATGCACTCATAAGTCATCATGTCCACTAGTGGGATCATGGCATCATCAACACCTATGTTGTTACCTTTGTAGGCCGACTCATTTGAAGTAGGTGTTGTGGAAGTAGGAGGATCCATGTGGTCGACATATCCATCTTGGAGCAAGCATGGTGAGATATCATCATCGTCATGCACCATGTACATCGTCTCCATGAGCGGGAACTCGTCCTCCGTGGAACCTAGTGCAACATAAGAAGATACAAACGAGGGAGAGGTTAATGTGTTAGCAAAGGCGGTGTCCTCCATGGACCTATCATCTACCTCTCTCAACTCACTTTGTGTATCACTCATGTCCTCCAAACGGAAGCACTCAAACTCACATATGGGGTGGAAGTCACTCAACTCACTATCACTCTCACTCAAGTGGGCTAAGTGGCTCGCATTCTCACATGGGATTGGTACCAACTCATCAATCAAGCATATAGGAGTAGGGTCGACTTTCTCATCTCCATGCGCCTCCTTGGTTGAAGGGAAAATCCCATGCTCAACCATCTCAACTCCATGCGCCTCCATAGGTGAAGGGAGAATCCCATGGTCACCATGCTCAACTCCACCGCCTCCCAAGTCATCCTCAAGCCGTGGCGCCGTAGTGACGAGGAGAGCTAGGCTCGGATCCACCTCATCCTTGCGATGGCCTTGGAGTTCTTCATCTTGAAGTGTGGGCGCAATAGGCATCTTGGGGACTTGTGCTTGTAGCTTGGCGAAGTAGAGCGTCTTGGCACTTGGCGTTGTGCATTGCCATGCCACGTGACCCTTGGCCTTGCACACCTCACATAGGAGATTGGGACATTCCCGTGGAGGGTGGCCTTGTTGCTTGCACTTGTAGTATCGGAGTCCATAGGCACGTGACGAGGTAGAGGCCATTGTGGTGGTGGCACAAGAGGTGGAAGTCGCCTTATGAGGAAGGTATGCTCGATGTGCACTTGCTATCCTTGGAGTGGTAGGCACCCTATCATGGTGTTTGTCGCCTTCATGGCGAGGCTCTCGTCTTCGTGCATCATCACCATGGCTTGAGTGGTGTCGTCGAAGACTCGTGGAAGAGGTTGGTCGATGGCGATCATGAAGTGGCTTGTGGCGGCGAAGCTCATGTGGTGACGTATGTCGATGACGGTCCTTGCCATGCCAAGATGATGGCTCATGCGACTTGGCATGTTGCTTGCGGCGCCTTGTGTAGCTTGGAGAAGAGTGTCGATGACGCTCATGATGGGGACGCTCTTGATGCTCCATATGGTGTACTTGAAGTCGACGATCTTGTGCGTAAGCACTCTCATGGTGGCGCCTTGTGGAGCTCGAAGAAGTGTGTCGATGGCGATCATGTTGGGGACGCTCTTGATGATCCATATGATGGTGCCATCGTGGAGGTCCTCCATCTTCATATGTAGCTCCAATGGCCAAGTGGTGGTACTTGGGAGCATCGTCGTTGCTCCTTGTGGAGACTAGGTGAGGTTCCGCCATGGTGTCGATGTCGTAGGCGTGGCGTTGCTCCACCAAGTCGTCGATGTCGTACTCGTGGTGTTGCTCCGCTATGTCGTCGATGTCGTAGGCGTGGCGTTGCTCCACCATGTCGTCCATGCTTGATGAGCCATTGTCGATGTAGAGCTCCTCGATGTCATCCTCAAGGTGACGCTCCACCATGTCGTCGATGCTTGAGGAGCCATTGTTCATGTAGAGCTCCTCGACGTCGGTCATGTCGGTGATGCTTTCGGAGCCATAGTCGGAGTAGAGCTCCACATGTTCCTCCACATCCGCGGTGCTTGAAGAGGAATCCTCCTCGAAGTGCTCCGTGTACTCCTCCGTATCTTCATCTTCGCTATCCATGTTAGCACGATGGTATCTATATGGTGTATGTTAGTGGAAGAACACTACCTCGCAATCTTACCGTGGTATGACAAGATTGGGGTGATCCAACAAACCGAGAGTTAGAACAATTGTATCGGGCACTCACACAAAGACACACGCAAAAGCTAGCAAATATGGTGGTAGGTGAGTGTGGTGGAAAGCCAAAAGACGAAATCCGAAATCAAGTGTATTGTCAAGAGTGGTGGAAATCCAAAAATTCAAATGTCAAAGCGATGATCACTATAAACACGGAAAAGATGTGGAACGCACACACGAGATAAACGGGGTTAGTGCGACCAAGGAATGAGCGGAAAAGTGTAAGAAGCCCTTAAGCAAGGGTGCTCGGTGTCACACTAACACAAGAAGAGATCAAAGCTTTGGTTGCAAATGAAGAGACAACAAGATTCACACGCGGCCTCTCTTCTCTTATCTCTCTTTTGCTTAAAAGCTTATGACTCTTTTGTATATGGTGGCACTTGCACTCTTTTGTATCTATGGTGGCACTTTGTACACTTTTGTATGTATGATGGCACTTGCACTCTTTTTGTGCTTTTCTATCTTTTTCACGCTCTATGTTAGCGTTAGCTCGCTCTTGCTATCTTGCCACACGAGTTTTGCTTAGAAGCTTGACTCCACACTACACATACACCTCACAATCGGGGCCACGTGCAATGTCTCGCAACACTAGATAAGCAATGCTCGATAGGATAGATCGCAAAAGAAAGGTGGGGTGCAAGTTATACCTAGATGTTAGGCGGTGTCGGAACACACAACTTGCGATGAAGGCGGTGATGTCAAGAGTACGGTTGCAAGTCCGGGGTGCCGAGGATGTCGTCGCTTGCTTCTTAGCTGCGGGTTAGTTGCACAAACAAGGCACTCAAACCGGAACAAGCAAACACAAGTTAGCGGAAGAAGTCGGGTCAATATAGCTTGGCGGTGGTGGCGGTGGTATGCCGGTGGTGGTGGTGTCGATGCTCTTGCGGATGCGGCGGTGTTTGTTGGGGCCGCGGTGGTGTTTGCCGGTGGTTGGGGATGATGGCGGTGCTTGCCGGTGGAGGAGAGGAGTGGCGGTGGTCGGCGGTGGAGGTGGAGGGGTGGTGCCCGGTCCAGGGGCCGGTTGGGCCGGACCTGGGGCCGGCCTGGCCGGTCACACGGCCGGTCGACCGGGTCCTGGGCTGGCCCGGCCGGTCTGCAGCCCGGTTGACCGGATTTCTCAACCGGGACGCAGTTTCTCTCTCCTGTTCTTCACGAAAATCGACCAAATTGACCAAATCGGAGGGGAAACGATGGAATTGGGGGCTAAAAGTTGGGGAGATAGTAGATCAAGCACTCCAACACCAAATCCATGGACCAAAACCACTCAAAACGCAACCAAATCACAGATCGGTCCAAAGGCAAATTAGGGCTATTTTTTGGGGATTTTTGGGGAAAAATTTTAGAGACGAAATTGGATGGGTGGGGGGTCAAATCCGCGGAAACCAAAGGCTGCTGATACCATATGATGGGGTCTAAGACCCCGTGTGTGGCCCGATCTTGCGGTTGACCCGAAATCCAAAGGGGAAGGAGAGGGAAAGCGCGAAGAACACGATGAACTCACGAAGAACACGATGAACTCACGCACGCACACCAACCCGATACAATCGATACTTACCCCATGGCTCGATGGACCACGCCAATAGAATCAACCCGGAAGAGACTCGCGGTAGAATTCCGAGCGGAGAGATTGGTGAGGGAGGTGAATCTAGGAGTGGGAGAGAGAGTGGGTAGCACTAGAATCTCACACTCACAAATCCAATCATCCAACATAGGTAGCCTTGATACAAAGGGGATGAAACCCTAGGGAGACAAAGCTCATCCTCATGTCTAAGCCTAAATCTTGTCTAAAGAGGTAAGGGGGCGACCGGGGTGCTTATATAGGCATACAAGGCAGCTCGGGTCGAACGGGTACAAGTTGGTAGGGTCAAACCCGTGAAATCCGGTCACAGGGCCGGTTGGACCGGGTCTGGGACTGGCCCATCCGGTCCAAACCGGATCCTGGACCGGACGGTGACCGGGCGGGGCTTCGGGAGCCCCGGGATTGCTTCCGGATGGCACCGGTCGACGTTCCGGTCGAAAACCGGCCAGGCCGATTAGGAGCCCGGTCAGACCGGGCCTGGGACCGGGTGGTCCGGTCAGGAGCCCGGTCAGACCGGCCCTGTGACTGGCCGGCCTTCCTCCTCTCGCCTCTTCTTCCTCTTCCCTCCTTCTTCCTTCATTCTTCTTCTTCTCTCTTCCTTGCACCATGGGGGTTCCTTCTCTCCGGTTCCTCGATGACTCTTGTACCTAATGACATGTAACACACCGACATGAGGTAGCATTCCATCCAAGGTATTGACGAGGTCGAGTGTCGAGAGGAAGGAGTTCACCTTGACATATATGGCGGGGGTTTGTGTTGTTGGTCCACTTGGGGGACTCCTTGGCCATGGTGTAGCGTCGATGATAGGCGGGGCTGCACTTCTTGGTCTTGAGGCGTAGGTGTCCAAAGGCCACCCCGCATCAAGCCAAGGTCAAGGGAAGGAGAGAAGCAGCTGGACATGAAGATGATCATGAAGCCGAAGCCGACGTCGCTCGAAGCGCTCCAAGGAAGAGATGGACGCTGGCCGGTCCAGGACCCGGTCAGACCGGACCCACAACCGGACGCCCCGGTCACAGGCCCGGTCAACCGGGCGCAAACCGGCGCAGCTCCCTCGTACCGGACGACGACCGGAAACTTCGCAGAATCCCGGTTTGCGCCCGGTCGACCGGACCCAGGACCGGACAGCCCGGTCACAGGCCCGGTCAGACCGGACCCAAACCGGATCTGACGGGAATGACCCACCAAACTGCCTTAACTTATCCATTCGCGTACCTGTTGGCCCTTGCTGGCCATGTGTGCCTATATAAGTAGCCTGGACCCCTCCTTTACCCTTTAGACTTGTTTTGAACTCAAACCTACCTTTGAGCTTAGTCTCCCTTGGGTATCATCCCTCTGTAATCAAGGCACCTTGGTTGTTGACTTTGATCTTGTTGAGTGAGATTCTAGTACAAGTTACTCTCTCTCCCTCATCAAGCTCTTCCTCTCCAACCCCAATCTCTCTCCGGGAATTCTGCCGCGCGCCTCTTCCTCGGAGATTCTATTGGCGTGGTCCATCGAGCCACGGAGGTAAGCATTGGGTGTATCGGGTTGGTGTGCGTGCGTGAGTCTCGGTGTTCGTCGTGTTCTTCGTGTTCCTCGCGTTCTCCCACCTCTCCCCTTGGTTTCGAGGTCAATCCGCGAGATCGGGCCACACACGGGGTCTTAGACCTCATCAACAAGCTTCAAGCCGGATCAATCAACTATGTCCTCCAAAGCTTCAACGGGATCTAGTAACATCACATGCTTCAAGTGTGGAGCTCAAGGACATAAATCCTTTGAATGCAAGAACACAAGAGTTATGATAACTCGAGATGATGGAGATGTGGAGTACTTGAGTGAAGGTGAATATGAAGCCTTGGTACAAGGCGCAACCAATCATGAAGATGATGACTTGGAAGACCAAGAGCAAGTCCTATGTGTGCATGATGCAAGCCCATCCCTTGTGGTGACCAAAGTGTTGACAACCCATACACTCCCAAATGAAGATCAAAGGTGCAACATCTTCCAAACAAGAGCCGGAATCAATGGCAAGTCAATAAAGGTTATCATCGATGGAGGGAGTTGCCACAATCTTGCAAGCACCGAACTATGCTCCAAGCTCAACCTGACACTCCGGAAACACCCCCATCCTTACCATGTGCAATGGCTAAGTGACAATGGAAATGTCAAGATACAACACACCGTCTCCGTATCCTTCAAGATTGGCGCCTATGAAGACACCGTTGATTGTGATGTAGTGCCCATGACGGTGTGCCACATGCTACTTGGTCACCCTTGGAAATATGACAAAAGAGCAAGCCATGATGGCTACACAAATGCCTATAGCTTCAAGGTCGGCGACAAGACATTCATCCTACGCCCCATGACTCCTAGCCAAGTAATTGCGGACAATGCAAAGGCTCTAGCGAGGGCTAAGGAAGCCACCATCAGTAGTGAGATGAGTGGTGAGAGAGTGACCCACCAAAAATAAAGTGAGCGCCACAAGCCATATATGAGTGAGATGAAGAGTGTCCTCATAGCTACCAAGAGTGAGATGAGAGAATTGCACCACAACCCATCCACCATATTGCACTACGTGCTCATTTGCAAGGGGCCATCTTCGGAGCCTAACAACTTAACAACACTTCCTTCGTCTTTGTTGTCTCTTTTGAAGGAGTTCCAAGATGTCTTCCCCGACGAGCTTCCTCATGGACTACCACCGCTTCGAGGGATTGAGCACCGCATCGACCTCATACCCGGCGCTCCTCTACCAAACCGCGCCGCCTACCGCACCAACCCCGAAGACACAAAGGAGATCCAACGACAAATACAAGACCTCCTTGAAAAAGGGTATGTTCGTGAAAGCTTAAGCCCTTGTGTGGTTCCCATGATTCTTGTTCCTAAACCGGATGAGACGCAACGAATGTGTATGGATTGTCGCCCCATTAATGCCATTACCTTTCGATACCGCCATACCATTCCGCGTTTAGATGACATGCTTGATGAATTGAGCGGTGCCACGATTTTCTCTAAGATTGATTTGCGTAGTGGCTACCACCAAATCCGCATGGCAATAGGTGATGAATGGAAGACAGCATTCAAGACCAAACTTGGTCTCTATGAATGGCTTGTCATGCCATTTGGTCTTTCAAATGCTCCATCTACTTTCATGCGACTCATGAATCACATCTTGCGACCTCTCATTGGCAAGAGTGTGGTTGTCTATTTCGATGATATTCCCATTTATAGCAAAAATCTCGAGGACCATGTGCAACATGTGAGAGAGGTCTTGTGTATCTTGCGTCATGAAAAGCTTTATGCAAATCTTCCAAAGTGCACCTTTGCTCAAAACAAGTTGGTTTTTCTTGGATTTGTGGATTCCGCCAATGGCATTGAAGTTGATTCTTCCAAGGTTGAGGCCATCCAAAATTGGCCCACTCCTACCAATGTTGGTCAAGTTCGAAGTTTTCATGGACTTGCCAGTTTCTACCGCCGCTTTGTGAAAGATTTTAGCACCATTGCTTGCCCTTTGAATGAGCTTACGAAAAAGAATGTTCCATTTGTGTGGGGCAAGGCACAACAAAAAGCTTTTGATGAGTTGAAAAAGAGACTTACCGAGGCACCACTTCTTGTTCTTCCAAACTTTTCCAAAACTTTTGAGATTGAGTGCGATGCGAGTGGACTCGGTATTGGTGGAGTGCTTATGCAAGATGGAAAACCCGTGGCATACTATAGCGAGAAGTTGGATGGCGCACGCCTGATGTGGCCTAAGGGCTAGGTTGTGCCCAGATCCCACGAATTTGACAAAGTGAGTGGGTGATTGAGGGGAAGAGGATGAAGAACACAAGATCCAAATAAGAACACACACACAACCCAACACAAACCAAATTTACTCCCTTGGTAGGTTAGACCAAGCCAATAGAACCACTTCTTAGAGAGACCCTTGGGTAGAATCTAACAAGTGGGAGATTGGTGAGGAGATCTCAACTAGAACTTAGATGAGAGAGGGGTAGCCTTGAATCATCCATGAAGAGTAGAAATCACTCAAGAGTGCCTTGATACAAAGAACATAGTTCTAGGGAGACAAAGCTCATGTAGTCTAAGCCAAATCTTGTCTAAACCTAAATGAGGTGGGGAGAGAGGTATATATAGGCCCAGATCCGTCCAGGGGTAAAAGGGGCATTACAATAAAGTATTGGTGACCATAGATGATAAATAGACGGTTGGGATGAAGTCAACTCGGGAGGGGCCGGCAGTGCCGGTCAGGATCCAGCGGCAGTGCCGGCCTGGGTCTTCGAGGCGTCATCAGCAGGTGGGGCCGGCAGTGCCGGCGTCTGGGGGCCGGCAGTGCCGGGGAAGATGGGCCGGCAGTGCCGGGGTGCGCCCACCGGCAGTGCCGGCCAGGTGGGGGCGGCAGTGCCGGCCTTGTCGAGGCTGGCGGCTGGAGCCCTTCTCCTTCTCCTTCTTCTTCTTCTTCTCCATGGGAGTTCCTTCTCTCTTGGTCCTCGTCGACGTCGGCACCTATAGACACCATGACGATAGGCATGAGGTAGCATACCATTCAAGTTGGTGTTGAGGTCGACCATAGAGAGGAAGGAGTTCACCTTTACATATTTGGCGGGGGTTTGTGTTGTTTGTCCACTTGGGGGACTCCTTGACCATGGTGTAGCGTCGACGATAGGCGGGGCTGCACTTGACGGTCTTGAGGTGGAGGTGTCCGAAAGCCACCCCACATCATCTCCCCCACCTTGGGGAAGAGTCGCCCTCGACTCTTGTTCCTCCTCACCGACGGTGTAGTCCATGACGGTTGTCCCATGTTGTGGTAGAGGGATAAAGTCACTGTCGAAGAAGAACTTGGAGAAAAACAACTTGCGAATGGAAAGCTTGTGGATGCCAATTTGGTGATCGGCGAACAAGAGGCTCTCAATCAAATACGAAGCATCAAGTCGTTTCTCCAAGAGGCATTTGGCAAAAATGGGAACCAAAAGAGTGTGGATGTATCCAAAATTTGGTGGGGCAAAGGTTTGTGCATGTAAAAGTTTGGTTTGTAAAGTGTCAAAAATGTGATGTGTAGCATTGTCCCACACAAATGGAACAATCAAAAGGCAAGTATCGGCGGCAAAATTTTGGGCAAAATTGTTATGTGCAATGGCAAAGAGATGGAAACTTCTAGGTTGGGAAAGTATGGTTGGCGTGAGCCAAGTATGGGTATCCTCAAGTGTCCAAGAATCCATTTCAATTGCCAAAGGTGAAATGAGAAATCCAAAGAAGAGCAACTTTATGAGTGACATGTGGCACAAGATGCATAAGGTGTCTCTCACATGTATGACATGGTCCTTGAGATTCTCGGAGTGTATGATGATAACATCAAGACATACAACAACCATTGTGCCAACAAGATGTGTCAATATATGTTGCATAAGAGGCAAAAGAGGTGACAAGGCATTGGTCCAAACCGGAAGCTCGACAAGACAAGCCGGAAACACACGAGGGCGAAGGCGTTTGGGAACATACCCTTTGGCGTGAATCCCATGGGTTGGATCATGTATCTCGTCCGTGTTGGGGTAGCTCTCAATTGCGCGTTTCGTGAGCTCCTGCTCCGTAGCGGTGGAAGTTGTCATTCGGGTACCTATACACACAAAAGAGAAAACAAAAAGCGTGTGTGCATGGTATAGGAACGCATCATCCATCATGATGGTCCATGACTTGTGCACATCACCATTAGTGTCAATCAAGATAGTATGAAATGCATGGCGATGGTGCATATGGCAAGAAGGTGCATTCATGGCATGTGGTAACTCATGATCATCAAAAAGTGAGAAGGCTATGGGGGCCATCTCGTGGACAATGAAATAAGCATTCTTGCATACCAAGCATAAGAAAGAGCAATTGTTCACAATCTTGGATGCAAGGATCATGGAATGGTGTAAACATTTGGGGCAAAGCATGCGGAAGCTAATGTCATCCTTATCATTATCATTGCAAGCAATACATGGGAAAGAGCAAGTGGTCGACATATTGCAAGCAATGGTAGCAAAATTGAAGCTCTCATAGCATGGCATGTTCATGGTATCACAAGCATTCACTTCCACATGATCAACAATGTTAACAAGCAAAATATCGCATGGGAAAATGAAAGTAGCATGTGAAGTAGCAAATGGATCATCGAGATCATGCATGCACTCAAAAGTCATCATGTCCACTAGTGGGATCATGGCATCATCAACACCTATGTTGTTACCTTTGTAGGCCGACTCATTTGAGGTAGGTGTTGTGGAAGTAGGAGGATCCATGTGGTCGACATGTCCGTCTTGAAGCAAGCATGGTGAGATATCATCATCTTCATGCACCATGTACATCGTCTCCATGAGCAGGAACTCGTCCTCCGTGGAACCTAGTGCAACATAAGAAGACACAAACGAGGGAGAGGTTATGATGAGGTCTAAGACCCCGTGTGTGGCCCGATCTCGCGGATTGACTTCGAAACCAAGTGGGGGGAGATGGGAAAACGCGAGGAACACGAAGAACACGACAAACACGAGGAACTCCGAGACTCACGCATGCACACCAACCCGATACACCCGATACTTACCCCCGTGGCTCGATGGACCACGCCAATAGAATCTCCGAGGAAGAGGCACGCGGCAGAATTCCCGGAGAGAGATTGGTGTTGGAGAAATGAGATTGATGAGAGAGAGAGAGTGATGAGGTCTAAGACCCCGTGTGTGGCCCGATCTCGCGGATTGACTTCGAAACCAAGAGGGGAGATGGGAAAACGCGAGGAACACGAAGAACACGACAAACACGAGGAACTCCGAGACTCACGCACGCACACCAACCCGATACACCCGATACTTACCCCCGTGGCTCGATGGACCACGCCAATAGAATCACCCGGAAGAGGCACGCGGCAGAATTCCCGGTGAGAGATTGGTGTTGGAGAAAAGGGGATTGGTGAGGGAGAGAGAGTAGCTTGTACTAGAATCTCACTCAACAATATCCAAATCAACAACAAGGATGGCCTTGATTACAGAGGGATGATACCCAAGGGAGACTAAGCTCAAATGTAGGTTTGAGTTCAAAACAAGTCTAAAGAGCTAATGAGGGGTTCCAGCTACTTATATAGTCATACACGGCCATCAAGGGCGAACAGGTACGCGAATGGATAAGTTAAGGCAGTTTGGTGGCGCATTCTCGTCAGGTCCGGTTTGGGGCCGGTCGGACCGGGCCTGGGACCGGGCTGTCCGGTTTGGGGCCGGTCTGACTGGGCCTGTGACCGGGCCGTCCGGTCATGGGTCCGGTCGACCGGGCGCAAACCGGGAAACTGCGAAGTTTCCGGTCCCCGGGTCCGGCTGCTGTCCGGTACGAGGGAGCTGGCCCGGTTTGCGCCCGGTCGACCGGGCCTATGACCGGGGCGTCCGGTTGTAGGTCCGGTCTGACCGGGTCCTGGACCGGCCAGCGTCCGTCTCTTCCTTGGAGCGCTTCGTGCGACGTCGGCTTCGGCTTCATGATCATCTCCATGTCCAGTTGCTTCTCTCCTTCCCTTGACCTTGGCGTCTCCTCCTCTCCGTGGTCTTGACGCGCCTTGTACCTAATGACACATAGCACGTCGGCATGAGGTAGCAATCCATCCAAAGGGGTACCAAGATCAAGGGTGGTGAGGAGCGAGTTCACCTCATCATGAAGAGCTTTGACTCAGGCTCGTGTCATCGGTCCACTTGGGGGACTTGTTGGTCTTGGTGTAGCGACGTCGGTGACCGGGGCTACATCATCTCCCCCCCCTTGGGAAAGAGTCGTCCTCGACTCTTGCACCTCCTCATCTCCATGATAGGGTGACAAGTCCGAGACGTTGAACGTGTTGCTCACCAAGTACTTGGATGTTGGTATGTCGATGACGTAAGCGTTGTCATTGATGCGCTTGAGGACCTTGAAGGGGCCATCTCCTCTTGGCTTGAGCTTGGAGTTGCGCTCATGGGGAAACCGGTCCTTCCGGAGGTGGATCCAAACGAGGTCTCCTTCTTCGAATATCCTTGCCTTCTTCTTGGCGTTGATGTGGTTGGCTTGACGAAGAACATGTGCTTGTATGGTTGCCCTTGTCTCTTCATGTAGTTTCTTGACGGCGGCGGCGCGCTTGTCGAAGTCCATGTTGATGCGCTCGTGGAGGGGAAGCGGAAGTATGTCGAGTGCCGTGTAAGGTTCGAAGCCGTAGACGACCATGAAGGGGCTCCTTGATGTAGTCTTGTGCTTGGCGCGGTTGTAGGCGAACTCGGCGTGAGGAAGGCACTCCTCCCATGACCTCAAGTTTTTCTTCACGAGGACCCGTAGGAGGGTGGAGAGGCTTCGATTGACCACTTCCGTTTGGCCGTCCGTTTGCGGGTGCGATGATGATGAGAACAAGAGCTTGACTCCAAACTTCGCCATGATCGACTTCCAAAGATAGCTCATGAACTTGACGTCTCGATCCGACACAATGCTTTGCGGTACTCCATGTAGGCGAACGATTTCCCTGAAAAACAATGAAGCAATGTGTGAAGCATCGTCGCTCTTATGGCAAGGTATGAAATTAGCCATCTTAGAGAATCTATCCACTACAACAAATATGGAATCATGACCATGCTTAGTGCGAGGCAAGCCTAGAACGAAATCCATGCTAATATCTGTCCATGGTGCAAAAGGAATAGGCAATGGCATGTAGAGACCATAAGGGTTGGAGGTAGACTTAGCTTGTAAGCATGTTGTGCACCGACGGCAAAGGCGCTCCACATCTCGCTTCATCTTTGGCCAATAGTAGTGGGTTGAGAGCATGGCATATGTCTTGTCACGGCCAAAGTGACCCATAAGACCTCCTCCATGAGACTCTTGCAAAAGCAATTTTCGAAGCGAAGACGCGGGAATGCAAATCTTGTTGGCTTTGAACAAATAGCCATCATGCAAATAGAAATCATCCACTCCTCGCTCAACGGAGCACTTCTCAAAAATGGGAGCAAAGAAAGAATCGGAAGGATAGAGTTCTTTGATCTCTTCAAGTCCCAAAACATGAAAATCCAAACGAGTTAGCAAAAGGGTGTTTTTGCGGGAAAGAGCATCCGCCACAACATTGTCCTTGCCCTTCTTGTATTTGATCACATATGGGAAGGACTCAATGAACTCGACCCATTTTGCATGTCGTTTGTTCAAGTTGTGTTGGCTTTTCAAATATTTCAAGGACTCATGGTCGGAATGAATGATAAACTCTTTTGGCCAAAGATAGTGTTGCCAAACTTCAAGAACACGAACCAAAGCGTAGAGCTCCTTGTCATATATAGGATAGTTGAGGCGTGCGCCATCTAACTTCTCACTATAGTATGCCACGGGTTTGCCCTCTTGCATAAGAACACCACCAATACCAAGCCCACTTGCATCACACTCAATCTCAAAAGTTTTTGCAAAATTTGGAAGAACAAGAAGTGGAGCTTCGGTAAGGCGTTTCTTCAACTCATCAAAAGCATTTTGTTGGGCCTTGCCCCAAACAAACGGAACATTCTTCTTGGTAAGCTCATTCAAAGGGCAAGCGATGGTGCTAAAGTCTTTCACAAAGCGGCGATAAAACCCGGCAAGTCCATGGAAGCTTCGGACTTGGCCAACATTTGTAGGGGTAGGCCAATTATGGATGGCCTCCACCTTGGAAGAATCAACTTCAATCCCATTAGCGGAAACCACAAAACCAAGAAAAACCAATTTGTTTTGAGCAAATGTGCATTTGGGGAGGTTAGCATAAAGCTTTTCATGGCGCAAGATGCACAAGACTTCTCTCACATGTTGCACATGGTCCTCGAGGTTTTTGCTATAAATAAGAATATCATCGAAGTAGACAACCACGCTCTTGCCAATGAGAGGACGCAAGATGTGATTCATGAGGCGCATGAAAGTAGATGGTGCATTGGAAAGACCAAAAGGCATAACGAGCCATTCATAGAGACCAAGTTTGGTCTTGAATGCCGTTTTCCATTCGTCACCAATAGCCATGCGGATTTGATGGTAACCACTACGCAAATCGACTTTAGAGAAAATCGTGGCACCACTAAGTTCATCAAGCATGTCATCTAAACGCGGAATGGGATGGCGGTAACGGACGGTAATGGCATTGATGGGGCGACAATCCATACACATCCGTTGCGTCTCATCCGGTTTAGGCACGAGGATCACGGGAACCGCACAAGGGCTAAGGCTTTCACGGACATACCCTTTGGCGAGGAGATCTTGAATTTGACGGTTGATCTCCTTGGTCTCTTCGGGGTTGGTGCGATAGGCGGCACGGTTTGGGAGCGGAGCGCCGGGTATGAGGTCGATGCGGTGTTCTATGCCGCGGAGTGGTGGTAGTCCATGAGGGAGCTCGTCGGGGAAAACGTCTTGAAATTCCTGCAAAAGAGACAACAAAGACGGAGGAATGTTGGTTAAGTCGTTAGTTTCCGATGACGGTCCCTTGCAAATTAGCACGTAGTGCAATATGGTGGATGGGTTTGCTTGTACTTCTCTCCACTCGCTTTTGGTGGCTAGGAGGACGCTCGTTCGCTCACTCATATATGGCTTGTGGCGCACACTCTCCATTTGGTGGGTCGCTCTCTCACCTCTCAACTCACTATGGTGGGTGCGGAGTTGTGCCCTCGCTAAAGCCTTCGCATTATCCGCGATGATTTGGCTAGGAGTCATCGGGCGCAACTCGAACTTCTTGTCGTTGACCTTGAAGGTGTAAGTGTTGGAGAGTCCATCATGTATAGCCTTCTTGTCATATTGCCAAGGGCGGCCAAGCAACATGTGGCACACCGTCATGGGTACCACGTCACACTCGATGGTGTCCTCATAAGGGCCGATCTTGAAGTTGACGGTGACGGTATGTTGTATCTTGACGTTGCCCTTGTCACTCCACCATTGGATATGGTAAGGGTGAGGATGCTTGCGGAGAGTGAGGTGGAGCTTCTCACACAACTCGGTGCTCGCAAGGTTGTGGCAACTTCCACCATCGATGATGACCTTGATAGACTTGCCACCAATTCCGGCACGGGTTTGGAAGATGTTGCACCGTTGTTCTTCCATATCATGAGGTTGTGTGGTTAGCATCCTTGTGACCACAAGTGAGGGACTTGGGTCATGCTCACATAAGAGAGGATCTTCTCCACTTTCTTGTTCATAGGCTTCTTCACTTGTCACGGCGGCTTGCACAAGGGCTTCATATTCATCTTCATCAAGAGTCTCGATGTCACCATTCTCCATAGTGATCATGACCTTGGTGTTCTTGCACTCAAACGATTTGTGACCTTGGGTGCCACACTTGAAGCAAGTGACACTAGAGGGTCCCGTGGATGCCTTAGAGGAGGCGGTGGAGGAGACCGTTTGCTTCATGCGACTTTGGATAGTCGTCTTCTTGGACGGTGTAGAGGATGCGTCGGCCTTGGCACTTGTAGCATAAGGAGTTGATGTAGTAGGAGGAGTCGATGTAGCGAGCTTGGAGGAGAAATAGGACTTGGCCTTGGAGTACTTGATGTCCTCAATCACTTGGCGCTCGGCCTTCGATGCTTGGTGGACTAACTCAACCATGTTGGAGTAGGGTTGGAACTCAACAATCCTCTTGATAGGATAAGTAAGGCCATTGAAGAAACGAGCAATTGTTTGTTCTTCGGACTCTTGGATGTTGGCTCGCATCATAGTGAGCTCCATCTCCTTGTAGAACTCCTCAACGGTCTTGGTGCCTTGCTTCAACTTTTGGAGCTTGTTGAAGAGGTCGGTTATGTAGTGTGCGGGGACAAAACGAGCATGCATCTCCTTCTTCATATCTTCCCAAGTGTCAATTGGAGGTTCACCCTTTTCTTCGCGAAGAGTGAGGACTTGCTCCCACCAAGTGTTGGCGTAGTCTTCAAACTCGAGTGATGCCATAGCCACTTTCTTGGCACCGGAGTAGTTGTGGATGCGGAAGATCTTGTCCACCTTGAGTGCCCATGAGAGGTATGCTTCGGCGTCGTCTTCACCTTTGAACTTGGGCATGTTGAACTTGAGCTTGCCATACATGTTCTCTTCATCCTCCAAGTTTCTTCTACGAGGAGGGGCGCCGGCAACTCTTGCGGCTAGAGGTGGAATAGGAGGTCTTCGATGGCCAACCATAGCATTGGGTTGGCGTTGGAGTTGAACACTTGCTTCACTTGGTTCACGGTGAGGATGTGGTTGAAGATCTTGTCGCGGTTGAGGACGATGCTCAATGTTGGGTCTCTCATCTTGATCATGGTGTAGTTCTCCTCGTCCACGTTGATCATGGTGAGGGTGGCGACGAAGATCTCGCCGAGGTGGATCTTGAGGATCTTGGTCTTGGGGACGGCCATCACGCCCATGGTGAGCATGGCGATCCGCTTGGTGACGATCTTGTTGAAGGTCTTGAGCTTGTGGAGGACGCTCATGTGGACGAGCATGGCGATGTATTTCTCCACGCCTAGAGTTGGAGCGGGAGTCTTCATGACGAGCATGTGAGCGATGAGGTCGATGATGGTCTTCACGCCTTGAAGAAGAGCTTGGGGACGAAAGGCCACCATGAGAGTAATGGTCTTCATGCCTTGAGGAAGAGCTTGATGAAGAGGAAGTAGAGCGGTGTCGACGATGGCGACCCAAGTTGGTGATGGCGCGCTCGAGGCTATCCATGCGCCGCTCCATGTTGGCATCATTGGCCGCCATTTGGCCATTCAAGTTGTCCGTAGCTTCACGAAGAAGGGCCAAGTCGTGGTTCACGGTGGAGAAGTTGTGAGCCACTTCATCGTATTGCTCATCGATGCGCGTCTCGAAGAGGGAGAGTTGCTCCTTGAACTCTTGTCGTTGCGTCCATAGGTTGTGTTGAGTAGCCAACCTCTCGGTGTTGCGAAGGATCTCTTCATCCCTATTGGTATCTCCGGTCCTATCCATGATGGAAAGACAAGAACTATGTTGTGTATGTTAGTGGAAGGAGACTACCTCGCACTCTTACCAAGGTAAGATAGTATTGAGGCAATCCACCAAACCGAAAGCAAGATCAAGTGTATCGGGAACACACGCAAAACCACACGCAAAAGCTAGCAAATATGGTGTTAGGCGAGTGTTGTGGAAAGCCAAAAGACAAATCCAAGATCGAGTATGTTGTCAAAAGTGGGTGAGGTCCAAAAATCCAAATGTCAATGTGAAGATCACTATAAACACGGAAAAAGTTGTGGAACACACACACGGGATAAGCGGGGTTAGTGCAACCAAAAGTGAGCGGAAAAGTGTATGTATAAGTGTTCGGTGTCACACTAACACAAGGAGAGCCAAAGCTTTGGTTGCAAAGGAAGAGACAACAAGATTCACACGCGGCCTCTCTTCTCCTATCTCTCTTTGCTTAAAAGCTTTTGCTCTTTTGTATATGGTGGCACTTGCACTCGTTTGTATCTTTGGTGGCACGTGGACACTTTGTATGTATGGGCGTATGGATGTATGGATGTATGGTGCTACTCGCACTCTTTTTTTTTTTTTTTTTTTGTGTTTTTGGGGCTTTTTGACGCACTATGTTAGCGTTAGCCTCGCTTTTGCTATCTTGCCACACGAGTGTTTGCTTGGGTGCCTTACTCAACGCGACACACACACCTCACAATGCGGGGCCACGTGCAATGTCTCGCAACACTAAACAAGCAATGCTCGATGGGATAGATCGCAAAAGGAAGAGGGGTTACAAGGTGACCTGCAAGTTATACCTGCGATGATGGTGGTGGTGGTGGTGGTGGAGATCGCCGGAAGACGAGGTCGAAGGAGTGGCGCTGCGTCGCCCGGTCGGAGGCCCGGTTGGACCGGGTTCTGGACCGGCTTGCCCGGTTTGCCGCCCGGTTGACCGGGTGCTGGGCCGGCTCGGTCGGTCGTGGGCCCGGTTGACCGGCTGCTCAACCGGATTTCGCGGGATGAAGCTTTCTCTCTCCTGTTCTTCACGAAAACCAAGCCAAATCGACCAAATCGAGGGGAAACGATGGAATTGGAGGCTAAAAGTTGGGGAAATAGTAGATCAAGCACAACAACACCAGATCCACGGACCAAAACCACTCAAAACGCAACCAAATCACAGATCGGTCAAGAGGCAATTTAGGCCTATTTTTGGGGATTTTTTGGAAAATTTTCTAGGGACGAAATCGGGTGGGTGGGAGGTCAAATCCGCGGTAACCAAGAGCTGCTGATACCATATGATGAGGTCTAAGACCCCGTGTGTGGCCCGATCTCGCGGATTGACTTCGAAACCAAGAGGGGAGATGGGAAAACGCGAGGAACACGAAGAACACGACAAACACGAGGAACTCCGAGACTCACGCACGCACACCAACCCGATACACCCGATACTTACCCCCGTGGCTCGATGGACCACGCCAATAGAATCACCCGGAAGAGGCACGCGGCAGAATTCCCGGTGAGAGATTGGTGTTGGAGAAAAGGGGATTGGTGAGGGAGAGAGAGTAGCTTGTACTAGAATCTCACTCAACAATATCCAAATCAACAACAAGGATGGCCTTGATTACAGAGGGATGATACCCAAGGGAGACTAAGCTCAAATGTAGGTTTGAGTTCAAAACAAGTCTAAAGAGCTAATGAGGGGTTCCAGCTACTTATATAGTCATACACGGCCATCAAGGGCGAACAGGTACGCGAATGGATAAGTTAAGGCAGTTTGGTGGGGCATTCTCGTCAGGTCCGGTTTGGGGCCGGTCGGACCGGGCCTGGGACCGGGCTGTCCGGTTTGGGGCCGGTCTGACCGGGCCTGTGACCGGGCCGTCCGGTCATGGGTCCGGTCGACCGGGCGCAAACCGGGAAACTGCGAAGTTTCCGGTCCTGGGTCCGGTCGTCGTCCGTGAGGGAGCTGGCCCGGTTTGCGCCCGGTCGACCGGGCCTATGACCGGGGCGTCCGGTTGTAGGTCCGGTCTGACCGGGTCCTGGACCGGCCAGCGTCCGTCTCTTCCTTGGAGCGCTTCGTGCGACGTCGGCTTCGGCTTCATGATCATCTCCATGTCCAGTTGCTTCTCTCCTTCCCTTGACCTTGGCGTCTCCTCCTCTCCGTGGTCTTGACGCGCCTTGTACCTAATGACACATAGCACGTCGGCATGAGGTAGCAATCCATCCAAAGGGGTACCAAGATCAAGGGTGGTGAGGAGCGAGTTCACCTCATCATGAAGAGCTTTGACTCGGGCTCGTGTCATCGGTCCACTTGGGGGACTTGTTGGTCTTGGTGTAGCGACGTCGGTGACCGGGGCTACATCAGAGAGTAGCTTGTACTAGAATCTCACTCAACAATATCCAAATCAACAACAAGGATGGCCTTGATTACAGAGGGATGATACCCAAGGGAGACTAAGCTCAAAGGTAGGTTTGAGTTCAAAACAAGTCTGAAGAGCTAAAGGGGCGTCTGGGGTGCTTATATAGTCTTACAAGGCGTCACGGGCCGAAAAGGTAAGAAGGAAACAAGTTCGGGCCGATTGGGGCGACTTAAGTCGTGCAGGCCGGTCAGGGAGCCGGTCAGACCGGGCCTGGGACCGGCCAGGCCGGTCCAGACCGGGCCTGGGACCGGGCGGCAACCGGACGAGGTTCCGAGGCCCCGGGATGTTGCCCGGATGTCACGAGCGCAAAACCCGGTTTGGACTGGGCGGCCCGGTCAGGGGGCCGGTCAGACCGGGTTGTGGACCGGGTGGCCCGGTCAGGAGGCCGGTCTGACCGGATTCTGGACCGGCCGTCCATCTTCTCTTCCTTGCGCTCTTCGGGCGACTTCTGGTCCAGCTCCATGTCCATCTTCACGTCCAGCTGCTCCTCTCCTTCTCTTGACCATGGTGTGTCCTCCTCTTCGTGCTCTTGATGCTCCTTGTACCTAATGACACATAACACGTTGGTATGAGGTAGCAATCCATCCAACGGGGTACCAAGGTCAAGGGTGGTGAGGAGCGAGTTCACCTCATCATGAAGAGCTTTAACTCGGGCTCGCGTCATTGGTCCACTTGGGGGACTTGTTGGTCTTGGTGTGGAGGTGACCGAAGGCCACCCCGCATCATCTCCCCCCCTTGGGAAAGAGTCGTCCTCGACTCTTGTTCCTCTTCATCTTCATGATATGGCGACAAGTCCGCAACGTTGAAGGTGTTGCTCACCAAGTACTTGGAGGTGGGGATGTCGATGACGTAAGCGTTGTTGTTGATGCGTTTGAGGACCTTGAAGGGGCCATCTCCTCTTGGCTTGAGCTTGGAGTTGCGCTCACGAGGGAACCTTTCCTTCCGGAGGTGGATCCAAACTAGGTCTCCTTCTTGAAATATCCTTTCCTTCTTCTTGGCGTTGAGGCGGGTAGCTTGACGAAGCACATGTTCTTGAATGGTAGCTCTTGTTTCTTCATGAAGTTTCTTCACGTCGGCGGCGCGCTTGGCGAAGTCCATGTTCGTCCGCTCATGAAGGGGAAGTGGTAGTATGTCGAGTGCCGTGAGCGGCTCAAACCCGTAGACGACCATGAAGGGACTCCTTGATGTAGTCGAGTGCTTGGCGCGGTTGTAGGCGAACTCCGCGTGCGGAATGCATTCCTCCCATGACTTCAAGTTCTTCTTCACGAGGATGCGTAGGAGGGTGGAGAGGCTTCGATTGACCACTTCCGTTTGGCCGTCCGTTTGCGGGTGCGAGGATGATGAAAATAAGAGCTTCACTCCAAACTTTGCCATGATCGACTTCCAAAGATAACTCATGAACTTGACGTCTCGATCCGACACAATGCTTTGCGGTACTCCATGTAAGCGAACGATTTCCCTGAAAAATAATGAAGCAATGTGTGAAGCATCGTCGCTCTTATGGCAAGGTATGAAATGAGCCATCTTAGAGAATCTATCCACTACCACGAATATAGAATCATGACCATACTTAGTGCGAGGCAAGCCTAAAACGAAATCCATGCTAATATCGGTCCATGGTGCATATGGAATAGGCAATGGGGTATAAAGACCATAGGGATTGGAGGTAGACTTAGCTTGTAAGCATGTGGTGCACCGGCGGCAAAGGCGTTCGACGTCGCGGTACATTCTTGGCCAATAGTAGTGGGTTGAGAGCATGGCATATGTCTTCTCTCGACCAAAGTGACCCATAAGACCTCCTCCATGTGACTCTTGCAAAAGCAATTTTCGAAGCGAAGACTCGGGAATGCAAATCTTGTTAGCTTTGAACAAATAGCCATCATGCAAATAGAAATCATCCACTCCTCGCTCAACGGAGCACTTCTCAAAAATTGGAGCAAAGAAAGAATCGGAAGGATAGAGTTCTTTGATCTCTTCAAGTCCCAAAACATGAAAATCCAAACGAGTTAGCAAAAGGGTGTTTTTGCGGGAAAGAGCATCCGCCACAACATTGTCCTTGCCCTTCTTGTATTTGATCACATATGGGAAGGACTCAATGAACTCGACCCATTTTGCATGTCGTTTGTTCAAGTTGTGTTGGCTTTTCAAATATTTCAAGGACTCATGGTCGGAATGAATGATAAACTCTTTTGGCCAAAGATAGTGTTGCCAAACTTCAAGGACACGAACCAAAGCGTAGAGCTCCTTGTCATATATAGGATAGTTGAGGCGTGCGCCATCCAACTTCTCACTATAGTATGCCACGGGTTTGCCCTCTTGCATAAGAACACCACCAATACCAAGCCCACTTGCATCACACTCAATCTCAAAAGTTTTGGCAAAATTTGGAAGAACAAGAAGTGGAGCCTCGGTAAGGCGTTTCTTCAACTCATCAAAAGCATTTTGTTGGGCCTTGCCCCAAACAAACGGAACATTCTTTTTGGTAAGCTCATTCAAAGGGCAAGCAATGGTGCTAAAATCTTTCACAAAGCGGCGATAAAACCCGGCAAGTCCATGGAAGCTTCGGACTTGACCAACATTTGTAGGGGTAGGCCAATTGTGGTTGGCCTCCACCTTGGAAGAATCAACTTCAATCCCATTAGCGGAAACCACGAAACCAAGAAAAACCAATTTGTTTTGAGCAAAGGTGCACTTGGGGAGGTTAGCATAAAGCTTTTCATGACGCAAGATGCACAAGACTTCTCTCACATGTTGCACATGGTCCTCGAGGTTTTTGCTATAAATAAGAATATCATCGAAGTAGACAACCACGCTCTTGCCAATGAGAGGACGCAAGATGTGATTCATGAGGCGCATGAAAGTAGATGGTGCATTGGAAAGACCGAAAGGCATAACGAGCCATTCACAGAGACCAAGTTTGGTCTTGAATGCCGTTTTCCATTCATCACCAATAGCCATGCGGATTTGATGGTAACCACTACGCAAATCGACTTTAGAGAAAATCGTGGCACCACTAAGTTCATCAAGCATGTCATCTAAACGCGGAATGGGATGGCGGTAACGGACGCTAATGGCATTGATGGGGCGACAATCCATACACATCCGTTGCGTCTCATCCGGTTTAGGCACAAGAATCACGGGAACCGCACAAGGGCTAAGGCTTTCCCGGACGTACCCTTTGGCGAGGAGATCTTGAATTTGGCGGTTGATCTCCTTGGTCTCTTCGGGGTTGGTGCGGTAGGCGGCACGGTTTGGGAGCGGAGCGCCGGGTATGAGGTCGATGCGGTGTTCTATGCCTCGGAGTGGTGGTAGTCCATGAGGGAGCTCGTCGGGGAAGACGTCTTGAAACTCCTTCAAAAGAGACAACAAAGACGAAGGAATGTGGGTTAAGTCGTTAGTCGCCGACGAGGGTCCCTTGCATATGAGCACATAGTGCAATATGGTGGATGGGTTCTCTTGGAGCTCTCTCCACTCACTCTTGGTGGCTAGAAGGACACTCTTGGGCTCACTCATATATGGCTTGTGGCGCTCACTCTCTTTGTGGTGGGTCGCTCCCTCTCCTCTCATCTCACTATGGTCGGTGTGGAGTTGTGCCCTCGCTAAAGCCTTCGCATTATCCGCGATGATTTGGCTAGGAGTCATCGGGCGCAACTCGAACTTCTTGTCGTTGACCTTGAAGGTGTATGTGTTGGAGAGTCCATCATGTATAGCCTTCTTGTCATATTGCCAAGGGCGGCCAAGCAACATGTGGCACACCGTCATGGGTACCACGTCACACTCGATGGTGTCCTCATAAGGGCCGATCTTGAAGTTGACGGTGACGGTATGTTGTATCTTGACGTTGCCCTTGTCACTCAACCATTGGATATGGTAGGGGTGAGGATGCTTGCGGAGAGTGAGGTTGAGCTTCTCACACAACTCGGTGCTCGCAAGGTTATGGCAACTTCCACCATCTATGATGACCTTGATCGACTTGCCACCAATTCCGGCACGGGTTTGGAAGATGTTGCACCGTTGTTCTTCCGTAGCATGAGGTTGTGTGGTTAGCACCCTTGTGACCACAAGTGAGGGACTTGGGTCATGCTCACATAAGAGAGGATCTTCTCCACTTTCTTGCTCATAAGCTTCTTCACTTTCCACGGCGGCTTGCACAAGGGCTTCATATTCATCTTCATCTAGTGTCTCGATGTCACCATTCTCCATAGTGATCATAACCTTGGTGTTCTTGCACTCAAATGATTTGTGACCTTGGGTGCCACACTTGAAGCAAGTGACACTAGAGGGTCCCGTGGATGCCTTAGAGGAGGCGGTTGAGGAGACCGTTTGCTTCATGCGACTTTGGATAGTCGGTTTCTTGGACGGTGTAGAGGATGCGTCGGCCTTGGCACTTGTAGCATGAGGAGTTGATGTTGTAGTAGGAGTCGATGTAGCGAGCTTGGAGGAGAAAAAGGACTTGGCCTTGGAGTACTTGATGTCCTCAATCACTTGGCGCTCGGCCTTGGATGCTTGGTGGACTAACTCAACCATGTTGGAGTAGGGTTGGAACTCGACAATCCTCTTGATGGGATAAGTAAGGCCATTGAAGAAACGAGCAATGGTTTGTTCTTCGGACTCTTGGATGTTGGCTTGCATCATAGTGAGCTCCATCTCCTTGTAGAACTCCTCAACGGTCTTGGTGCCTTGCTTCAACTTTTGGAGCTTGTTGAAGAGGTCGGTCATGTAGTGTGCGGGGACAAAGCGAGCATGCATTTCTTTCTTCATGTCTTCCCAAGTGTCAATAGGAGGTTCACCCTTTTCTTCTCGAAGAGTGAGGACTTGCTCCCACCAAGTGTTGGCATAGTCTTCAAACTCGAGTGATGCCATAGCCACTTTCTTGGCACCGGAGTAGTTGTGGATGCGGAAGATCTTGTCCACCTTGAGTACCCATGAGAGGTAGGCTTCGGCGTCGTCTTCACCTTTGAACTTGGGCATGTTGAACTTGAGTTTGCCATACATGTTCTCTTCATCCTCCAAGTTTCTTCTACGAGGAGGGGCGCCGTCATCTCTTGCGGCTAGAGGTGGAATAGGAGGTCTTCTACGACCAACCATAGCATTGGGTTGGCGTTGAAGATGAACGCTTGCTTCACTTGGTTCACGGTGAGGATGTGGTTGAAGATCTTGTCGCGGTTGAGGACGATGCTCAATGTTGGGTCTCTCATCTTGATCATGGTGTAGTTCTCCTCGTCCACGTTGATCAAGGCGAGGGTGGCGACGGAGATCTCGCCGAGGTGGATCTTGAGGATCTTGGTCTTGGGGATGGCCATCACGCCCATGGTGAGCATGGCGATCCGCTTGGTGACGATCTTGTTGAAGGACTTGGTCTTGTGGAGGACGCTCATGTGGACGAGCATGGCGATGTATTTCTCCACACCTAGAGTTGGAGCGGGAGTCTTCATGACGAGCATGTGAGCGATGATGTCGATGATGGTCTTCATGCCTTGAGGAAGAGCTTGGGGACGAAAGACCACCATGAGAGTAATAGTCTTGTGACGAGCTTGATGAAGAGGAAGTAGAGCGGTGTCGACGATGACGACCCAAGTTGGTGATGGCGCGCTCGAGGCTATCCATGCGCCGCTCCATGTTGGCATCATTGGCCGCCATTTGGCCATTCAAGTTGTCCGTAGCTTCACGAAGAAGGGCCAAGTCATGGTTCACGGTGGAGAAGTTGTGAGCCACCTCATCGTATTGCTCATCGATGCGCGTCTCGAAGAGGGAGAGTTGCTCCTTGAACTCTTGTCGTTGCGTCCATAGGTTGTGTTGAGTAGCCAACCTCTCGGTGTTGCGGAGGATCTCTTCATCCCTATTGGTATCTCCGTTCCTATCCATGATGGAAAGACAAGAACTATGTTGTGTATGTTGGTGGAAGGAGACTACCTCGCACTCTTACCAAGGTAAGATAGTATTGAGGCAATCCACCAAACCGAAAGCAAGATCAAGTGTATCGGGAACACACGCAAAACCACACGCAAAAGCTAGCAAATATGGTGTTAGGCGAGTGTTGTGGAAAGCCAAAAGACAAATCCAAGATCGAGTATGTTGTCAAAAGTGGGTGAGGACCAAAAATCCAAATGTCAATGTGAAGATCACTATAAACACGGAAAAAGTTGTGGAACACACACACGAGATAAGCGGGGTTAGTGCAACCAAAAGTGAGCGGAAAAGTGTATGTATAAGTGCTCGGTGTCACACTAACACAAGGAGAGCCAAAGCTTTGGTTGCAAAGGAAGAGACAACAAGATTCACACGTGGCCTCTCTTCTCCTATCTCTCTTTGCTTAAAAGCTTGTTCTCTTTTGTATATGGTGGCACTTGCACTCGTTTGTATCTTTGGTGGCACGTGGACACTTTGTATGTATGAGCGTATGGATGTATGGATGTATGGATGTATGGATGTATGGATGTATGGTGCTACTCGCACTCTTTTTGTGTTTTTGGGGCTTTTTCACACACTATGTTAGTGTTAGCCTCGCTTTTGCTATCTTGCCACACGAGTGTTTGCTTGGGTGCCTTACTCAACGCGACACACACACCTCACAATGCGGGGCCACGTGCAATGTCTCGCAACACTAGACAAGCAATGCTCGATGGGATAGATCGCAAAAGGAAGAGGGGTTACAAGGTGAAAGCTGCAAGTTATACCTGCGATGATGGTGGTGGTGGTGGTGGTGGTGGTGGAGATCGCCGGAGGACGAAGTCGAAGGAGGGGGCGTTGCTGCGCCCGGTCTGTGGCCCGGTTGGACCGGCTCCTGGACCGGCCTGGCCGGTTGTAAGGCCGGTCGACCGGATTCTGGACCGGCCCGGCCGGTCTGTAGCCCGGTTGACCGGTGCTCAACCGGATCGCACGATTTCTCTCTCTTGTTCTTCACGAAAACCAAGCCAAATCGACCAAATCGAAGGGAAACGATGGAATTGGAGGCTAAAAGTTGGGGAAATAGTAGATCAAGCACAACAACACCAGATCCACGGACCAAAACCACTCAAAACGCAACCAAATCACAGATCGGTCAAGAGGCACTTTGGGGCTATTTTTGGGGATTTTTTGGAAAATTTTCTAGGAACGAAATCGAGTGGGTGGAAGGTCAAATCCGCGGTAACCAAGAGCTGCTGATACCATATGATGAGGTCTAAGACCCCGTGTGTGGCCCGATCTCGCGGATTGACTTCGAAACCAAGTGGGGGGAGATGGGAAAACGCGAGGAACACGAAGAACACGACGAACACGAGGAACTCCGAGACTCACGCACGCACACCAACCCGATACACCCGATACTTACCCCCGTGGCTCGATGGACCACGCCAATAGAATCTCCGAGGAAGAGGCACGCGGCAGAATTCCCGGAGAGAGATTGGTGTTGGAGAAAAGAGATTGATGAGAGAGAGAGAGTAGCTTGTACTAGAATCTCACTCAACAATATCCAAATCAACAACAAGGATGGCCTTGATTACAGAGGGATGATACCCAAGGGAGACTAAGCTCAAAGGTAGGTTTGAGTTCAAAACAAGTCTGAAGAGCTAAAGGGGCGTCTGGGGTGCTTATATAGTCTTACAAGGCGTCACGGGCCGAAAAGGTAAGAAGGAAACAAGTTCGGGCCGATTGGGGCGACTTAAGTCGTGCAGGCCGGTCAGGGAGCCGGTCAGACCGGGCCTGGGACCGGCCAGGCCGGTCCAGACCGGGCCTGGGACCGGGCGGCAACCGGACGAGGTTCCGAGGCCCCGGGATGTTGCCCGGATGTCACGAGCGCAAAACCCGGTTTGGACCGGGCGGCCCGGTCAGGGGGCCGGTCAGACCGGGCTGTGGACCGGGTGGCCCGGTCAGGAGGCCGGTCTGACCGGATTCTGGACCGGCCGTCCATCTTCTCTTCCTTGCGCTCTTCGGGCGACTTCTGGTCCAGCTCCATGTCCATCTTCACGTCCAGCTGCTCCTCTCCTTCTCTTGACCATGGTGTGTCCTCCTCTTCGTGCTCTTGATGCTCCTTGTACCTAATGACACATAACACGTTGGTATGAGGTAGCAATCCATCCAACGGGGTACCAAGGTCAAGGGTGGTGAGGAGCGAGTTCACCTCATCATGAAGAGCTTTAACTCGGGCTCTCGTCATTGGTCCACTTGGGGGACTTGTTGGTCTTGGTGTGGAGGTGACCGAAGGCCACCCCGCATCAGGTTAATGTGTTAGCAAATGCGATGTCCTCCATGGACCTATCATCTACCTCTCTCAACTCACTTTGTGTATCACTCATGTCCTCCAAACGGAAGCACTCAAACTCACATATGGGGTGGAAGTCACTCAACTCACTATCAGTCTCACTCAAGTGGGCTAAGTGGCTCTCATGCTCACATGGGATTGGTACCAACTCATCAATGAAGCATAGGGGAGTAGGCTCGACTTTCTCATCTCCATGCGCCTCCTTGGTTGAAGGGAAATTCCCATGCTCAACCATCTCAACTCCATCGCCTCCCAAGTCGTCCTCCATCGGTGGCGTCGTAGTGTCGTGGAGAGCTAGGCTCGGATCCACATCATCCTTTCGATGGCCTTGGAGGTCTTCATCTTGAAGTGTGGGCGCTAAAGGCTTCTTGGTGGCTTGGGCTTGTAGCTTGTCGAAGTAGAGCGTCTTGGCGCTTGGCGTTGTGCATTGCCATGCCATGTGACCCTTGGCCTTGCATACCTCACAAAGGAGATTGGGACATTCCCGAGGAGGGTGGCCTTGTTGCTTGCACTTGTAGCATCGGAGTCCATAGGCATGTGACGAGGTAGGGGCCATTGTGGTGGTGGCGCAAGAGGTGGAAGTCGCCTTATGAGGAAGGTATGCGCGATGTGCACTTGCCATCCTTGGAGTGGTGGACACCGAAAGATGGTGTTTGTCGTCTTCATGTCGAGGCGCTCATCGTCGTGCTTCATCACCATGTCTTGAGGAGTGTCGTCGATGATCCTTGGAGGATGTTGGTCGATGGCGATCATGAGGTGGCTTGTGGCGGCGGAGATCATGTGGTGACGTGCGTCGATGAAGACCGTGAGGTGGTAGTGGTCGACGACTATCATGAGATGGTGTGAGTCGATGACTGTCCTTGCCATGCCTAGATGATGGCTCATGCGACGTGGCATGTTGCTTGCGGTGCCTTGTGGAGCTTGGAGAAGCGTGTCGATGACGATCATGTTGGGGACGCCCTTGAAGCTCCATATGATGTCCTTGATGTCGATGATCTTGTGCATAAGCACTCTCATGGTGGCGCCTTGAGGAGCTCGGAGAAGTGTGTCGATGACGCTCATGATGGGGACCCTCTTGATGATCCATATGGTGCCATCGTGGAGGTCCTCTATCTTCATATGTAGCTCCATTGGCCACGTAGGGGTGCGTGGAGGCATCGTCTTTGCTCATCGTGGAGCATAGGTGAGGCTCCGCCATGGTGTCGATGCCGTACTCGTGGCGTTGCTCCACCATGTCGTCCATGCTTTGATGAGGTCTAAGACCCCGTGTGTGGCCCGATCTCGCGGTTGACCCGAAATCCAAAGGGGGAGGAGAGGGAGAGCGCGAAGAACACGATGAACACGAAGAACACGAGGAACTCACGCACGCACACCTACCCGATACAACCGAGACTTACCCCCGTGGCTCGATGGACCACGCCGATAGAATCTCCTACGGAAGAGACCGCGGTAGAATTCCGAGGAGAGAGACCGGTGTTGGAGAAGGAGATCGGAGAGAGAGAGAGAGTGCTCGCACTAGAATCTCACTCACAGATCTAGATCAACAACAAGGGTTGCCTTGATTACAGAGGGATGAAACCCTAGGGAGACAAAGCTCATATCCATGTTTAAGCTATCATCTTGTGTAAACCTAAATGAGGTGGGGAGAGAGGTATATATAGGCCCAGATCCGTCCAGGGGTAAAAGGGGCATTACAATAAAGGGGTGGTGACCATAGATGATAAATAGACGGTTGGGATGAAGTTGACTTCGAGGGGGCCGGCAGTGCCGGCGTGTTTGGGGCGGCAGTGCCGGTGGGGCCGGCAGTGCCGGGGAAGATGGGGCGGCAGTGCCGGCCTGGTCTCCGTGGCGTCTTCAGCAGGTTGGGCCGGCAGTGCCGGCGTCAGGGGGGCGGCAGTGCCGGGGTGTGCCCACCGGCAGTGCCGGCCAGGTGGGGGCGGCAGTGCCGGGGTGTGCCCACCGGCAGTGCCGGCCAGGTGGGGGCGGCAGTGCCGGCCTTGTCGTGGCTGGCGGCTGGAGCCCCTTCTCCTTCTTCTGCTTCTTCTTCCTTCTTCCTTGCACCATGATGAATGGCTCCTCTTCCCTTCCCTCGCTTCCTTGCACCATGGGTGTTCCTCCTCTCCGGTTCCTCGATGATTCTTGTACCTAATGATATGTAGCACACCGATATGAGGTAGCATTCCATTCAAGGTATTGACGAGGTCGAGTATCGAGAGGAAGGAGTTCACCTTGTCGCGTGTAGCGTGGTTTAGGGTTGAAGGTCCACTTGGGGGACTCCTTGGCCATGGTGTAGCGTCGACGATAGGCGGGGTTGCACTTGACGGTCTTGAGGCGGAGGTGTCCGAAAGCCACCCCGCATCATCTCCCCCCCCTTGGGGAAGAGTCGTCCTCGACTCTTGTTTCTCCTCATCGAAGAGGTAGTCCATGACGGTTGTCCCATGTAGAGTTGGGTAGTCGCGGTCGAAGAAGAACTTGGAGAAAAACAACTTGCAAATGGAAAACTTGTGGATGCCAATTTGGTGATCGGCGAACAAGAGGCTCTCAATCAAATACGACGCATCAAGTCGTTTCTCCAAGAGGCATTTGGCAAAAATGGGAACCAAAAGAGTGTCGATGTATCCACAATGTGGTAGGGCAAAATTTGTGCATGTAATAGTTGTAAGGTGTCAAAAATGTGTGGTGTAGCATTGTCCCAAACAAGTGGAACAAACAAAAGGCAAGTATCGGCGGCAAAATTTGGGGCAAAATTGTTATGTGCAATGGCAAAGCTATGGAGACTTCTAGCTTGGGAAAGTATGGTTGGCGTGAGCCAAGTATGGGTATCCTCAAGTGTCAAAGAATCCATTTCAATTGCCAAAGATGAAATGAGAAATCCAAAGAAGAGCAACTTTATGAATGACATGTGGCACAAGATGCATAAGGTGTCTCTCACATGTATAACATGGTCCTTGAGATTCTCGAAGTGTATGATGAAAGCATCAAGACATACAACAACCATTGTGCCAACAAGATGTGTCAAGATATGTTGCATAAGAAGCAAAAGAGGTGACGAGGTATTGGTCCAAACTGGAAGCTCGACAAGACAAGCCGGAAACACACGAGGGCGAAGGCGTTTGGGAACATACCCTTTGGCGTGAATCCCATGGGTTGGATCATGTATCTCGTCCGTGTTGGGGTAGCTCTCAATTGCGCGTTTCGTGAGCTCATGCTCCGTAGCGGTGGAAGTTGTCATTCGGGTACCTATACACACAATAGATAGAACAAAAAGCGTGTGTGCATGGTAAAGGAACACATCATCCATCATGATGTTCCAAGACTTGTGCACATCACCATTAGTGTCAATCAAGATAGTATGAAATGCATGGCGATGGTGCATATGGCAAGAAGGTGCATTCATGGCATGTGGCAACTCATGATCATCAACAAGTGAGAAGGCTATGGGGGCCATCTCGTGGACAATGAAATAAGCCTTCTTGCATACCAAGCATAAGAAAGAGCAATTGTTCACAATCTCGGATGCAAGGATCATGGAATGGTGTAAGCATTTTGGGCAAAGCATGCGGAAGCTAATGTCATCATTATCATTGTCATTGCAAGCAATACATGGTAAAGAGCAAGTGGTCGACATGTTGCAAGCAATGGTGGAGAAATTAAAGCTCTCATAGCATGGCATGTTCAAGGTATCACAAGCACTCAAATCCACATGATCAACAATGTTGTCAAGCAAAGTATCACATGGGAACATGAAGGTAGCATGTGACGTAGAAAATGGATCATCAAGATCATGCATGCGCTCATAAGTCATCATGTCCACTAGTGGGATCATGGCATCACCAACACCTATGTTGTTACCTTTGTCGGGCGACTCATTTGAAGTAGGTGTGGTGGAAGTAGGAGGATCCATGTGGTCGACATGTCCATCTTGGAGCAAGCATGGTGAGAAATCATCGTCGTCATGCACCATGTACATCGTCTCCATGATCGGGAACTCGTCCTCCTCGGAACCTAGTGCAACATAAGGAGACAACAAAGAGGGAGAGGTTAAGGTGTTAGCAAATGTGATGTCCTCCATGGACCTACCATCTACCTCTCTCAACTCACTTTGTGTATCACTCATGTCCTCCAATTGGAAGCACTCAAACTCACATATGGGGTGGAAGTCACTCAACTCACTATCACTCTCACTCAAGTGGGCTAAGTGGCTCTCATGCTCACATGGGATTGGTGCCAACTCATTAATGAAGCATAGGGGAGTAGGCTCTACTTTATCATCTCCATGCGCCTCCTTGGTTGAAGGGAAATTCCCATGCTCAACCATCTCAACTCCATCGTCTCCCAAGTCGTCCTCCATCGGTGGCGCCGTAGTGTCGTGGAGAGCTAGGCTCGGATCCACATCATCCTTGCGATGGCCTTGGAGGTCTTCGTCTTGAAGTGTGGGCGCCGTAGGCTTCTTGGTGGCTTGGTCTTGTAGCTCGTCGAAGTAGAGCGTCTTGGCGCTTGGCTTTGTGCATTGCCATGCCTCGTGACCCTTGGCCTTGCATACCTCACATAGGAGATTGGGACATTCCCGTGGGCGGTGGCCTTGTTGCTTGCACTTGTAGCATCGGAGTCCATAGGCATGTGACGAGCTAGGGGCCATTGTGGTGGTGGCGCAAGAGGTGGAAGTCGCCGTATGAGGAAGGTATGCGCGATGTGCACTTGCCATCCTTGGAGTGGTATACACCCTATCATGGTGTTTGTCGCCTTCATGTCGAGGCTCTCGTCTTCGTGCGTCATCACCATGTCTTGAGGAGTGTCGTCGATGATCCTTGGAGGATGTTGGTCGATGGCGATCATGAGGTGGCTTGAGTCGATGACGGTCCTTGCCATGCCTAGATGATGGCTCATGCGACGTGGCATGTTGCTTGCGGCGCCTTGTGGAGCTTGGAGAAGAGTGTCGATGACGATCATGTTGGGGACGCCCTTGAAGCTCCATATGATGTCCTTGATGTCGATGATCTTGTGCATAAGCACTCTCATGGTGGCGCCTTGTGGAGCTCGGAGAAGTGTGTCGATGACGCTCATGTTGAGGACGCTCTTGGTGAACCATATGATGGCGCCATCGTGGAGGTCCTCCATCTTCATATGTAGCTCCCTTGTCCAAGTATGGATGCGAGGGCGCATCGTCTTTGCTCCGTGTAGAGACTAGGTGAGGCTCCGCCATGGTGTCGATGTCGAAGTCGTGGCGTTGCTCCACCATGTCGTTCATGAGTAGTGAGCTAGTGTCGATGTAGAGCTCGTCGATGTCGTCCTCGGGGTGGTCCTCCACCATGTCGTCCATGTCGTCCTCGAGGTGGTGCTCCACCATGTCGTCCATGCATGAGGAGCCATTGTCGATGTAGAGCTCCTCGATGTCGGTCATGTCGGTGATGCTTGGGGAGCCATGGTCGTTGTTGAGCTCCTCGATGTCGGACATGCCGATGATGCTTGTGGAGCTAGAGTCGGTGTCGAGCTCCACATGTTCCTCCACATCCGCGGTGCTTGAGGAGGCGTCCTCCTCGAAGTACTCCATGTACTCCTCCGTGTCGTCTCCGTCGCTATACATGTTAGCACGACAATATCTATATGGTGGATGTTAGTGGAAGAACACTACCTCGCACCCTTACCGTGGTGTGATAAGATCGGGGCGATCCAACAAGCCGAGGTCAAAATCAATTGTATCGGGCACACACACACAAAGGCACACGCAAAAGCTAGCAAATATGGTGGTAGGTTAGGATGGTGGAAAGCCAAAAGCCAAAATCCGAAATCAAGTTTGTTGTTAAGAGTGGGTAAGCTCCAAAAATCCAATGTCCAAATGGTGATCACTAAAAACACGGAAAGGATATGGAACGCACACACGAGATGAACGGGGTTAGTGCGACCAAGGAATGAGCGGAAAAGTGTAAGAACCCAAAAGCAAGGGTGCTCGGTGTCACACTAACACAAGAAGAGATCAAAGCTTTGGTTGCAACTTGAGAGACAACAAGATTCACACGCGGCCTCTCTTCTCTTTTCTCTCTTTTGCTTAGAAGCTTTTTCTCTTTTGTATTTGGTGGCACTTGACACTCTTTTGTATATGCTATGTATGGGGCACTTGCACACTTTTGCTCTTTTGTGTTTTGGCGGCCTTTTCTCGCACTATGTTAGCGTTAGCTCGCTTTTGCTATCTTGCCACACGGAGTCCTTGCTTATAAGCTTGACTCCACACTACACACACCTCACAATCGGGGCCACGTGCAATGTCTCGCAACACTTGATAAGCAATGCTCGATAGGATAGGTCGCAAAAGGAAGAGGGGCTACAAGGTGGTGAGCAAGTTATACCTAGATGAAAATGTTAGGCGGTGTCGGAACACACAACTTGCGATGATGGCGACGATGGTGTCGTAGTTGCACCGGAGTCCGGGGTGCCGAAGGTGTCGCCGCGGTGTTGATGTAGGCGCGGAAGCTTGTTGGACAAACCTTGCACTCCGAAACGGAAACCGAGCAAAAATAAGTCAATGCCCGAAAATTTGGGTCACGACGAGCGATCGAAGGTGTCAAAATTTCGGAGTCCAAAAATTTGGGAAATGGTGTCAAAATTAGAGTCACTATGAAAAGGGATAACTGTGAAAGTTTGGAGTCAAACGGGCGCCGGAAAGTTGTCAAAATTTGGAGCAAAAAGATGAGTCGGAATTGGGTGAAACTGAAACAACACGTATGTACAGGGCCGGCAGTGCCGGGGTGGACTTGGCGGCACTGCCGTGGTGCGCTTGCCGGCACTGCCGGGGTCGTGTCAGCGGCACTGCCGGTGTGATGTTGAGATCGAGCTGGGCGCTTGGCAGGGCGTGGTGGGCAGGGGAGTTGGCTTGGCCGGCCGATTCGCAGCCTAGCGCGTGGAAGGAGTGGAGCTGGACGCGCGGCAGGCTTGGGTGGATGGTGGGCTGCTGGCGAGCGGACGCGGCCTGGCCTGGGCGGCTTGCGCGCGGGGAGCGGGGCGGGAGGGGCTTGGCCGCGCGGGGCCTGGTGGGGTTGGCAACGCGGGAGCGTGGGCGGCGCTTGGCTGCTGGCAGGAGCGGGTGGCGCGGCGCGGCGTTGTGGTTGAGGAAAGGTGCGGCGGCAGTGCCGCCGGGACCTGGCCGGCAGTGCCGGTCGGCCGGCAGTGCCGGTGTGCACTCCCCGGCAGTGCCGGTGAGCACGAACTCGACGAACAGGAGGACGAACGCAGCGGAAATATGGACAGAAATTCGTCGATTCGCGGAGAAATATCAGGAATTTTACGGTGAAATTTGGAGGGGATGTAGATCAACCATAGGAACACCAAATCCACGGATCAAAACCACTCAAAACGCAACAAAATCACAGATCGACCAAAGGCAAATTAGGGCTATTTTTTGGGAAATTTTCTAGAAACGAAATTGGGTGGGTGGAGGGTCAAATCCGCGGAAACCAAAGGCTGCTGATACCATATGATGAGGTCTAAGACCCCGTGTGTGGCCCGATCTCGCGGTTGACCCGAAATCCAAAGGGGGAGGAGAGGGAGAGCGCGAAGAACACGATGAACACGAAGAACACGAGGAACTCACGCACGCACACCTACCCGATACAACCGAGACTTACCCCCGTGGCTCGATGGACCACGCCGATAGAATCTCCTACGGAAGAGACCGCGGTAGAATTCCGAGGAGAGAGACCGGTGTTGGAGAAGGAGATCGGAGAGAGAGAGAGAGTGCTCGCACTAGAATCTCACTCACAGATCTAGATCAACAACAAGGGTTGCCTTGATTACAGAGGGATGAAACCCTAGGGAGACAAAGCTCATATCCATGTTTAAGCTATCATCTTGTGTAAACCTAAATGAGGTGGGGAGAGAGGTATATATAGGCCCAGATCCGTCCAGGGGTAAAAGGGGCATTACAATAAAGGGGTGGTGACCATAGATGATAAATAGACGGTTGGGATGAAGTTGACTTCGAGGGGGCCGGCAGTGCCGGCGTGTTTGGGGCGGCAGTGCCGGTGGGGCCGGCAGTGCCGGGGAAGATGGGGCGGCAGTGCCGGCCTGGTCTCCGTGGCGTCTTCAGCAGGTTGGGCCGGCAGTGCCGGCGTCAGGGGGGCGGCAGTGCCGGGGTGTGCCCACCGGCAGTGCCGGCCAGGTGGGGGCGGCAGTGCCGGCCTTGTCGTGGCTGGCGGCTGGAGCCCCTTCTCCTTCTTCTGCTTCTTCTTCCTTCTTCCTTGCACCATGATGAATGGCTCCTCTTCCCTTCCCTCGCTTCCTTGCACCATGGGTGTTCCTCCTCTCCGGTTCCTCGATGATTCTTGTACCTAATGATATGTAGCACACCGATATGAGGTAGCATTCCATTCAAGGTATTGACGAGGTCGAGTATCGAGAGGAAGGAGTTCACCTTGTCGCGTGTAGCGTGGTTTAGGGTTGAAGGTCCACTTGGGGGACTCCTTGGCCATGGTGTAGCGTCGACGATAGGCGGGGTTGCACTTGACGGTCTTGAGGCGGAGGTGTCCGAAAGCCACCCCGCATCATGCTTGGTGAGCCATTGTCGATGTAGAGCTCGTCGAAGTCGTCCTCAAGGTGGCGCTCCACCATGTCGTCCACGCTTGAGGAGCCATTGTCGATGTAGAGCTCCTCGATGTCGGTCATGTCGGTGATGCACGTGGAGCCATAGTCGGTGTCGAGCTCCACATGTTCCTCCACATCCACGGTGCTTGAAGAGGAATCCTCCTCGAAGTGCTCCATGTAGTCTTCCATCTCCTCTTCTTCACTATCCATGTTAGCACGACAAAAGCTATATGGTGGGTGTTATCGGAGAGACTACCTTCGGGTCTTACCTTGAAGTGATGGAATTGGGTCAACTAACGATACCGAGAGCAAAATGATTTGTGTTGGGGTACACACACAAAAACACACGCAAAAGCTAGCAAATATGGTGGTACGTGAGGAATGGTGGAAAGCCAAAAGTCAAAATCCGAAATCAAGTTTGTTGTTAAGAGTGGGTAAGCTCCAAAAATCAAATGTCCAAATGGTGATCACGGAAACACGAATGATGTGGAACTCACACACGAGATGAACGGGGTTAGTGCAACCAAGGAATGGGCGGAAAAGCACAAGAACCAACCAACAAGGTGGTGCCCGGTGTCACACTAACACAAGGAGAGATCAAAGCTTTGGTTGCAACTTGAGAGACAACAAGATTCACACGCGGCCTCTCTTCTCTTCTCTCTCTTTTGCTTAAAAGCTTTTTACTCTTTTGTATATGGTGGCACTTGCACTCTTTTGTATCTATGGTGGCACTTGCACTCTTTTGTATCTATGGTGGCACTCACACTCTTTTGTATGTTTTTTCTTGCTTTTTCTCGCACTATGTTAGCGTTAGCCTTGCTTTTGCTATCTTGCCACACGAGTGTTTGCTTAGAAGCTTTACTCCACACGACACACACACCTCACAATCGGGGCCACGTGCAATGTCTCGCAACACTTGATAAGCAATGCTCGATAGGATAGATCGCAAAAGGAAGAGGGGCTACAAGGTTAGAGGGGAGCAAGTTATACCTAGATGAAAATGTTAGGCGGTGTCGGAACACACAACTTGCGATGATGGCGACGATGGTGTCGTAGTTGCGCCGGAGTCCGGGGTGCCGAAGGTGTCGCCGCGGTGTTGATGTAGACGCGGAAGGTTGATGGACCATCCTTGCACTCCGAAACGGAAACCGAGCAAAATAAGTCAATGCCCAAAAATTTGGGTCACGACGAGCGATCGAAGGTGTCAAAATTTCGGAGTCAGAAAATTTCGGAAATGGTGTCAAAATTAGAGTCAATATGAGAGGGGATAACTGTCAAAGTTTGGAGTCAAACGGGCGCCGGAATGTTGTCAAAATTTGGAGCAAAAAGATGAGCCAAAATTGGCCGAAACTGAACTTCTTGGCCGGCAGTGCCGCTGAGGTATGGCCGGCAGTGCCGGGGTGGGTGCAGCGGCAGTGCCGTGATGAGCTGCGCGGCAGTGCCGGCTGAGCGCGTGCGAGCTGATGGATTGAGGGGCGTTTGGCAGGGGAGTGGGCTTGGCGCGCGGCGAGTTTTGCGGCTGCGCTACGCACGTGCGGGCGGGAGCTGCTCGAGCGGCCGTAGAGGGGCGGGCGGCGCGTGGTGGTGGAGCAGGAGGCTGAGGCGGGCGGCGGCCTTGGCCTGGCTCGGCTGGGCCGAAGCGGCAGGGAGCGGCGGTGGGGATCGGGGCCGGGGCGGCCTGGTGACGCGGCGAGCGGGTGGGGCTGCCTGAGCGCGCGCGCGGAGCGGGATCGAGGATGGGACGGGGCCAGGCAGGTGCGAGGTCGGGGAAAGCCTGGCCGGCAGTGCCGGGTCGGCAAGAACAGCTCGAGCTGTTCGTCCCAAAACGTGAAAATTGGACGGAAAAACGTCGATTGTGGGCGGAATAGAAGGAATTTGACAGTGAAATTTGGTGGAGATGTAGATCTACCATAGGAACATCAAATCCATGGATCAAAACCACTAAAAACGCAACAAAATCCAGATCTGACCAAAGGCAATTTAGGGCTATTTTTTGGGGATTTTTTGAAGAAATTTTTTGGGCCGAATTTGGGTGGATGATTTTTTGAAGAAATCATCCACTCCTCGTTCAGCGGAGCACTTCTCAAAAATTGGAGCAAAGAAAGAATCGGAAGGATAGATTTCTTTGATCTCTTCAAGTCCCAAAACATGAAAATCCAAACGAGTTAGCAAAAGGGTGTTTTTGTGGGAAAGAGCATCCGCTACAACATTGTCCTTGCCCTTCTTGTATTTGATCACATATGGGAAGGACTCAATGAACTCGACCCATTTTGCATGTCGTTTGTTCAAGTTGTGTTGGCTTTTCAAATATTTCAAGGACTCATGGTCGGAATGAATGATAAACTCTTTTGGCCAAAGATAGTTTTGCCAAACTTCAAGAACACGAACCAAAGCGTAGAGCTCCTTGTCATATATAGGATAGTTGAGGCGTGCGCAATCTAACTTCTCACTATAGTATGCCACGGGTTTGCCCTCTTGCATAAGAACACCACCAATACCAAGCCCACTTGCATCACACTCAATCTCAAAAGTTTTTGCAAAATTTGGAAGAACAAGAAGGGGAGCTTCGGTAAGGCGTTTCTTCAACTCATCAAAAGCATTTTGTTGGGCCTTGCCCCAAACAAACGGAACATTCTTCTTGGTAAGCTCATTCAAAGGGCAAGCAATGGTGCTAAAATCTTTCACAAAGCGGCGGTAAAACCCGGCAAGTCCATGAAAACTTCGGACTTGACCAACATTTGTAGGAGTAGGCCAATTGTGGATGGCCTCCACCTTGGAAGAATCAACTTCAATCCCATTAGCGGAAACCACAAAGCCAAGGAAAACCAATTTGTTTTGAGCAAAGGTGCACTTGGGGAGGTTAGCATAAAGCTTTTCATGACGCAAGATGCACAAGACCTCTCTGACATTTTGCACATGGTCCTCGAGGTTTTTGCTATAAATGAGAATATCATCGAAATAGACAACCACACTCTTGCCAATGAGAGGACGCAAGATGTGATTCATGAGGCGCATGAAAGTAGATGGAGCATTGGAAAGACCGAAAGGCATAACGAGCCATTCATAGAGACCGAGTTTGGTCTTGAATGCCGTTTTCCATTCATCACCAATAGCCATGCGGATTTGATGGTAACCACTACGCAAATCGACTTTAGAGAAAATCGTGGCACCGCTTAACTCATCAAGCATGTCATCTAAACGCGGAATGGGATGGCGGTAATGGACGGTAATGGCATTTATGGGGCGACAATCCATACACATCCGTTGCGTCTCATCCGGTTTAGGCACAAGAATCACGGGAACCGCACAAGGGCTAAGGCTTTCGCGGACATACCCTTTGGCGAGGAGATCTTGAATTTGGCGTTGGATCTCCTTTGTCTCTTCGGGGTTGGTGCGGTAGGCGGCACGGTTTGGAAGCGGAGCGCCGGGTATGAGGTCGATGCGGTGTTCGATGCCTCGAAGTGGTGGTAGTCCATGAGGGAGCTCATCGGGGAAGACGTCTTGAAACTCCTGCAAAAGAGACAACAAAGACGGAGGAATGTTGGTTAAGTCGTTAGTCGCCGACAAGGGTCCCTTGCATATGAGCACATAGTGCAATATGGTGGATGGGTTCTCTTGGAGCTCTCTCCACTCACTCTTTGTGGCTAGAAGGACACTCTTGGACTCACTCATATATGGCTTGTGGCGCTCACTATCTTTGTGGTGTGCCGCTCCCTCTCCTCTCGTCTCACTATGGTGGGTGCGGAGTCGTGCCCTCGCTAAAGCCTTCGCATTATCCGCGATGATTTGGCTAGGAGTCATCGGGCGCAACTCGAACTTCTTGTCGTTGACCTTGAAGGTGTATGTGTTGGAGAGTCCATCATGTATATCCTTCTTGTCAAATTGCCAAGGGCGGCCAAGCAACATGTGGCACACCGTCATGGGTACCACGTCACACTCAATAGTGTCCTCATAAGGTCCAATCTTGAAGTTGACGGTGACGGTATGTTGTATCTTGACATTGCCCTTGTCACTCAACCATTGGATATGGTAAGGGTGAGGATGCTTGCGGAGAGTGAGGTTGAGCTTCTCACACAACTCGGTGCTTGCAAGGTTATGGCAGCTTCCACCATCGATGATGACCTTGATCGATTTTCCACCTATTCCGGCACGGGTTTGGAAGATGTTGCACCGTTGTTCTTCCATAGCTTGAGGTTGTGTGGTTAGCACCCTTGTGACCACAAGTGAGGGACTTGGGTCATGCTCACATAAGAGAGGATCTTCACCACTTTCTTGCTCATAAGCTTCTTCACCTTCCACGGCGGCTTGCACAAGGGCTTCATATTCATCCTCATCAAGCGTCTCGATGTCACCATTCTCCATGGTGATCATAACCTTGGTGTTCTTGCACTCAAACGATTTGTGACCTTGGGTGCCACACTTGAAGCAAGTGACACTAGATGGTCCCGTGGATGCCTTAGAGGAGGCGGTGGAGGAGACCGTTTGCTTCATGCGACTTTGGATAGTCGGTTTCTTGGATGTTGTAGATGACACGTCGGCCTTGGCACTTGTAGCATGAGGAGTTGATGTAGTAGGAGGAGTTGACGTAGCGAGCTTGGAGGAGAAATAGGTCCTGGCCTTGGAGTACTTGATGTCCTCAATCACTTGGCGCTCGGCCTTCGATGCTTGGTGGACCAACTCAACCATGTTGGAGTATTGTTGGAACTCGACGATCCTCTTGATTGGGTAATTGAGGCCATTGAAGAAACGAGCAATGGTTTGTTCCTCGGACTCTTGGATGTTGGCTCGCATCATAGTGAGCTCCATCTCCTTGTAGAACTCCTCAACGGTCTTGGTCCCTTGCTTCAACTTTTGGAGCTTGTTGAAGAGGTCGGTCATGTAGTGCGTTGGGACAAAGCGAGCATGCATCTCTTTCTTCATTTCTTCCCAAGTGTCAATTGGGGGTTCACCCTTTTCTTCCCTAAGAGTGAGGACTTGCTCCCACCAAGTGTTGGCATAATCCTCGAACTCAAGAGACGCCATAGCCACCTTCTTGGCACCGGAGTAGTTGTGGATGCGGAATATCTTGTCAACCTTGAGTGCCCATGATGAGGTCTAAGACCCCGTGTGTGGCCCGATCTCGCGGATTGACTTCGAAACCAAGGGGGATGAGGGAAGAACGCGAGGAACACGAAGAACACGACGAACACGAGGAACTCCGAGACTCACGCACGCACACCAGCCCGATACACCCGATGCTTACCTCCGTGGCTCGATGGACCACGCCAATAGAAACTCCGAGGAAGAGGCCGTGGCAGAATTCCCGGAGAGAGATTGGGGTTGGAGAGGAAGAGCTTGGTGAGGGAGAGAGAGTAACTTGTACTAGAATCTCACTCAACAAGATCAAAGTCAACAACCAAGGTGCCTTGATTACAGAGGGATGATACCCAAGGGAGACTAAGCTCAAAGGTAGGTTTGAGTTCAAAACAAGTCTAAAGAGGTGAAGGGGCGTCTTGGGTGCTTATATAGTCTTACAAGGCGTCACGGGCCGAAAAGGTACAAGTGGAACAAGTTCGGGCCGTTTTGGTGACTTAAGTCGTGCAGGCCGGTCAGGAGGCCGGTCAGACCGGGCCTGGGACCGGGCAGGCCGGTCCAGACCGGGCCCTGGACCGGGCGGCAACCGGACGGGGTTCCGGGGCCCCGGGATAGTGCCCGGATGGCACAAGCGGAAATCCCGGTTTGGACCGGGTGACCCGGTCAGGGAGCCGGTCAGACCGGGTTCTGTACCGGCCGGCCAACTTCTCTTCGTTGTGCTCTTCGGGCGACTTCCGGTCCAGCTCCATGTCCATCTTCACGTCCAGCTGCTCCTCTCCTCCCTTTGACCATGGTGTGTCCTCCTCTCCGTGATCTTGATGCTCCTTGTACCTAATGACACATAGCATGTCGGCATGAGGTAGTAATCCATCCAAAGGGGTACCGAGATCAAGGGTGGTAAGGAGCGAGTTTACCTCATCATGAAGAGCTTTAACTCGGGCTCGCGTCATTGGTCCACTTGGGGGACTTGTTGGTCTTGGTGTGGAAGTGACCGAAGGCCACCCCGCATCATCTCCCCCCCTTGGGAAAGAGTCGTCCTCGACTCTTGTTCCTCCTCATCTTCATGATATGGCGATAAGTCCGCAACGTTGAATGTGTTGCTCACCAAGTACTTGGAGGTGGGGATGTCGATGATGTAAGCGTTGTTGTTGATGCGTTTGAGAACCTTGAAGGGGCCATCTCCTCTTGGCTTGAGCTTCGAGTTTCGTTCATGAGGGAATCTTTCCTTCCGGAGGTGGATCCAAACGAGGTCGCCTTCTTGAAATATGCGTTCCTTCTTCTTGGCGTTGAGGCGGGTAGCTTGACGACGCACATGTTCTTGAATGGTAGCTCTTGTTTCTTCATGAAGTTTCTTCACGGCGGCGGTGCGCTTGTCGAAATCCATGTTGATCCGCTCATGAAGGGGGAGCGGGAGTATGTCGAGTGCCGTGAGCGGCTCAAACCCGTAGATGACCATGAAGGGACTCCTTGATGTAGTCGAGTGCTTGGCGCGGTTGTAGGCGAATTCCGCGTGTGGAAGACATTCTTCCCATGACTTCAAGTTCTTCTTCACGAGAATGCGTAGGAGGGTGGAGAGGCTTCGATTGACCACTTCCGTTTGGCCGTCCGTTTGCGGGTGCGAGGATGATGAGAATAAGAGCTTCACTCCAAACTTTGCCATGAGCGACTTCCAAAGATAACTCATGAACTTGACGTCTCGATCCGACACAATGCTTTGCGGTACTCCATGTAGGCGAACAATTTCCCTGAAAAACAAAGAAGCAATGTGTGAAGCATCGTCGCTCTTATGGCAAGGTATGAAATGAGCCATCTTAGAGAATCTATCCACTACCACGAATATAGAATCATGACCATGCTTAGTGCGAGGCAATCCTAGAACAAAATCCATGCTAATATCGGTCCATGGTGCATGTGGAATAGGCAAAGGAGTGTAAAGGCCATAAGGGTTGGAGGTAGACTTAGCTTGTAAGCATGTGGTGCACCGGCGGCAAAGGCGTTCAACGTCACGGTACATTCTTGGCCAATAGAAGTGGGTTGAGAGCATGGCATATGTCTTCTCTCGACCAAAGTGTCCCATAAGACCACCTCCATGTGACTCTTGCAAAAGCAATTTTCGAAGCGAAGACTCGGGAATGCAAATCTTGTTAGCTTTGAACAAGTAGCCATCATGCAAATAGAAATCATCCACTCCTCGCTCAACAGAGCACTTCTCAAAAATTGGAGCAAAGAAAGAATCGGAAGGATAGAGTTCTTTAATCTCTTCAAGTCCCAAAACATGAAAATCCAAACGAGTTAGCAAAAGGGTGTTTTTGCGGGAAAGAGCATCCGCCACAACATTGTCCTTGCCCTTCTTGTATTTGATCACATATGGGAAGGACTCAATGAACTCGACCCATTTTGCATGTCGTTTGTTCAAGTTGTGTTGGCTTTTCAAATATTTCAAGGACTCATGGTCGGAATGAATGATAAACTCTTTTGGCCAAAGATAGTGTTGCCAAACTTCAAGAACACGAACCAAAGCATAGAGCTCCTTGTCATATATAGGATAGTTGAGGCGTGCGCCATCTAACTTCTCACTATAGTATGCCACGGGTTTGCCCTCTTGCATAAGAACACCACCAATACCAAGCCCACTTGCATCACACTCAATCTCAAAAGTTTTTGCAAAATTTGGAAGAACAAGAAGGGGAGCTTCGGTAAGGCGTTTCTTCAACTCATCAAAAGCATTTTGTTGGGCCTTGCCCCAAACAAACGGAACATTCTTCTTGGTAAGCTCATTCAAAGGGCAAGCAATGGTGCTAAAATCTTTCACAAAGCGGCGGTAAAACCCGGCAAGTCCATGGAAGCTTCGGACTTGACCAACATTTGTAGGAGTAGGCCAATTGTGGATGGCCTCCACCTTGGAAGAATCAACTTCAATCCCATTAGCGGAAACCACAAAGCCAAGGAAAACCAATTTGTTTTGAGCAAAGGTGCACTTGGGGAGGTTAGCATAAAGCTTTTCATGACGCAAGATGCACAAGACCTCTCTCACATGTTGCACATGGTCCTCGAGGTTTTTGCTATAAATAAGAATATCATCGAAGTAGACAACCACGCTCTTGCCAATGAGAGGACGCAAGATGTGATTCATGAGGCGCATGAAAGTAGATGGAGCATTGGAAAGACCGAAAGGCATAACGAGCCATTCATAGAGACCGAGTTTGTTCTTGAATGCGTTTTCCATTCATCACCAATAGCCATGCGGATTTGATGGTAACCACTACGCAAATCGACTTTAGAGAAAATCGTGGCACCACTAAGTTCATCAAGCATGTCATCTAAACGCGGAATGGGATGGCGGTAACGGACGGTAATGGCATTGATGGGGCGACAATCCATACACATCCGTTGCGTCTCATCCGGTTTAGGCACAAGAATCACGGGAACCGCGCAAGGGCTAAGGCTTTCGCGGACGTACCCTTTGGCGAGGAGATCTTGTATTTGGCGTTGTATCTCCTTTGTTTCTTCGGGGTTGGTGCAGTAGGCGGCACGGTTTGGAAGCGGAGCGCCGGGTATGAGGTCGATGCGGTGTTCTATGCCTCGGAGTGGTGGTAGTCCATGAGGGAGCTCGTCGGGGAAGACGTCTTGAAATTCCTGCAAAAGAGACAACAAAGACGGAGGAATGTTGGTTAAGTCGTTAGTCGCCGACGAGGGTCCCTTGCATATGAGCACATAGTGCAATATGGTGGATGGGTGCTCTTGGAGCTCTCTCCACTCACTCTTGGTGGCTAGAAGGACACTCTTGGACTCACTCATATATGGCTTGTGGCGCTCACTCTCTTTGTGGTGGGTCGCTCCCTCTCCTCTCATCTCACTATGGTGGGTGCGGAGTTGTGCCCTCGCTAAAGCCTTCGCATTATCCGCGATGATTTGGCTAGGAGTCATCGGGCGCAACTCGAACTTCTTGTCGTTGACCTTGAAGGTATATGTGTTGGAGAGTCCATCATGTATAGCCTTCTTGTCATATTGCCAAGGGCGGCCAAGCAACATGTGGCACACCGTCATGGGTACCACGTCACACTCGATAGTGTCCTCATAAGGTCCAATCTTGAAAGTGACGGTGACGGTATGTTGTATCTTGACGTTGCCCTTGTCACTCAACCATTGGATATGGTAAGGGTGAGGATGCTTGCGGAGAGTGAGGTTGAGCTTCTCACACAACTCGGTGCTCGCAAGGTTATGGCAACTTCCACCATCTATGATGACCTTGATCGACTTGCCACCAATTCCGGCACGGGTTTGGAAGATGTTGCACCGTTGTTCTTCCATAGCATGAGGTTGTGTGGTTAGCACCCTTGTGACCACAAGTGAGGGACTTGAGTCATGCTCACATAAGAGAGGATCTTCTCCACTTTCTTGCTCATAAGCTTCTTCACTTTCCACGGCGGCTTGCACAAGGGCTTCATATTCATCCTCATCAAGCGTCTCGATGTCACCATTCTCCATAGTGATCATAACCTTGGTGTTCTTGCACTCAAATGATTTGTGACCTTGGGTGCCACACTTGAAGCAAGTGACACTAGAGGGTCCCGTGGATGCCTTAGAGGAGGCGGTGGAGGAGACCGTTTGCTTCATGCGACTTTGGATAGTCGGTTTCTTGGATGGTGTAGAGGATGCGTCGGCCTTGGCACTTGTAGCATGAGGAGTTGATGTAGTAGGAGGAGTCGATGTAGCGAGCTTGGAGGAGAAATAGGTCTTGGCCTTGGAGTACTTGATGTCCTCAATCACTTGGCGCTCGGCCTTCAATGCTTGGTGGACCAACTCAACCATGTTGGAGTAGGGTTGGAACTCGACGATCCTCTTGATGGGGTAAGTAAGGCCATTGAAGAAACGAGCAATTGTTTGTTCCTCGGACTCTTGGATGTTGGCTCGCATCATAGTGAGCTCCATCTCCTTGTAGAACTCTTCAACGGTCTTGGTGCCTTGCTTCAACTTTTGGAGCTTGTTGAAGAGGTCAGTCATGTAGTGCGTGGGGACAAAGCGAGCATGCATCTCTTTCTTCATGTCTTCCCAAGTGTCAATAGGAGGTTCATCCTTTTCTTCTCGAAGAGTGAGGACTTGCTCCCACCAAGTGTTAGCGTAGTCTTCAAACTCAAGAGACGCCATAGCCACCTTCTTGGCACCGGAGTAGTTGTGGATGCGGAATATCTTGTCAACCTTGAGTGCCCATGAGAGGTAGGCCTCGGCATCTTCTTCTCCCTTGAACTTTGGCATGGTGAACTTGAGTCTTCCAAACATGTTCTCTTCATCCTCCAAGGTTCTTCTACGAGGAGGGGCGACGTCATCTCTTGCGGCTTGAGGAGGAATAGGAGGTCTTCTACGGCCAACCATAGCGTTGGGTTGGCGTTGAAGATGAACGCTTGCTTCACTTGGTTCACGGTGAGGATGTGGTTGAAGATCTTGTCGCGGTTGAGGGCGATGCTCAATGTTGGGTCTCTCATCTTGATCATGGTGCGGTTCTCCTCGTCCACGTTGGTCATGGCGAGGGTGGCGACGGAAATCTCGCCGAGGTTGATCTTGAGGACCTTGGTCTTGGGGATGGCCATCACGCCCATGGTGGGCATGGCGATCCGCTTGGTGACGATCTTGTTGTAGGACTTGGTCTTGTGGAGGACGCTCATGTGGGCGAGCATGGCGATGTATTTCTCCATGCCTAGAGTTGGAGCGGGAGTCTTCATGACGCGCTTGTGGGCGATGAGGACGATGATGGTCTTCATGTCTTGAAGAGGAGCTTGAGGACGAAAGGCCACCATGAGAGTAATAGTCTTGTGGCGAGCTTGATGAAGAGGAAGTAGAGCGGTGTCGGCGATGGCGACCCAAGTTGGTGATGGCGCGCTCGAGGCTATCCATGCGCCGCTCCATGTTGGCATCATTGGCCGCCATTTGGCCATTCAAGTTGTCCGTAGCTTCACGAAGAAGAGCCAAGTCTTGGTTCACGGTGGAGAAGTTGTGAGCCACCTCATCGTATTGCTCATCGATGCGCGTCTCGAAGAGGGTGAGTTGCTCCTTGAACTCTTGTCGTTGCGTCCATAGGTTGTGTTGAGTAGCCAACCTCTCGGTGTTGCGGAGGATCTCTTCATCCCTATTGGTATCTCCGTTCCTATCCATGATGGAAAGACAAGAACTATGTTGTGTATGTTAGTGGAAGGAGACTACCTCGCACTCTTACCAAGGTAAGATAGTATTGAGGCAATCCACCAAGCCGAAAGCAAGATCAAGTGTATCGGGAACACACGCAAAACCACACGCAAAAGCTAGCAAATATGGTGTTAGGCGAGTGTTGTGGAAAGGCAAAAGACAAATCCAAGATCGAGTATGTTGTTAAAAGTGGGTGAGTTCCAAAAATCCAAATGTCAATGTGAAGATCACTATAAACACGGAAAAAGTTGTGGAACACACACACGAGATAAGCGGGGTTAGTGCAACCAAAAGTGAGCGGAAAAGTGTATGTATAAGTGCTCGTTGTCACACTAACACAAGGAGAGCCAAAGCTTCGGTTGCAAAGGAAGAGACAACAAGATTCACACGCGGCCTCTCTTCTCGTATCTCTCTTTGCTTAAAAGCTTTTTCTCTTTTGTATATGGTGGCACTTGCACTCGTTTGTATCTTTGGTGGCACGTGGACACTTTTGTATGTATGGGCGTATGGATGTATGGATGTATGGATGTATGGTGCTACTCGCACTCTTTTTGTGTTTTTGGGGCTTTTTTGACGCACTATGTTAGCGTTAGCCTCGCTTTTGCTATCTTGCCACACGAGTGTTTGCTTGGATGCCTTACTCAACGCGACACACACACCTCACAATGCGGGGCCACGTGCAATGTCTCGCAACACTAGACAAGCAATGCTCGATGGGATAGATCGCAAAAGGAAGAGGGGTTACAAGGTGAAAGCTGCAAGTTATACCTGCGATGGTGGTGGTGGTGGTGGTGGTGGAGATCGCCGGAAAACGAGGTCGAAGGGGGGCGCGTTGCTGCGCCCGGTCTGGGGCCCGGTTGGACCGGCTCCTGGACCGGCCAGTCCGGTTGCTGCCCGGCCGACCGGGTTCTGGGCTGGCGCGGCCGGTCGTGGGTCCGGTTGACCGGGTTGCGCCACCGGATTTCGCGAGCTGGAGTTTTCTCTCTCCTGTTCTTCCCCAAACCAAATCCAAATCGACCAAAAAAAAGGGAAACGATGGAATCGGAGGCTCAAAGTTGGGGAAATAGTAGATCAAGCACAACAACACCAGATCCACGGACCAAAACCACTCAAAACGCAACCAAATCACAGATCGGTCAAGAGGCAATTTGGGGCTATTTTTGGGGATTTTTTGGAAAATTTTCTAGGAACGAAATCGGGTGGGTGGGAGGTCAAATCCGCGGTAACCAAGAGCTGCTGATACCATATGATGAGGTCTAAGACCCCGTGTGTGGCCCGATCTCGCGGATTGACTTCGAAACCAAGGGGGAGGAGGGAAGAACGCGAGGAACACGAAGAACACGACGAACACGAGGAACTCCGAGACTCACGCACGCACACCAACCCGATACACCCGATGCTTACCTCCGTGGCTCGATGGACCACGCCAATAGAATCTCCGAGGAAGAGGCCGTGGCAGAATTCCCGGAGAGAGATTGGGGTTGGAGAGGAAGAGCTTGGTGAGGGAGAGAGAGTAACTTGTACTAGAATCTCACTCAACAAGATCAAAGTCAACAACCAAGGTGCCTTGATTACAGAGGGATGATACCCAAGGGAGACTAAGCTCAAAGGTAGGTTTGAGTTCAAAACAAGTCTAAAGAGGTGAATGGGCGTCTTGGGTGCTTATATAGTCTTACAAGGCGTCACGGGCCGAAAAGGTACAAGTGGAACAAGTTCGGGCCGTTTTGGTGACTTAAGTCGTGCAGGCCGGTCAGGAGGCCGGTCAGACCGGGCCTGGGACCTGGCAGGCCGGTCGAGGCCCGGTCGACCGGGCACAGGACCGGGCAGGCCGGTCCAGACCGGGCCCTGGACCGGGCGGCAACCGGACGGGGTTCCGGGGCCCCGGGATAGTGCCCGGATGGCACAAGCGGAAATCCCGGTTTGGACCGGGTGACCCAGTCAGGGAGCCGGTCAGACCGGGTTCTGGACCGGCCGGCCAACTTCTCTTCGTTGTGCTCTTCGGGCGACTTCCGGTCCAGCTCCATGTCCATCTTCACGTCCAGCTGCTCCTCTCCTCCCTTTGACCATGGTGTGTCCTCCTCTCCGTGATCTTGATGCTCCTTGTACCTAATGACACATAGCATGTCGGCATGAGGTAGTAATCCATCCAAAGGGGTACCGAGATCAAGGGTGGTAAGGAGCGAGTTCACCTCATCATGAAGAGCTTTAACTCGGGCTCGCGTCATTGGTCCACTTGGGGGACTTGTTGGTCTTGGTGTGGAAGTGACCGAAGGCCACCCCGCATCAGCCCATGAGAGGTAGGCCTCGGCATCTTCTTCTCCCTTGAACTTGGGCATGGTGAACTTGAGCCTTCCGAACATGTTCTCTTCATCCTCCAAGGTTCTTCGGCGAGGACGGATGCCTTCATCTCTTGCGGCTTGAGGTGGGATAGGAAGTCTTGCACGACCAACCATAGCGTTGGGTCGGCGTTGAAGTTGAACACTAGCTTCACTTGGTTCACGGTGATGTTGTTGAAGATCTTGTCGAGGTTGTTGACGAGGCTCATTGTTGGCCCTCTCATCTTGATCATGTGGTGGATCTCCTCTTCCACGTTGATCATGGCGAGGATGGCGCTGGAGGTCTCGTCGGGGTGGATCTTGAGGACCTTGGTCTTGGGGTTGGCCGTCACGCCCATGGTGGGCATGGCGATCCGCTTGGTGACGATCTTGTTGAAGGACTTGGTCTTGTGGAGGACGCTCATGTGGGCGAGCATGGCGATGGATTTCTCCGCGCCTAGAGTTGGAGCGAGAGTCTTCATGACGAGCTTGTGGGCGATGAGGTCGATGATGGTCTTCATGCCTTGAGGACGAGCTTGAGGACGAAAGGCCACCATGAGAGTAGTAATCTTGTGGCGAGCTTGAGGATGATGAAGTAGAGCGGTGTCGACGATGACGACCCAAGTTGGTGATGGCGCGCTCGAGGCTATCCATGCGCTGCTCCATGTTGGCATCATTGGCCGCCATTTGGCCATTCAAGTTGTCCGTAGCTTCACGAAGAAGAGCCAAGTCTTGGTTCACGGCGGAGAAGTTGTGAGCCACCTCATCGTATTGCTCATCGATGCGCGTCTCGAAGAGGGTGAGTTGCTCCTTGAACTCTTGTCGTTGCCTCCATAGGTTGTGTTGAGTAGCCAATCTCTCGGTGTTGCGGAGGATCTCTTCATCCCTTGTGGTATCTCCGCTCCTATCCATGATGGCAAGACAAGAACTATGTTGTGTATGTTAGTGGAAGGAGACTACCTCGCACTCTTACCAAGGTAAGATAGTATTGAGGCAATCCACCAAGCCGAAAGCAAGATCAAGTGTATCGGGAACACACACAAAACCACACGCAAAAGCTAGCAAATACGGTGTTAGGCGAGTGTTGTGGAAAGCCAAAAGACAAATCCAAGATCGAGTATGTTGTTAAAAGTGGGTGAGGTCCAAAAATCCAAATGTCAATGTGAAGATCACTATAAACACGGAAAAAGTTGTGGAACACACACACGAGATAAGCGGGGTTAGTGCAACCAAAAGTGAGCGGAAAAGTGTATGTATAAGTGCTCGGTGTCACACTAACACAAGGAGAGCCAAAGCTTCGGTTGCAAAGGAAGAGACAACAAGATTCACACGCGGCCTCTCTTCTCCTATCTCTCTTTGCTTAAAAGCTTTTTCTCTTTTGTATATGGTGGCACTTGCACTTGTTCGTATCTTTGGTGGCACTTGGACACTTTTGTATGTATGGATGTATGGATGTATGGATGTATGGTGCTACTCGCACTCTTTTTGTGTTTTTGGGGCTTTTTCACGCACTATGTTAGCGTTAGCCTTGCTTTTGCTATCTTGCCACACGAGTGTTTGCTTGGATGCCTTACTCAACGCGACACAGACACCTCACAATGCGGGGCCACGTGCAATGTCTCGCAACACTAGACAAGCAATGCTCGATGGGATAGATCGCAAAAGGAAGAGGGGTTACAAGGTGAAAGCTGCAAGTTATACCTGCGATGGTGGTGGTGGAGATCCCCGGAAGTCGAGCTCGAAGGAGGGCGCGAAGATGCGCCCGGTCTGGGGGCCGATTGGACCGGACTGAGGACCGGATTGTCCGGTTGCCGCCCGGTCGACCGGGTTCTGGGCTGGCTCGGCCGGTCGTGGATCCGGTTGACCGGGTTCGCAACCGGGTTTAACGATTTGGAGCTTTCTCTCTCCTGTTCTTCCCCAAACCAAAACCAAAAGAGCAAATCGACGGGAAAACGATGGAATTGGGGGCTCAAAGTTGGGGAAATAGTAGATCAAGCACAACAACACCGAATCCACGGACCAGAACCACTCAAAACGCAACCAAATCACAGATCGGTCAAGATGCAATTTGGGGCTATTTTTGGGGATTTTTTTGGAAAATTTTCTAGGAACGAAATCGGGTGGGTGGAGGGTCAAATCCGCGGTAACCAAGAGGCTCTGATACCATATGATGAGGTCTAAGACCCCGTGTGTGGCCCGATCTCGCGGATTGACTTCGAAACTAAGGGGAGAGATGGGAGAATGCGAGGAACACGAAGAACACGACGAACACGAGGAACTTCGAGACTCACGCACGCACACCAACCCGATACACCCGATGCTTACCTCCGTGGCTCGATGGACCACGCCAATAGAATCTCCGAGGAAGAGGCATGTGGCAGAATTCCCGGAGAGAGATTGGGGTTGGAGAGGAAGAGCTTGGTGAGGGAGAGAGAGTAACTTGTACTAGAATCTCACTCAACAAGATCAAAGTCAACAACCAAGGTGCCTTGATTACAGAGGGATGATACCCAAGGGAGACCAAGCTCAAATGTAGGTTTGAGTTCAAAACAAGTCTAAAGGGTAAAGGAGGGGTCCAGGCTACTTATATGGGCACACATGGCCAGCAAGGGCGAACAGGTACGCGAATGGATAAGTTAAGGAAGTTTGGTGGGTCATTCCCGTCAGATCCGGTTTGGGTCCGGTCTGACCGGGCCTGTGACCGGGCTGTCCGGTCCTGGGTCCGGTCGACCGGGCGCAAACCGGGATTCTGCGAAGTTTCCGGTCGTCGTCCGGTACGATGGTGCTGCGCCGGTTCGCGCCCGGTTGACCGGGCCTGTGACCGGGGCGTCCGGTTGTGGGTCCGGTCTGACCGGGTCCTGGACCGGCCAGCGTCCGTCTCTTCCTTGGAGCGCTTCGAGCGACGTCGGCTTCGGCTTCATGATCATCTCCATGTCCAGTTGCTTTTCTCCCTCCCTTGACCTTGGCGTCTCCTCCTCTCCGGGGTCTTGATGCGCCTTGTACCTAATGACACATAGCACGTCGGCATGAGGTAGCAATCCATCCAAAGGGGTACCAAGATCAAGGGTGGTGAGGAGCGAGTTCACCTCATCATGTAGAGCTTTGACTCGGGCTCGTGTCATCGGTCCACTTGGGGGACTTGTTGGTCTTGGTGTGGAGGTGACCGAAGGCCACCCCGCATCACAAATACAAGAAGGGCAAGGACAATGTTGTGGCGGATGCTCTTTCCCGCAAACTTACCCTCTTACTCACTCGTTTGGATATTAGTGTTTTGGGTCTTGATGAAATCAAAGATTTATATGCTTCCGATACTTTCTTTGGCCCAATCTTTGCAAAGTGTTCTAGTGAGAAGGGCATCGATGATTTCTATTTGCACCAAGGATTCTTGTTCAAGGGCAACAAACTTTGTATTCCTATGTCTTCGCTTCGCCTTTTGCTCTTACAAGAATCGCATGGTGGTGGTCTTATGGGACACTTTGGACGAGAGAAGACATATGCCATGCTCTCCACTCACTATTATTGGCCAAGAATGTACCGCGACGTGGAGCGCCTTTGCCGACGGTGTACAACATGCTTACAAGCTATGTCAACTTCCAACCTGATGTAGCCCAACCTTCGGTCTTCGCCACATCATGTGCTTCATCGCCAAGACGACACGCTAAGGTGAATCTTCTCCTTTACGCATGCCTCCAATCGCCTATTTGGAACGATATACTACTTCATACTCCGTCACTTCTTGATGATAGGAACTCGATGACAAGTACGGGGGAAAGAGAGAATTCCATGGAGACCCGAGGACGCAAGGCCGATATCACGGAGGCATGGAAGAGAAGGAGGAAGAGGAGCTGGGAGCTCCAGGGCCGGCACTGCCGCCCACCTCAGGCCGGCACTGCCGCCGACCCCGGCACTGCCGGCTGGACTGCCCCGGCACTGCCGCCAAGCCACCAGCTCGACGCCCGCGCCGGCACTGCCGCCCTGCCTCCACCGGCACTGCCGCCCCAACAAGTCAGCATCGCATCTGGACCGTCCATCTGCCCATCGGTGGCCCTGACTGTTTGTACCCAGTTACCAAACTACCCCTCCTTAGTGGTTCCCTATAAATAGACCTCCACCCCCACCTTCATGAGGGAGAGATGATGTTTAGATGAATTGGCTTATGCCTCTACTATCCCTTTGTGGATTTGGGTAACCCCCACCTTAGGTTAATTCCTATTGTATCACCCGGGCTCCTTATCGACTCGTGAAGATCTCTTTGGTGACTTCTACCGTTTGTTTGATCTTTTGCTTGCACTTCTACCTTTTGGTCTTTTGCTTGCACTTCTATCAACCTTCCGGTCTTTTCACCCTTCTAGATCTCGCGTGCTTCGATTTGTCGATCTCTTTGCGGGACTTCTACCGGAAGGTCTTTTCTCGCAACCTCTATCGAGTTGGTGTATCGGGCCAACGAGGATAACCGTTTGTGTTGTGTGCGTGTGTTTGTATCGTGTTCTTCGCGTTCATCCACTTCCCCGCGAATCCCCCATCCGCAATCACACTCACCCGGGTCAATTCGTGAGATCGGGCAACCCACACGGGCTTAGCCCGCATCATATGGTATCAGAGCAAAGGTTGCCACGAATTTGACCCTCCAATTTCACCAATTTCGCCCAAAAAATTTCCCCAAAAATTTTGCCCCAAAAAATAGCTCGAATTTGGATCTCTGGATTTGTTGAGTTGTTTGTGGTTTTGGTCCACAGATCTGTTGTCTCTAGTGCTGATCTACATCTCCTCCAAATTTCACCGTCAAATTCCTTGTATTTCGCTCAGAATCGTCCAGTTCGTGCCCAGTTCGTCCAGTTCGTGCACGACCGGCACTGCCGGCCCCGTTTCACCGGCACTGCCGGCCTGCCCGGCACTGCCGGCCTGCCCGGCACTGCCGGCCTGTTCATAGCGGCACTGCCGCTGCGGCCCTCCTTCGTCCTCAACTCGCCGCTCAGCTTGCCGCCTGGCCACCTCGATCCCCCGCCTTAACCACCAGCGCCAAGCCCCGCCGCCATCGCCCAGCGCCAGCTGCCGCTCGCCAAGCCACGCGCAGGTCCGCCCCCAGCTTCTGCCCCCCCCGCGCCACCAATTCCGCTCGCCTCCACGCGCGTGCCAAGAAAGCCACCACGCCGCCGCACAGGTTGCCTGCCCTCCGCTTGCATCGCCAGCCCACGCCACCATCCAAGCCACGCGCAAGCCACCGCGCCGCTCACCAGCCAAGCCCATCTCCTCACGCAGAAATTCCCTGAACCGGCACTGCCGGCCGAATTCTAGCGGCACTGCCGCCGACCCCACCCCGGCACTGCCGGCCACACCACAGCGGCACTGCCGGCCATATCTATGTGCTGTGCAATTTTCATCCAATCTTGACTCCACTTTTTGCCCCAAATTTTGACAACTTTCCGGCGCCCGTTTGACTCCAAACTTTAACAACATCCTCCAACGACTCCACATAGCCTACGTCTAATTTTTGACGATTTTTGGATCCCAACTTTTGACCGCTCGTTTTGACCCAACTTTTCGGGCATTGACATAATTTGCTCGGTTTCCGATTTGGAGTGCATCGGTTGTCTATTCCGCTTCCGCGCCTACATCAACACCGCGACGACACCGTTGGCACCCCGGATTCCGGCGCAACTTCGCCATCGTCATCGACACCACCACTTCACCATCGCAAGTTCGTGTGCTTGACACCGCCTAACATCAATAGGTATAACTTGCCTCCCCTTGTAGCCCCGTTTCTTTCTTTGTGTACCTATCCCGTTGAGAGTGGCTTTCCGAGTGTTGCGAAGCATTGCACAATTGTCACGACCGTGAGAGGGTGTGTGTGCGTTGTGTTGAGCAAAGCTCCGAAGCAAGCTCGGTGAGAAAGATACACAAAAGAAGAAAGAGTGTGACCTATATATAGAGAAAAAGAAAGCTTCTAAGCATAGAAAAAAAAAAGAAAAAGGAAAAGGAAATACAAAAAGAGTGTGTGTCCACCGATACAAAGGAGTGCAAAGCTTGTGAGCACTAAGAGAGAAAAGAGAAGAGTGACATTTGTGCAAATCTAGTTGCTTCTCTCATATGCAACCAAGCTACGGTCTCTCTTGTGTTGGCGCGACACCGAGCTAATAGTCTTCGTTAGGACCATCTTGTTACTTGCTCACTTCCTTGGTCGCGCTAACCCCATTGTTCTTCCTTGTGTGTGTTTCCGTGTTTCCTTGATATAGATCACCGCTTTTGACATTTGACTTTGGATCTTACCCACATTTGACAATAGACATTTTCTTTGGTTCTTTTCGTTTGCTATCCACTTCCTCACCTACCACCATATAGAGTTCTTAGCCTTTTGCGTGTGTGTGTGAGTACATATCGGTTATTCTCTAACTTGAACCATTTTCTCGATTTTGGTTTGCGAGTTTTGACCTTTTGGTAGTTCTCCTTCCACCATATATACACCAATCCTAGAGACTAACATGTATAGTGAGGATGAGCCTACGGAGGACGACATGGAGTACTATGAGGGTGATAGCTCCGCAAGCACCGAAGATATGGAGGACCATGTGGAGCTCGACACCGACAGTGGCTCCGCATGCATTGGCAACATGACCGACATCGAGCATCTCTACACCGACCATGACTCACCAAGCATGGACAACATGATGGAGCACCACTCCGAGCTCGACCACAACATCGACGACATGGTGGAGCACCACCTCGACCACGCCTACGACTACGACGACATGGTGGAGCACCACCTCGACCACGACTACGACGACATGGTGGACCACTACCTCGACTACGACTACGACACCATGATGGAGCATAGCACCAAGCACTACCTCGAGCACGACATCGACACCATGGTGGAGCCTAGCTTCGACCCCACCTTGAACAAGACCGGTGCTTACAAGTTCCCCATCTTGGCCAATGGAACTACATATGAAGATAGAGGACCTCCAAGACGGCGCAACCATGAGAGTGCTTATGCATATGATCATCTACGCCGAGCTCATCCTATGGAACATCAAGAGCGCCACCATGATCGCCATCGACACTCTCCTCCGAGCTCAAGACGGTGCCACAAGCAAAGTGCCAAGCCACATGAACCATCATCTAGGCATGCCGAGGATCGTCATCAACACATGTCGCCTCATGATCGTCGTCGACCATCACCACCTCATGACCACCATCGACATGCATCACCACATGACCGTCGCCGACACAAGTCACCTCATGTTCGCCATCGACCAACACCTCCCAAGGATCTTCGACGACACCCCCCAAGACATGGTGATGATGCAAGAAGACGAGAGCCTCGACATGAAACGGCCAAGGCTACAAAGAACAACAACACCAACCATATGGTGTCCACAAAGCCTAGCGCCACCACCAAAATGGCATCTCCAAGACCGCCTACACATGAGAAGATCTCCAATGGAGCGAGACAAGGTGCTACACCAACAAGCAAGATGGTGCCAAGTGCAAAGAAAGAGGAACCACATATCATGGTGTTTCCCCCTCCTACCGCCACCACCATAATGGCGCCTACAAGAAGCTCAAGCCCCAAGATGAAGACCATGGAGTCTACACTTCAAGATGAAGGACGATCTACCCATCTTTATGCCAACATGACAATGCGTTATCCAACAAGATCAAGTAACTCCCAATGCTTTCGTTGCAAACAAGACGGTCATCTTTGGGAATGCCCCAATCTCCATTGTGATGTGTGCACATCCAACAAGCACATGACGTGGGAATGCAACACACCACAAGCCCACAAGCTCTACTTCGCCCAATTGGATGCCGAAATCGCCAACAAGACACTTCAAGATACCATTGTCTTCAAAGAATGGTGCAAGGAAATGGACAAGAGTGACGTTGATTCGAGCCTAGCTCTCAACAACACCATAGCGTCATCAAATGGTGTCAACATGGGAGGCGATGAAGTTGAGAATGGTGAGCATGGGATGATCCCTTCACCAATGGAGGCGCATGGAGATGAGAAAATCGAGCCTACTCCAATATGCTTGAATGAGGAGATGGTACCAATCCCATGTGAGCATGAGAGCCACTTAGCCCACTTGAGTGAGAGTGATAGTGAGTTGAGTGACTCCCACCCCATATGTGAGTTTGAGTGCTTCCATTTGGAGGACATGAGTGATACACCGAGTGAGTTGAGAGAGGTAGTTGATAGGTTCATGGAGGCCATTTCACATTCTAACAACTTAACCTCTACCTCTAGTGTGTTTTCTCATGTTGCAATAGGTTCCATGGAGGACGAGTTCCCGGTCATGGAGAAGATGTACATGGTGCATGAAGACGATGCTATCACACCATGCTTGATTGAAGATGAACATGGAGGCCATATGGAGCCTACCTCTTCCACAACACCCACTTCAAATGAGTCGGACTACAAAGGTACCTATATGGGTGTTGGTGATGCCATGATCCCACTAGTGGACATGATGCTTGATGAGTGCATGCATGAGTTGAATGATCCTATTGCTATGTCATATGCTTCTTTCACTTTCCCTTGTGATACTTGTGATACCACCATTGTTGATCATGTGGAAGTAGTTGCTTATGATAATATGTCCATGCCATGCTATGAGAGTTTCACTTTCTCTCCTATTGCTTGCAATATGTTGAACAATTGCTCTTTCCCATGTATTGCTTGCAACGAAATTGATGATGCTAATGCTTGTGTTGTGACAACCTTGATGAACAATTGCTCTTTCCCTAGGTTTGTCGACAACAATGATAAAATGTTGAACATGTTTTGTGCTAGATGCTTGCAATACTCTCCCATTAATGCAACCAAAATGTTGAATACTTGCTCTTTCCAATGCTTGGTTTGCAATGATGTTAATATGCTTGTAAATGAGATTGCCCCCATAGCTCTCTCAAATTTTGGAGACTTTGCATGTATCCATGTTGAGCATGTTCCCATGTTTACTCCGCATATTCACCATATATACTATGATAAATTGCTTAACGCTAATGGTGATGTGCAAAAGAGATGGACCATCATGATGGATGATGTGTTCATATACCATGCACACACGTTCTTTGCTTTGCCTATTGTGTGTGTAGGTACAAGATTGCCAATGTCAACCTCGATTGAGCACGAGTTGACAAAAAGAGCTCTTGAGAGCATAATACAAGTGAGTACAAGATCGAACCCGGCTCTAATACCTTTCCCATGCTTTGCATTGAACATGCCGAACAATTTCTCTTTCTTGTGGTTCTTTTGCAAGCATGATGATGTGATTCTTACCGTTGGTGTTGCCTCAAACAAGTTGACCAATTTCTCTTTCATTTGGTTTGTTGGCACGCACGGTTGTGCAAATGTTTTCTTGATGAACTTTTTGGAAGATATGTTGTGTGTTGCACCAAATATGAGGACCAATTTCTCTTTCCAATGGTTTGTGTGCACACATGTTGATGATATTTTGGACACTTCCACTTATGTGTTTTGGCCAAATTCTCCTCTTGTTGCGTCAAGGATGTTGACCAATTTCTCTTTCCGATGCCTTGAGTGCAACAATGCACATGAGTTTCTACATGAGATGGACATCATAGTCGTCTCACATTTTGGAGTTTTTGTGTTCCCGCACTTGGAAGATGTTCATACGGAGTTCTTACACATTGACCTTGCACATGCATTATTCTTGATAAATTTGTGTTGTGCTAACGGTGTTGTGAACATGAATGGACATGTCGTTGATGATATGCTCCTCTATCACGCACACATATACTTTGCTTGGTCTTTGTTGTGTGAAGGTACATGTGACTTGTGGATGAGCGTCAATGAGTGGTTCCGCCCACATACTTCGACGAACCAAGATCTATCGATGAGAGCACACCGACATTATGCAAAGGTGACCTCCTTCTACTTGCGCTCTCTTGCTAAACCCGTGGAACATTGGCTATGCTTTGAGTGTTGCTTGGCTTTTCATGTGCTATTGATAGGGCTCTTGACAAGTGAAGCGACATTCAAGCGTTGGTGTCATCTACCTCCTCTACACATTCATGAAGATTTATCGTCGAGGACGACTCTTTTTCAAGTGGGGGGAGATGATGTAGCCCGACCTTCGGTCTTCGCCACATCATGTGCTTCATCGCCAAGATGACACGCTAAGGTGAATCTTCTCCTTTACGCGTGCCTCCAATCGCCTATTTGGAACGATATACTACTTCATACTCCGTCACTTCTTGATGATAGGAACTCGACGACAAGTACGGGGGAAAGAGAGAATGCCATGGAGACCCGAGGACGCAAGGCCGATTGATGAGGTCTAAGACCCCGTGTGTGGCCCAATCTCGCGGATTGACTTCGAAACCAAGGGGAGAGATGGGAGAACGCGAGGAACACGAAGAACGCGACGAACACGAGGAACTCCGAGACTCACGCACGCACACCAACCCAATACACCCGATGCTTACCTCCGTGGCTCGATGGACCACGCCAATAGAATCTCCGAGGAAGAGGCACGTGGCAGAATTCCCGGAGAGAGATTGGGGTTGGAGAGGAAGAGCTTGGTGAGGGAGAGAGAGTAACTAGTACTAGAATCTCACTCAACAAGATCAAAGTCAACAACCAAGGTGCCTTGATTACAGAGGGATGATACCCAAGGGAGACTAAGCTCAAAGGTAGGTTTGAGTTCAAAACAAGTCTAAAGAGCTAATGAGGGGTCCCAGCTACTTATATAGGCACACATGGCCAGCAAGGGCGAACAGGTACGCGAATGGATAAGTTAAGGCAGTTTGGTGGGGCATTCCCGTCAGGTCCGGTTTGGGTCCGGTCTGACCGGGCCTGTGACCGGGCTGTCCGGTCATGGGTCCGGTCTGACCGGGCCTGTGACCGGGCTGTCCGGTCATGGGTCCGGTCGACCGGGCGCAAACCGGGAAACTGCGAAGTTTCTGGTCCTGGGTCCGGTCGTCGTCCGGTACGAGGGAGCTGGCCCGGTTTGCGCCCGGTCGACCGGGCCTATGACCGGGGCGTCCGGTTGTAGGTCCGGTCTGACCGGGTCCTGGATCGGCCAGCGTCCGTCTCTTCCTTGGAGCGCTTCGTGCGACGTCGGCTTCGGCTTCATGATCATCTCCATGTCCAGTTGCTTCTCTCCCTCCCTTGACCTTGGCTTGTCCTCCTCACCGGGGTCTTGATGCGCCTTGTACCTAATGACACATAGCACGTCGGCATGAGGTAGCAATCCATCCAAAGGGGTACCAAGATCAAGGGTGGTGAGGAGCGAGTTCACCTCATCATGTAGAGCTTTGACTCGGGCTCGTGTCATCGGTCCACTTGGGGGACTTGTTGGTCTTGGTGTAGCGACGTCGGTGACCGGGGCTACATCATCTCCCCCCCCTTGGGAAAGAGTCGTCCTCGACTCTTGCACCTCCTCATCTCCATGATAGGGCGACAAGTCCGAGACGTTGAACGTGTTGCTCACCAAGTACTTGGATGTCGGTATGTCGATGACGTAAGCGTTGTTGTTGATGCGTTTGAGGACCTTGAAGGGGCCATCTCCTCTTGGCTTGAGCTTGGAGTTGCGCTCATGAGGGAACCGTTCCTTCCGGAGGTGGATCCAAACGAGGTCTCCTTCTTCGAATATTCTTGTCTTCTTCTTGGCGTTGATGCGGTTGGCTTGACGAAGAACATGTTCTTGTATGGTTGCCCTTGTCTCTTCATGTAGTTTCTTGATGGCGGTGGTGCGCTTGTCGAAGTCCCTGTTGATGCGCTCGTGGAGGGGTAGCGAAAGTATGTCGAGTGCCGTGTAAGGTTCGAAGCCATAGACGACCATGAAGGGGCTCCTTGATGTAGTCTTGTGCTTGGCGCGGTTGTAGGCGAACTCCGCGTGGGGAAGGCACTCCTCCCATGACTTCAAGTTCTTCTTCACAAGGATGCGTAGGAGGGTGGAGAGGCTTCGATTGACCACTTCCGTTTAGCCATCCGTTTGCGGGTGCGATGATGATGAGAACAAGAGCTTCACTCCAAACTTCGCCATGAGCGACTTCTAAAGATAACTCATGAACTTGACGTCTCGATCCGACACAATGCTTTGCAGTACTCCATGTAGGCGGACAATTTCCCTGAAAAACAATGAAGCAATGTGTGAAGCATCGTCGCTCTTATGGCAAGGTATGAAGTGATCCATCTTAGAGAATCTATCCACTACCACGAATATAGAATCATGACCATGCTTTGTGCGAGGCAATCCTAGAACAAAATCCATGCTAATATCGGTCCATGGTGCATAAGGAATAGGCAATGGAGTGTAAAGACCATAAGGGTTGGAGGTAGACTTAGCTTGTAAGCAAGTGGTGCACCGGCGGCAAAGGCGTTCCACATCTCGCTTCATCTTTGGCCAATAGTAATGAGTGGAGAGCATCGCAAGTGTCTTATCACGGCCGAAGTGACCCATAAGACCACCTCCATGTGACTCTTGCAAAAGCAATTTTTGAAGCGAAGACTTGGGAATGCAAATCTTGTTAGCTTTGAACAAGTAGCCATCATGCAAATAGAAATCATCCACTCCTCGCTCAACGGAGCACTTCTCAAAAATTGGAGCAAAGAAAGAATCGGAAGGATAGAGTTCTTTGATCTCTTCAAGTCCCAAAACATGGACATCCAAACGAGTAAGCAAAAGGGTGTTTTTGCAGGAAAGAGCATCCGCCACAACATTGTCCTTGCCCTTCTTGTATTTGATCACATATGGGAAGGACTCAATGAACTCGACCCATTTTGCATGTCGTTTGTTCAAGTTGTGTTGGCTTTTCAAATATTTCAAGGACTCATGGTCGGAATGAATGATAAACTCTTTTGGCCAAAGATAGTGATGTAGCCCCGGTCACCGACGTCGCTACACCAAGACCAACAAGTCCCCCAAGTGGACCTGATGTGGGGTGGCCTTCGGACACCTCCACACCAAGACCAACAAGTCCCCCAAGTGGACCGATGACGCGAGCCCGAGTCAAAGCGCTACATGATAAGGTGAACTCACTCCTCACTACCCTTGATCTTGATACCCCATTGGATGGACTGCTACCTCAGGCCGATATGCTTTGTGTTATCAGATATGAACCTCGAGAGAAGGACGTCGCAGCAGACCCGAAGATGGACAAGGAAGGAGGAGGAGAAGAGTGGCCGCCGAAGGACGCCTCGTGGCCGGCACTGCCTGCCTCTGTGCACCGGCACTGCCGGCTGCTCACCCCGGCACTGCTGCCTCAAGCTCGCAACCGCCGCCTGCTCACCCTGGCATCGCCGGGCCACTGCACCAGATCGCCGGCTTCTTCCAGCTGAAGACGTGACCGGCGGCATCGCTGCCTCGAACTACGGCATCGCGCCCCACGCATCGCCGGCCAATCATCACCGGCATCGCCGGCCAAGCCCTCGTTGACTTCATCTCAACCGTTGATTTCGCATCTATGGACCAGGATAATTTATGTAGTGCCGGTTTTACCCCCGTACGAATCTGGACCTATAAGTACCTCACCCCTTCCCGCATTAGGGTTAGACTTGTTTTGAACTCAAACCTACCTTTGAGCTTAGTCTCCCTTGGGTATCATCCCTCTGTAATCAAGGCACCTTGGTTGTTGACTTTGATCTTGTTGAGTGAGATTCTAGTACAAGTTACTCTCTCTCCCTCACCAAGCTCTTCCTCTCCAACCCCAATCTCTCTCCGGGAATTCTGCCACGTGCCTCTTCCTCGGAGATTCTATTGGCGTGGTCCATCGAGCCACGGAGGTAAGCATCGGGTGTATCGGGTTGGTGTGCGTGCGTGAGTCTCGGAGTTCCTCGTGTTCGTCGTGTTCTTCGTGTTCTTCGCGCTCCCACCTCTTCCCTTGGATTTCGGGGTCAAGCTGCGAGATCGGGCCACACACGGGGTCTTAGACCTCATCATATGGTATCAGCAGCTATTGGTTACCGCAGATCTGACCCTCCACCCACCCGATTTCGTTTCTATAAAATTTCCAAAAAAAAAAAAAAAAAAAAAAAAAAGTCCCAAATTGCCTTTTGACCGATCTGTGATTTGGTTGCGTTTTGAGTGGTTTTGATCCATGGATTTCGTGCCCTCTGGTTGATCTACGTTTTCCCCACTTTCTAGACCTCAATTCCATCGATTTCGACGTTTTGGTCGAATTTGGGCCGCTTTTCGCGAAGAACAGCTCGAGTTGTTCGTCGTGGACCGGCACTGCCGCTTCATCAAGCCGGCACTGCCGCCCCGGACGGCACTGCTGCCGCATCCAGGCCGGCACTGCCGCCCAGGCCGGCATCGCCGCCCGATTCAGGCCGGCACCGCCGCCAGAACCAGCCAAGCTCGGCCAGCCACATTTCGACCACTTCTTCACCTTTGTGTTTGCTTGTTCTGGTTTGAGTGCCTTGTGTGTAAATCTAACCTCGCAGCCTACGACAGTGTTTAATGACACTCTCGGCACCCCGACTTGCCAACGTACTCTTGCTCCTTCCACCATATTGCAAGTTGTGTGATCATCACCGCCTACGACACATTGAGGTATAACTTGCAACTCCTCGTTCCTTTTGCGATCCAACCCTCCCGAGCATTGCTTGTTTAGTGTTGCGAGACATTGCACGTGGCCCCGCATTGTGAGGTGTGTGTGTCGTGTTGAGTAAAGCATCGAAGCAAACACTCGTGTGGCAAGATAGCAAAAGCGAGGCTCCAACTAACATAGTGTGTGAAAAAGCCCCAAAAACACAAAAAGAGTGCGAGTAGCACCATACATCCATACGCCCATACATACAAAAGTGTCCACGTGCCACCAAAAATACAACCGAGTGCAAGTGCCACCATATACAAAAGAGAAAAGCTTTTAAGCAAAGAGAGATACGAGAAGAGAGGCCGCGTGTGAATCTTGTTGTCTCTTCCTTTGCAACCGAAGCTTTGGCTCTCCTTGTGTTAGTGTGACACCGAGCACTTATACATACACTTTTCCGCTCACTTTTGGTTGCACTAACCCCGCTTATCTCGTGTGTGTGTTCCACAACTTTTCCGTGTTTTCGTGATCACCATTTGGACATTTAATTTTTGGACCTCACCCACTTTTAACAACATACTCGATCTTGGATTTGTCTTTTGGCTTTCCACAACACTCGCCTAACACCATATTTGCTAGCTTTTGCGTGTGGTTTTGCGTGTGTCCCCGATACACTTGATCTTACTTTCGGCTTGGTTGATTGCCTCAATACTATCTTACCTTGGTAAGAGTGCGAGGTAGTCTCCTTCCACTAACATACACAACATAGTTCTTGTCTTTACATCATGGATAGGAACGGAGATACCAATAGGGATGAAGAGATCCTCCGCAACACCGAGAGGTTGGCTACTCAACACAACCTATGGACGCAACGACAAGAGTTCAAGGAGCAACTCTCCCTCTTCGAGACGCGCATCGATGAGCAATACGATGAGGTGGCTCACAACTTCTCCACCGTGAACCAAGACTTGGCCCTTCTTCGTGAAGCTACGGACAATTTGAATTGCCAAATGGCGGCCAATGATGCCAACATGGAGCGGCGCATGGATAGCCTCGAGCGCGCCATCACCAACTTGGGTCGCCATCGTCGACACCGTTCTACTTCCTCTTCATCAAGCTCTTCCTCAAGGCATGAAGACCATTACTCTCATGGTGGCCTTTCGTCCCCAAGCTCTTCTTCAAGGCATGAAGACCATCATCGACATGATCGCTCACATGCTCGTCATGAAGACTCCCGCTCCAACTCTAGGCGTGGAGAAATACATCGACATGCTCGTCCACATGAGCGTCCTCCACAAGCTCAAGGCCTTCAACAAGATCGTCACCAAGCGGATCGCCATGCTCACCATGGGCGTGATGGCCATCCCCAAGACCAAGATCCTCAAGATCCACCTCGGCGAGATCTTCGTCGCCACCCTCACCATGACCAACGTGGTCGAGGAGAGCCTCACCATGATCAAGATGAGAGACCCAACATTGAGCATCGTCCTCGACCGCGACAAGATCTTCAACCACATCCTCACCGTGAACCAAGTGAAGCAAGTGTTCAACTCCAACGCCAACCCAATGCTATGGTTGGCCGTCGAAGACCTCCTATTCCACCTCTAGCCGCAAGAGATGAAGGCGCCCCTCCTCGTCGAAGAACCTTGGAGGATGAAGAGAACATGTTTGGAAGACTCAAGTTCACCATGCCAAAGTTCAAGGGAGAAGAAGATGCCGAGGCATACCTCTCATGGGCACTCAAGGTGGACAAGATCTTCCGCATCCACAACTACTCCGGTGCCAAGAAAGTGGCTATGGCATCACTCGAGTTTGAAGACTACGCCAACACTTGGTGGGAGCAAGTCCTCACTCTTCGAGAAGAGAAGGGTGAACCTCCTATTGACACTTGGGAAGATATGAAGAAGGAGATGCATGCTCGCTTTGTCCCCGCACACTACATGACCGACCTCTTCAACAAGCTCCAAAAGTTGAAGCAAGGCACCAAGACCGTTGAGGAGTTCTACAAGGAGATGGAGCTCACTATGATGCGAGCCAACATCCAAGAGTCCGAGGAACAAACAATTGCTCGTTTCTTCAATGGCCTTACTTATCCTATCAAGAGGATTGTCGAGTTCCAACCCTACTCCAACATGGTTGAGTTAGTCCACCAAGCATCGAAGGCCGAGCGCCAAGTGATTGAGGACATCAAGTACTCCAAGGCCAAGTCCTATTTCTCCTCCAAGCTCGCTACATCGACTCCTCCTACTACATCAACTCCTTATGCTACAAGTGCCAAGGCCGACGCATCCTCTACACCTTCCAAGAAGCCGACTATCCAAAGTCGAATGAAGCAAACGGTCTCCTCCACCGCCTCCTCTAAGGCATCCACGGGACCCTCTAGTGTCACTTGCTTCAAGTGTGGCACCCAAGGTCACAAATCGTTTGAGTGCAAGAACACCAAGGTTATGATCACTATGGAGAATGGTGACATCGAGACTCTTGATGAGGATGAATATGAAGCCCTTGTGCAAGCCGCCGTGGAAAGTGAAGAAGCTTGATGAGGTCTAAGACCCCGTGTGTGGCCCGATCTCGCGGTTGACCCGAAATCCAAAGGGGAAGGAGAGGGAGAGCGCGAAGCACACGATGAACACGAAGAACACGAGGAACTCACGCACGCACACCAACCCGATACAACCGATACTTACCCCCGTGGCTCGATGGACCACGCCAATAGAATCAACCCGGGAGAGACGCGAGGTAGAATCCCGGAGTGAGAGATCGGTGTTGGAGAAAAGAGATTGGTGAGGGAGAGAGAGTGACTTGCACTAGAATCTCACTCAACAATATCCAAATCAACAACAAGGGTTGCCTTGATTACAGAGGGATGAAACCCTAGGGAGACAAAGCTCAAGTTCATGTTTAAGCTATCATCTTGTCTAAAGAGCTAAGGGGTGGGGGAAGAGGTATATATAGGCCCAGATCCGTCCAGGGGTAAAAAGGGGCATTACAATAAAGTATTGGTGACCATAGATGATAAATAGACGGTTGGGATGAAGTTGACTTCGAGGGCGGCGATCTTGCCGGCGTGCTCGGGCGGTGCCGGTGGGGCCGGCAAAGTGCCGGCGTGCTCGGGCGGCAGTGCCGGTGGGGCCGGCAAGCCGGGAAGATGGGCCGGCAGTGCCGGGATGCGCCCACCGGCAGTGCCGGCTGGTGGGGCGGCGATGCCGGCCTTGTCGTGGCTGGCGGCTGGAGCCCCTTCTCCTTCTTCTGCTTCTTCTTCCTTCTTCCTTGCACCATGATGAATGGCTCCTCTTCCCTTCCCTCGCTTCCTTGCACCATGGGTGTTCCTCCTCTCCGGTCCTCGATGATTCTTGTACCTAATGATATGTAGCACACCGATATGAGGTAGCATTCCATTCAAGGTATTGACAAGGTCGAGTATCGAGAGGAAGGAGTTCACCTTGTCGCGTGTAGCGTGGTTTAGGGTTGAAGGTCCACTTGGGGGACTCTTTGGCCATGGTGTAGCGTCGACGATAGGCGGGGTTGCACTTGATGGTCTTGGTGTAGCGACGTCGGTGACCGGGGCTACATCATCTCCCCCCCTTGGGGAAGAGTCGTCCTCGACTCTTGTTCCTCCTCATCGAAGAGGTAGTCCATGACGGTTGTCCCTTGTAGAGTTGGGTAGTCGCGGTCGAAGAAGAACTTGGAGAAAAACCACTTGCGAAGGGAAAGCTCCAAGAGGCATTTGGCAAAAATGGGAACCAAAATAGTGTGGGTGTGTCCAACATGTGGAAGGGCAAAAATTTGTGCATGTAAGAGTTGTAAGGTGTCAAAAATGTGTGGTGTAGCATTGTCCCAAACAAGTGGAACAAACAAAAGGCAAGTGTCGGCGGCAAAATTTGGGGCAAAATTGTTATGTGCAATGGCAAAGCTATGGAGACTTCTAGCTTGGGAAAGTATGGTTGGCGTGAGCCAAGTATGGGTATCCTCAAGTGTCAAAGAATCCATTTCAATTGCCAAAGATGAAATGAGAAATCCAAAGAAGAGCAACTTTATGAATGACATGTGGCACAAGATGCATAAGGTGTCTCTCACATGTATAACATGGTCCTTGAGATTCTCGAAGTGTATGATGAAAGCATCAAGACATACAACAACCATTGTGCCAACAAGATGTGTCAAGATATGTTGCATAAGAAGCAAAAGAGGTGACGAGGCATTGGTCCAAACCGGAAGCTCGACAAGACAAGCCGGAAACACACGAGGGCGAAGGCGTTTGGGAACATACCCTTTGGCGTGAATCCCATGGGTTGGATCATGTATCTCGTCCGTGTTGGGGTAGCTCTCAATTGCGCGTTTCGTGAGCTCATGCTCCGTAGCGGTGGAAGTTGTCATTCGTGTACCTATACACACAAAAGAGAAAACAAAAAGCGTGTGTGCATGGTAGAGGAACACATCATCCATCATGATGTTCCATGTCTTGTGCACATCACCATTAGTGTCAATCAAGATAGTATGAAATGCATGGCGATGGTGCATATGGCAAGAAGGTGCATTCATGGCATGTGGTAACTCATGATCATCAAAAATTGAGAAGGCTATGGGGGGCATCTCATGGACAATGAAATAAGCATTCTTGCATACCAAGCATAAGAAAGAGCAATTGTTCGCAATCTTGGAAGCAAGGATCATGGAATAGTGTAAACATGTGGGGCAAAGCATGCGGAAGCTAATAGCATCATTGTCATTATCATTGCAAGCAATACATGGTAAAGAGCAAGTGGTCGACATATTGCAAGCAATGGTGGAAAAATTGAAGCTCTCATAGCATGGCATGGTCATGGTATCACAAGAACTCACTTCCACATGATCAACAATGTTATCAAGCAAAGCATCACATGGGAAAGTGAAAGTAGCATGTGAAGTAGCAAATGGATCATCGAGATCATGCATGCACTCATAAGTCATCATGTCCACTAGTGGGATCATGGCATCATCAACACCTATGTTGTTACCTTTGTAGGCCGACTCATTTGAGGTAGGTGTTGTGGAAGTAGGAGGATCCATGTGGTCGACATGTCCGTCTTGAAGCAAGCATGGTGAGATATCATCATCTTCATGCACCATGTACATCGTCTCCATGAGCGGGAACTCGTCCTCCGTGGAACCTAGTGCAACATAAGAAGACACAAACGAGGGAGAGGTTAATGTGTTAGCAAATGCGATGTCCTCCATGGACCTATCATCTACCTCTCTCAACTCACTTTGTGTATCACTCATGTCCTCCAAATGGAAGCACTCAAACTCGCATATGGGGTGGAAGTCACTCAACTCACTATCACGCTCACTCAAGTGGGCTAAGTGGCTCTCATCCTCACATGGGATTGGTACCAACTCATCAATGAAGCATAGGGGAGTAGGTTCGACTTTCTCATCTCCATGCGCCTCCTTGGTTGAAGGGAAATTCCCATGCTCAACCATCTCAACTCCATGCGCCTCCGTAGGTGAAGGGAGAATCCCATGCTCACCATGCTCAACTCCATCGCCTCCCAAGTCATCCTCAAGCGGTGGCGTCGTGGTGTAGTAGAGAGCTAGGTTCGGATCCACATCAACCTTGAGTTGACCTTGGCGATCTTCATCTTGAAGTGTGGGCGCGATAGGCATCTTGGAGACTTGTGCATTGAGCTCGTCGAAGTAGAGCTTCTTGGCGCTTGGCGTTGTGCATTGCCATGCCACGTGACCCTTGGCCTTGCACACCTCACATAGGAGATTGGGACATTCCCGTGGAGGGTGGCCTTGTTGCTTGCACTTGTAGCATCGGAGTCCATAGGCATGTGACGAGGTAGGGGCCATTGTGGTGGTGGCGCAAGAGGTAGAAGTCGCCTCATGAGGAAGGTATGCGCGATGTGCACTTGCCATCCTTGGAGTGGTAGACATCCTATCATGGTGTTTGTCGCCTTCATGTCGAGGCTCTCGTCTTCGTGCATCATCACCGTGGCTTGAGTGGTGTCGTCGAAGACTCGTGGAAGATGTTGGTCGGTGGATATCATGAAGTGGCTTGTGGCGGCGAAGCTCATGTGGTGACGTATGTCGATGACGGTCCTTGCCATGCCTAGATGATGGCTCATGCGACTTGGCATGTTGCTTGTGGCGCCTTGTGGAGCTTGGAGAAGAGTGTCGATGACGCTCATGATGGGGACGCTCGTGATGCTCCATATGGTGTACTTGAAGTCGACGATCTTGTGCATAAGCACTCTCATGGTGGCGCCTCGTGGAGCTCGAAGAAGTGTGTCGATGGCGATCATGTTGGGGACGCTCTTGATGATCCATATGATGGTGCCATCTTGGAGGTCCTCCATCTTCATATGTAGCTCCAATGGCCAAGTGGTGGTACTTGGGAGCATCGTCGTTGCTCCTTGTGGAGACTAGGTGAGGTTCCGCCATGGTGTCGATGTCGTAGGCGTGGCGTTGCTCCACCAAGTCGTCGATGTCGTACTCGTGGTGTTGCTCCGCCATGTCGTCGATGTCGTAGTCGTGGCGTTGCTCCACCATGTCGTCCATGCTTGACGAGCCATTGTCGATGTAGAGCTCGTCGATGTCGTCCTCAAGGTGGTGCTCCACCATGTCGTCCATGCTTGAGGAGGCAAAGTCGGTGTAGAGCTCCTCGATGTCGGTCATGTCGGTGATGCTCGCGGCGCCATAGTCGGTGTCGAGCTCCACATGTTCCTCCACATCCGCGGTGCTTGAGGAGGTGTCCTCCTCGGAGTGCTCCGTGTACTCCTCCGTATCCTCATCTTCGCTATCCATGTTAGCACGATGGTATGTATATGGTGTATGTTAGTGGAAGAACACTACCTCGCACCCTTACCGTGGTGTGATAAGATCGGGGCGATCCAACAAGCCGAGGGAAAAAAAATCAATTGTATCGGGTACTCACACAAAGACACACGCAAAAGCTAGCAAATATGGTGGTAGGTTAGGATGTGGAAAGCCAAAAGCCAAAATCCGAAATCAAGTTTGTTGTTAAGAGTGGGTAAGCTCCAAAAATCAAATGTCCAAATGGTGATCACGGAAACACGAATGGTGTGGAACTCACACACGAGATGAACGGGGTTAGTGCGACCAAGGAATGAGCGGAAAAGTGTAAGAAGCCCTTAAGCAAGGGTGCTCGGTGTCACACTAACACAAGAAGAGATCAAAGCTTTGGTTGCAACTTGAGAGACAACAAGATTCACACGCGGCCTCTCTTCTCTTTTCTCTCTTTTGCTTAAAAGCTTTTTCTCTTTTGTATTTGGTGGCACTAGACACTCTTTTGTATATGTATGGTGGCACTTGCACTCTTTTGCTCTTTTTGTGTTTTGGCGGCTTTTTCTCGCACTATGTTAGCGTTAGCTCGCTTTTGCTATCTTGCCACACGAGTGTTTGCTTAGAAGCTTTACTCCACACGACACACACACCTCACAATCGGGGCCACGTGCAATGTCTCGCAACACTTGATAAGCAATGCTCGATAGGATAGATCGCAAAAGGAAGAGGGGCTACAAGGTTAGAGGGGAGCAAGTTATACCTAGATGAAAATGTTAGGCGGTGTCGGAACACACAACTTGCGATGATGGCGACGATGGTGTCGTAGTTGCGCCGGAGTCCGGGGTGCCGAAGGTGTCGCCGCGATGTTGATGTAGACGCGGAAGCTCGATAGACAATCCTTGCACTCCAAGACGGAAACCGAGCAAAATAAGTCAATGCCCGAAAATTTGGGTCACGACGAGCGATCGAAGGTGTCAAAATTTCGGAGTCCAAAAATTTCGGAAACGGTGTCAAAATTGGAGTCAATATAAAAAGGGATAACTATGAAAGTTTGGAGTCAAACGGGCGTCGGAAAGTTGTCAAAATTTGGAGCAAAAAGAGGAGTCAGAATTAGGCGAAACTGAAACTGAACGTGTATATGGCCGGTACTGCCGCTGTGGTATGGCCGGCAGTGCCGGACTGTGCTGGGCGGCAGTGCCGGTCTGCGTCTAGCGGTACTGCCGGGCTGGTTACGCGCGTAGCGCTGCTTGAAGATTGAGCTGATGGGGCGCGCTGAGGATGGAAGGAGATGGCCTCGGTGCTGCGTGCGTGGCTTGGGCCTGCTCGTGGAGAGGAAGCTGGGGCAGGGCCACGCGCAGATGGAGCTGCTGTGCTGCGCGCGTGGAGGCGCAAGGTGGCGAGCGGCGAGCGGCCTGGTGCGGGTGGGTGGTGCTACGGCGGGAGCGGTGGCCGAGCTGCTGCTGGCGCTGATGCGCAGCTTGTTGGTCGGGCGGATCGGCAAGGCGCGAGCGGCGGGAGCAAAGCAGGGCAGCGGGCGGCAGCGCGTGGGTGGATGCGGCCTGGGCGAGCGAGGAGCAGCGAGGTGGCCGGGCGGTTGGCAGCTTGGCGCGCGCGCGCGTGGTGGGGATCGTCTTCTGCGGGCGAGCGAGGAGGGACGGGGCGGCCTGAGGAAGAACGGGCGGAAGCTGGTGGAGGGCGGCGGCAGTGCCGCTGAAGTGGCGCCGGCAGTGCCGGCCAGCACGGCAGTGCCGCCGAAGAAGGACCGGTAGTGCCGGTCACGCATGAACAGGACGAACAGGACGAACACGGGGCGGAAATTGGGACAGAAATTCGTCGATTCGCGGAGAAATACCAGGAATTTGATAGCGAAATTTGGAGGAGATGTAGATCTACCATAAGAACATCAAATCCATGGATCAAAACCACTCAAAACGCAACAAAATCACAGATCGACCAAAGGCAAATTAGGGCTATTTTTTGGGAAATTTTCTAGAAACGAAATTGGGTGGGTGGAGGGTCAAATTCGCGGAAACCAAAGGCTGCTGATACCATATGATGAGGTCTAAGACCCCGTGTGTGGCCCGATCTCGCGGTTGACCCGAAATCCAAAGGGGAAGGAGAGGGAGAGCGCGAAGAACACGATGAACACGAAGAACACGAGGAACTCACGCACGCACACCAACCCGATACAACCGATACTTACCCCCCGTGGCTCGATGGACCACGCCAATAGAATCAACCCGGGAGAGACGCGAGGTAGAATCCCGGAGTGAGAGATCGGTGTTGGAGAAAAGAGATTGGTGAGGGAGAGAGAGTGACTTGCACTAGAATCTCACTCAACAATATCCAAATCAACAACAAGGGTTGCCTTGATTACAGAGGGATGAAACCCTAGGGAGACAAAGCTCAAGTTCATGTTTAAGCTATCATCTTGTCTAAAGAGCTAAGGGGTGGGGGAAGAGGTATATATAGGCCCAGATCCGTCCAGGGGTAAAAAGGGGCATTACAATAAAGTATTGGTGACCATAGATGATAAATAGACGGTTGGGATGAAGTTGACTTCGAGGGGGCCGGCGGTCTTGGCGTGCTCGAAGGCGACGATGCGGTGGGGCAGCGATGCCGGCGTGCTCGAGCGGCAGTGCCGGTGGGGCCGGCAGTGCCGGGGAAGATGGGCCGGCAGTGCCGGGATGCGCCCACCGGCAGTGCCGGCCAGGTGGGGGCGGCAGTGCCGGCCTTGTCGTGGCTGGCGGCTGGAGCCCCTTCTCCTTCTTCTGCTTCTTCTTCCTTCTTCCTTGCACCATGATGAATGGCTCCTCTTCCCTTCCCTCGCTTCCTTGCACCATGGGTGTTCCTCCTCTCCGGTCCTCGATGATTCTTGTACCTAATGATATGTAGCACACCGATATGAGGTAGCATTCCATTCAAGGTATTGACAAGGTCGAGTATCGAGAGGAAGGAGTTCACCTTGTCGCGTGTAGCGTGGTTTAGGGTTGAAGGTCCACTTGGGGGACTCTTTGGCCATGGTGTAGCGTCGACGATAGGCGGGGTTGCACTTGATGGTCTTGGTGTAGCGACGTCGGTGACCGGGGCTACATCAAAGCTTATGAGCAAGAATGTGGAGAAGATCCTCTCTTATGTGAGCATGACCCAAGTCCCTCACTTGTGGTCACAAGGGTGCTAACCACACAACCTCATGCTATGGAAGAGCAACGGTGTAACATCTTCCAAACCCGTGCCGGAATTGGTGGCAAGTCGATCAAGGTCATCATAGATGGTGGAAGTTGCCATAACCTTGCAAGCACCGAGTTGTGTGACAAGCTCAACCTCACTCTCCGCAATCATCCTCACCCCTACCATATCCAATGGTTGAGTGACAAGGGCAACGTCAAGATACAACATACCGTCACCGTCAACTTCAAGATAGGCCCTTATGAGGACACCATCGAGTGTGACGTGGTACCCATGACGGTGTGCCACATGTTGCTTGGCAGCCCTTGGCAATATGACAAGAAGGCTATACATGATGGACTCTCCAACACATACACCTTCAAGGTCAACGACAAGAAGTTCGAGTTGCGCCCGATGACTCCTAGCCAAATCATCGCGGATAATGCGAAGGCTTTAGCGAGGGCACAACTCCGCACCCACCATAGTGAGATGAGAGGAGAGGGAGCGACCCACCACAAAGAGAGTGAGCACCACAAGCCATACATGAGTGAGTCCAAGAGTGTCCTTCTAGCCACCAAGAGTGAGTGGAGAGAGCTCCAAGAGAACCCATCCACCATATTGCACTATGTGCTCATATGCAAGGGACCCTCGTCGGCGACTAACGACTTAACCAACATTCCTCCGTCTTTGTTGTCTCTTTTGCAGGAATTTCAAGATGTCTTCCCCGACGAGCTCCCTCATGGACTACCACCACTCCGAGGCATAGAACACCGCATCGACCTCATACCCGGCGCTCCGCTTCCAAACCGTGCCGCCTACCGCACCAACCCCGAAGAGACCAAGGAGATCAACCGCCAAATTCAAGATCTCCTCGCCAAAGGGTACGTCCGAGAAAGCCTTAGCCCTTGTGCGGTTCCCGTGATTCTTGTGCCTAAACCGGATGAGACGCAACGGATGTGTATGGAATGTCGCCATTACCGTCCATTACCGCCATCCCATTCCGCGTTTAGATGACATGCTTGATGAACTTAGTGGTGCCACGATTTTCTCTAAAGTCGATTTGCGTAGTGGTTACCATCAAATCCGCATGGCTATTGGTGATGAATGGAAAACGGCATTCAAGACCAAACTCGGTCTCTATGAATGGCTCGTTATGCCTTTCGGTCTTTCCAATGCTCCTTCTACTTTCATGCGCCTCATGAATCACATCTTGCGTCCTCTCATTGGCAAGAGCGTGGTTGTCTACTTCGATGATATTCTTATTTATAGCAAAAACCTCGAGGACCATGTGCAACATGTGAGAGAGGTCTTGTGCATCTTGCGCCATGAAAAGCTTTATGCTAACCTCCCCAAGTGCACCTTTGCTCAAAACAAATTGGTTTTTCTTGGTTTCGTGGTTTCCGCTAATGGGATTGAAGTTGATTCTTCCAAGGTGGAGGCCATCCACAATTGGCCTACCCCTACAAATGTTGGTCAAGTCCGAAGCTTCCATGGACTTGCCGGGTTTTACCGCCGCTTTGTGAAAGATTTTAGCACCATTGCTTGCCCTTTGAATGAGCTTACCAAGAAGAATGTTCCGTTTGTTTGGGGCAAGGCCCAACAAAATGCTTTTGATGAGTTGAAGAAACGCCTTACCGAAGCTCCCCTTCTTGTTCTTCCAAATTTTGCCAAAACTTTTGAGATTGAGTGTGATGCAAGTGGGCTTGGTATTGGTGGTGTTCTTATGCAAGAGGGCAAACCCGTGGCATACTATAGTGAGAAGTTGGATGGCGCACGCCTCAACTATCCTATATATGACAAGGAGCTCTACGCTTTGGTTCGTGTTCTTGAAGTTTGGCAACACTATCTTTGGCCAAAAGAGTTTATCATTCATTCCGACCATGAGTCCTTGAAATATTTGAAAAGCCAACACAACTTGAACAAACGACATGCAAAATGGGTCGAGTTCATTGAGTCCTTCCCATATGTGATCAAATACAAGAAGGGCAAGGACAATGTTGTGGCGGATGCTCTTTCCCGCAAAAACACCCTTTTGCTAACTCGTTTGGATTTTCATGTTTTGGGACTTGAAGAGATCAAAGAACTCTATCCTTCCGATTCTTTCTTTGCTCCAATTTTTGAGAAGTGCTCCGTTGAGCGAGGAGTGGATGATTTCTATTTGCATGATGGCTATTTGTTTAAAGCTAACAAGATTTGCATTCCCGAGTCTTCGCTTCGAAAATTGCTTTTGCAAGAGTCTCATGGAGGAGGTCTTATGGGTCACTTTGGACGTGACAAGACATATGCTGATGCGGCCTAAGGCCACGTGGGTTGCCCGATCTCACGAATTGACCGAGGGAAAGGCGGGGGAGAGGAAGAACACGAAGAACACGGCGATGAACACGATGAACACACGCAAACACACACCAACCCGATACAATTCCGGTTTACTCCCGATAGCCCGAACCACTATCCCGATAGAATCTCTCAAGAGAGAGACACGCGGTAGAATCCCCGAGAGGAAGATCGGTATACGATCGGTAGAATCACACGAGTGAGAGACCGGTGGTTGAATCACGAGTGTGAGAGACTAATCATATAAGGAGTGCCTTGTACAATAGATTTGGGTAAATCTAAGGAGGGGGTTTCCCTAATCCCAAAGGGATGGTGGAGGCATGAGCCTAATTCTCTCAAGTTCATTCCTAACCTCATGAAGGGGGAGGTGGGAGCCTATATATAGGGAGCCACTAAGGAGGGGTAGTTTAGGCATACAAGGGGGGTACATGGGACTTGGCCCGAATTGACTTGGACACATAGGGGGGCGGATTGTCCAGCCTTAGTGGGGCGGATAATCCGAGCAGTCGTGCTTCATGCGCCGTCTCTTCTTGGCGACCTCGGGCGCTCTTCTTCCTTCTTCTCTTCCATGCCTCCGTGACCTCGGCCTTGAGTGTGGTTCTTGTCGTTGAAGCACATGATGAAGCGAAGACCGTAGGTCGGGCTACATCATCTCCCCCCACTTGAAAAAGAGTCGTCCTCGACGATGAGTCTTCATGAATGTGTAGAGGAGGTAGATGACACCAACGCTTGAATGTCCCTTCACTAGTCAAGAGCCCTATCAATAGCACAAGAAAAGCAAAGGAGCAATCAAAGCGTAGCCAAAGTTCAATGGATTTAGCAAGAGAGCTCAAGTAGAAGGAGGTCACCTTAGCAAGATCTTGGGGTGTGCTCTCATCGAGAGATCTTGTGTAGTAGATGTGTGGGGTTGAACCCATTCATTAACACTCATCCACAAGTCGCGTGTACCTTCACACAACAAAGACCAAGCAAAATATGTGTGTGCGTGATAGAGGAGCATATCATCAAGGACATGTCCATTCATATTCACAACACCGTTAGCACAACACAAATATGTCAACAAGAATGCATATGCAAGGTCAATGTGTAAGAACTCCTCACGAACATCTTCCAAATGTGAAAACACAAAAACTCCAAATTGTGAGACGACTATGATGTCCATCTCATGTAGAAACTCATGTGCATTATTGCACTCAAGGCATCGGAAAGAGAAATTGTTCAACATCCTTGAAGCAATAAGAGGAGAATTTGGCAAAAACACATAAGGGAGAGTGTTCAAAATATCATCAACATGTGTGCACACAAACCATTGGAAAGAGAAATTGGTCCTCATATTTGTGGCAACACCAATGGTAAGAATCACATCATGATGCTTGCAAAAGAACCATAAGAAAGAGAAATTGTTCGGCATGTTCAATGCAAAGCATGGCAAAGGTATTAGAGCCGGGTTCGATCTTGTACTTACTTGTATTATGCTCTCAAGAGCTCGTTTGGTCAACTCGTGCTCAATCGAGGTTGACCTTGTCTTCCGTGTACCTACACACACAATAGGCAAAGCAAAGAACGTGTGTGCATGGTATATGAACACATCATCCATCATGATGGTCCATTTCTTTTGCACATCACCATTAGCATTAAGCCAAGCAACATAATAGAGATGGTGAATATGCGGAGTAAACATGGGAACATGCTCAACATGGATATATGCAAAGTCTCCAAAAGGTGAGAGAGCTATGGGGGCAATCTCATTCACAAGCATATTAACATCATTGCAAACCAAGCATTGGAAAGAGCAAGTGTTCAATATTTTGGTTGCATTAATGGGAGAATATTGCAAGCATGTAGCACAAAACATGTTCAAGTTTGTATCATAGCATGACATGGTCAAATTGTCACAAGCAACTATTTCCACATGATCAACAATGGTGGTATCACAAGGGAAAGTGAAAGAAGCATATGACATAGCAATAGGATCATCCAACTCATGCAAGCACTCACAAATCATCATGTCCACTAGTGGGATCATGGCATCATCAACACCCATAGAGGTACCTTTGTAGTCCCGCTCATATGAGGTAGGTGTTGTGGAAGAGGTAGGCTCGATGTGGCCACCATGTTCATCTTCAAGCAACAAGCATGGTGTGATATCATCATCTTCATGCACCATGTACATCTTCTCCATGATCGGCGTCTCGTCATCCATGGGACCTAATAAGACACAAGGAAACACACTAGAGGTAGAGGGTAAGTTGTTAGAATTCGAAATGGCCTCACATGACCTATCAACTACCACTCTCATCTCACTCGGTGTATCACTCATGTCCTCAAAGTGGTGTCTCTCGAGCTCGCATATAGTGGAGTCACTCATCTCACATATAGTGGAGTCGCTCATCTCACATATAGTGGAGTCCCTCATCTCCATGGCAATGGCGTCGTCGATGTCCGAGCAACCTAGCAAAGAGGAAGACAACACAAGCGGAGTAGAGGTTAAGTTGTTAGAAATCGAAACATCCTCACTCGACTCATGGGGTGTATCACTCTTGCTCTCAAGGTGTTTGAAGTATGCGTTGCACTCGGCTTTTTCTTTGGGTGTCATTTGGGCTTCTCGAGCATCTAGCTCGGCGAAGTATGCTCTCATCTCGGCTTGCTCTTGTGGGGTCATCATGTATATCTCACTAGGATAGGTGTATATGTATGTGGTGGAAGGAAAGCTACACAAGTATCCCACTCTTGCTCTGATACCATATGATGAGGTCTAAGACCCCGTTTCTGGCCCGATCTTGCGAATTGACCCGAAAACGAAAGGGGAAAAGAGGAAGAACACGAAGAACACGACGAACGCGATGAACACGATGAACACGAGGACACACGCACGCACACCAACCCGATACAACGATGCTTACCCTCGTGGCTCGATGGACCACGCCGAATAGAATCACCCACGGAAGAGACCGCGGTAGAATTTCGAGGTGAGAGATACGGTGTTGGAGACGGAATCGGTGAGGGAGAGAGAGTGCACACACTAGAATCTCACTCACAAACTCAATCAACAACAAGGGTGGCCTTGATTACAGAGGGATGATACCCTAGGGAGACATAGCTCAAATCCTATTCTAAGCCAAATCTTGTCTAACCCTAGCAAATGGGGATACGGGAGATACATATAGCCAGATTCAAGTCAAGGGCAGTTTGGGGAAAGAGCTAAATAAGTTACAGCCACTCGATTACAATCAACGGTTCAGATCTGAGCTAAAACGCGTGCGAGCGGTACCACGGGCGGAGGTACCGGTCGAGGTACCGGAAAATGCATCAAACGAAGCAAAGTATCCAGGGGGCTCGGGCGTGCGAGCGGTACCTTGGGCGGTACCTCGGCCGGAGGTACCGGGGAGCAAAATCAGCACGCATCGTGAGGAAAAGGGCTGAGCGGTACCTCGGGTGGAGCCTCCACCCAGAGGTACCGGAGTCCCTTACTTTCCCTCAGCATTGGGCGGTACCTCGGGTGGAGCCTCCACCCAGAGGTACCGGTCTTGCTTTTTCCCGCGTGTGCCTCTCCTGGAGGTGGTACCGGCCAGGTGGAGGGTGGAGGCTCCGGCCATGGCAGCCTGGAGGCTCCGGCCCTCCCTCCTTCTCCTCTTCTTTCCTCTTTCCTTCTTCTCCTCTTCTCATGTTCTTCTTCCTTTCTTCTTCTTCCTTTCCATTGACCTTAGCTTCTTCTTCCTTGCACCAAGTGAGTGGCTCTTCCTCTCCGGATCCTTGACGAGGCTCGTACCTAGTAACACATGACATATCGGAATGAGGTAGCACTCCATCCAAGGTTGTATCGGGATCGAGGGTAGAGAGGATTGAGTTCACCTTGACATAAAAAGCGTAGGTTCGGGTTGTCGGTCCACTTGGGGGATTCCGTGGCCATGGTGTAGCATCGTCGTTAGGCGGGGCTACATCATCTCCCCCCCCCTTGGGGAAGAGTCGTCCTCGACTCTTGTTCCTCCTCATCTCCATGTTGTGGCGAGAGGTCCGAGAGGGTTAACGTCGTGCTCACCAAGTACTTGGGAGTTCGTTTGTTGATGAAGCGGTCGAAGAAGAACTTGGGGAAAAACAACTTACGAAGGGAAAGCTTGTGGATGCCAATTTGGTGATCGGCGAACAAGAGGCTCTCAATCAAATACGAAGCATCAAGTCGTTTCTCCAAGAGGCATTTGGCAAAAATGGGAACCAAAAGAGTGTCGATGTATCCAAAATTTGGTGGGGCAAAAGTTTGTGCATGTAAAAGTTTGGTTTGTAAAGTGTCAAAAATGTGATGTGTAGCATTGTCCCACACAAATGGAACAATCAAAAGGCAAGTATCGGCGGCAAAATTTTGGGCAAAATTGTTATGTGCAATGGCAAAGAGATGGGAACTTCTAGCTTGGGAAAGTATGGTTGGCGTGAGCCAAGTATGGGTATCCTCAAGTGTCAAAGAATCCATTTCAAGTGCCAAAGATGAAATGAGAAATCCAAAGAAGAGCAACTTTATGAGTAACATGTGGCACAAGATGCATAAGGTGTCTCTCACATGTATGACATGGTCCTTGAGATTCTCGGAGTGTATGATGATAACATCAAGACATACAACAATCATTGTGCCAACAAGATGTTTCAAGATATGTTGCATAAGAGGCAAAAGATGTGACGAGGAATTGGACCAAACCGGAAACTCGACAAAACAAGCCGGAAACACACGAGGGCGAAGGCGTTTGGGAACATACCCTTTGGCGTGAATCCCATGGGTTGGATCATGTATCTCGTCCGTGTTGGGGTAGCTCTCAATTGCGCGTTTCGTGAGCTCATGCTCCGTAGCGGTGGAAGTGGTCGTCCGCGACGGTGTTTCCCGAAGGTTTGGGAGGTTGGCGGTGTTTGCCGGTGATGAAGGGGGGTGACGGTGTTTGCCGATGATTAAGGGGGGTGGCGGTGCTTGCCGGCGGCGGAGAGGAGTGGTGGTGATCGGCGGTGGTGGGGAGGAGATGGTGGTGGTGGCCGACCTTGGGGAAGAGGGGCGGTAGTGGAGGGTGGAGCCTCCACTGGAGGTACCGCTCGTGCACGGGTGGAGGCTCCACCCAGAGGTACCGCTCGTGGCTGCCTGGAGCCTCCACTGGAGGTACCGGCCTCTATGTCCTCTTCCTGGGAGCACGCGTGCACGAGCTGTTCTTCCCCTTTCTCTCTCTTGTTCTTCCCAAAAGCCAACCAAATTGACCCAAAACTCGAAATTGGAAGAAATTTGTGGCTAGAAAGTGGGGGAAATAGTAGATCAACACAAGAGACACCAAATCCATGGACCAAAACCACTCAAAACGCAACAAAATCGCAGATCCATCAAAAGGCAAATTAGGGCTATTTTTTTGGGGATTTTTTGGGAAATTTTTCAGAGATGAAATTGTGTGGGTGGGGGGTCAAATTCGCGGAAACCAAAGGCTGCTGATACCATATGATGCGGCCTAAGGCCACGTGGGTTGCCCGATCTCACGAATTGACCGAGGGAAAGGCGGGGGAGAGGAAGAACACGAAGAACACGGCGATGAACACGATGAACACACGCAAACACACACCAACCCGATACAATTCCGGTTTACTCCCGATAGCCCGAACCACTATCCCGATAGAATCTCTCAAGAGAGAGACACGCGGTAGAATCCCCGAGAGGAAGATCGGTATACGATCGGTAGAATCACACGAGTGAGAGACCGGTGGTTGAATCACGAGTGTGAGAGACTAATCATATAAGGAGTGCCTTGTACAATAGATTTGGGTAAATCTAAGGAGGGGGTTTCCCTAATCCCAAAGGGATGGTGGAGGCATGAGCCTAATTCTCTCAAGTTCATTCCTAACCTCATGAAGGGGGAGGTGGGAGCCTATATATAGGGAGCCACTAAGGAGGGGTAGTTTAGGCATACAAGGGGGGTACATGGGACTTGGCCCGAATTGACTTGGACACATAGGGGGGCGGATTGTCCGGCCTTAGTGGGGCGGATAATCCGAGCAGTCGTGCTTCATGCGCCGTCTCTTCTTGGCGACCTCGGGCGCTCTTCTTCCTTCTTCTCTTCCATGCCTCCGTGACCTCGGCCTTGAGTGTGGTTCTTGTCGTTGAAGCACATGATGAAGCGAAGACCGTAGGTCGGGCTACATCATATGCCATGCTCTCAACCCACTACTATTGGCCAAAGATGAAGCGAGATGTGGAACGCCTTTGCCGTCGGTGCACAACATGCTTACAAGCTAAGTCTACCTCCAACCCTTATGGTCTTTACATGCCATTGCCTATTCCTTATGCACCATGGACGGATATTAGCATGGATTTCGTTCTAGGCTTGCCTCGCACTAAACATGGTCATGATTCTATATTTGTTGTAGTGGATAGATTCTCTAAGATGGCTCATTTCATACCTTGCCATAAGAGCGACGATGCTTCACACATTGCTTCATTGTTTTTCAGGGAAATCGTCCACCTACATGGAGTACCACAAAGCATTGTGTCGGATCGAGACGTCAAGTTCATGAGTTATCTTTGGAAGTCGCTCATGGCAAAGTTTGGAGTCAAGCTCTTGTTCTCATCATCATCGCACCCGCAAACGGATGGCCAAACGGAAGTGGTCAATCGAAGCCTCTCCACCCTCCTACGCATCCTCGTGAAGAAAAACTTGAAGTCATGGGAGGAGTGCCTTCCTCACGCCGAATTCGCCTACAACCGCGCCAAGCACAAGACTACGTCAAGGAGCCCCTTCATGGTCGTCTATGGCTTCGAACCTTACACGGCGCTCGACATACTTCCGCTTCCCCTCCACGAGCGCATCAACATGGACTTCGACAAGCGCACCGCCGCCGTCAAGAAACTACATGAAGAGACAAGGGCAACCATACAAGAACATGTTCTTCGTCAAGCCAACCGCATCAACGCCAAGAAGAAGGCAAGGATATTCGAAGAAGGAGACCTCGTTTGGATCCACCTACGGAAGGAACGGTTCCCTCATGAGCGCAACTCCAAGCTCAAGCCAAGAGGAAATGGCCCCTTCAAGGTCCTCAAGCGCATCAACGACAACGCTTACGTCATCGACATACCGACATCCAAGTACTTGGTGAGCAACACGTTCAACGTCTCGGACTTGTCACCCTATCATGGAGATGAGGAGGTGCAAGAGTCGAGGACGACTCTTTCCCAAGGGGGGGGAGATGATGTAGCCCCGGTCACCGACGTCGCTACACCAAGACCAACAAGTCCCCCAAGTGGACCTGATGTGGGGTGGCCTTCGGACACCTCCACACCAAGACCAACAAGTCCCCCAAGTGGACCGATGACGCGAGCCCGAGTCAAAGCGCTACATGATAAGGTGAACTCACTCCTCACTACCCTTGATCTTGATACCCCATTGGATGGACTGCTACCTCAGGCCGATATGCTTTGTGTTATCAGATATGAACCTCGAGAGAAGGACGTCGCAGCAGACCCGAAGATGGACAAGGAAGGAGGAGGAGAAGAGTGGCCGCCGAAGGACGCCCCTCAGGGCCGGCACTGCCGGCCTCCAGGCACCGGCACTGCCGGCCTGCTCACCCCGGCACTGCCGGCCTCAAGCCCCCGGCACTGCCGGCCTGCTCACCCCGGCACTGCCGGCCACCAGACCCCGGCACTGCCGGCCCTTCCAGCTGAAGACGCGACCGGCGGCACTGCCGGCCTCGAACCAGCGGCACTGCCGGCCAATCATCACCGGCACTGCCGGCCAAGCCCCTGTTGACTTCATCTCAACCGTTGATTTCGCATCTATGGACCAGGATAATTTATGTAGTGCCGGTTTTACCCCTGTACGAATCTGGACCTATAAGTACCTCACCCCTTCCCCCAGATTAGGGTTAGACTTGTTTTGAACTCAAACCTACCTTTGAGCTTAGTCTCCCTTGGGTATCATCCCTCTGTAATCAAGGCACCTTGGTTGTTGACTTTGATCTTGTTGAGTGAGATTCTAGTACAAGTTACTCTCTCTCCCTCACCAAGCTCTTCCTCTCCAACCCCAATCTCTCTCCGGGAATTCTGCCACGTGCCTCTTCCTCGGAGATTCTATTGGCGTGGTCCATCGAGCCACGGAGGTAAGCATCGGGTGTATCGGGTTGGTGTGCGTGCGTGAGTCTCGGAGTTCCTCGTGTTCGTCGTGTTCTTCGTGTTCTTCGCGCTCTCCCACCTCTTCCCTTGGATTTCGGGGTCAAGCTGCGAGATCGGGCCACACACGGGGTCTTAGACCTCATCAGATAGTGTTGCCAAACTTCAAGAACACGAACCAAAGCGTAGAGCTCCTTGTCATATATAGGATAGTTGAGGCGTGCGCCATCTAACTTCTCACTATAGTATGCCACGGGTTTGCCCTCTTGCATAAGAACACCACCAATACCAAGCCCACTTGCATCACACTCAATCTCAAAATTTTGGCAAAATTTGGAAGAACAAGAAGGGGAGCTTCGGTAAGGCGTTTCTTCAACTCATCAAAAGCATTTTGTTGGGCCTTGCCCCAAACAAACGGAACATTCTTCTTGGTAAGCTCATTCAAAGGGCAAGCAATGGTGCTAAAATCTTTCACAAAGCGGCGGTAAAACCCGGCAAGTCCATGGAAGCTTCGGACTTGACCAACATTTGTAGGAGTAGGCCAATTGTGGATGGCCTCAACCTTGGAAGAATCAACTTCAATCCCATTAGCGGAAACCACAAAGCCAAGGAAAACCAATTTGTTTTGAGCAAATGTGCATTTAGGGAGGTTAGCATAAAGCTTTTCATGTCGCAAGATGCACAAGACCTCTCTCACATGTTGCACATGGTCCTCGAGGTTTTTGCTATAAATAAGAATATCATCGAAGTAGACAACCACGCTCTTGCCAATGAGAGGACGCAAGATGTGATTCATGAGGCGCATGAAAGTAGATGGAGCATTGGAAAGACCGAAAGGCATAACGAGCCATTCATAGAGACCGAGTTTGGTCTTGAATGCCGTTTTCCATTCATCACCAATGGCCATGCGGATTTGATGGTAACCACTACGCAAATCGACTTTAGAGAAAATCGTGGCACCACTAAGTTCATCAAGCATGTCATCTAAACGTGGAATGGGATGGCGGTAACGGACGGTAATGGCGACAATCCATACACATCCGTTGCGTCTCATCCGGTTTAGGCACAAGAATCACGGGAACCGCACAAGGGCTAAGGCTTTCGCGGACATACCCTTTGGCGAGGAGATCTTGAATTTGGCGTTGGATCTCCTTGGTCTCTTCGGGGTTGGTGCGGTAGGCGGCACGGTTTGGAAGCGGAGCGCCAGGTATGAGGTCGATGCGGTGTTCTATGCCTCGGAGTGGTGGTAGTCTATGAGGGAGCTCGTCGGGGAAGACGTCTTGAAATTCCTGCAAAAGAGACAACAAAGACGGAGGAATGTTGGTTAAGTCGTTAGTCACCGACGAGGGTCCCTTGCATATGAGCACATAGTATAATATGGTGGATGGGTTCTCTTGGAGCTCTCTCCACTCACTCTTGGTGGCTAGAAGGACACTCTTGGGCTCACTCATATATGGCTTGTGGCACTCACTATCTTTGTGGTGGGTCGCTCCCTCTCCGCTCATCTCACTATGGTGGGTGCGGAGTTGTGCCCTCGCTAAAGCCTTCGCATTATCCGCGATGATTTGGCTAGGAGTCATCGGGCGCAACTCGAACTTCTTGTCGTTGACCTTGAAGGTGTATGTGTTGGAGAGTCCATCATGTATAGCCTTCTTGTCATATTGCCAAGGGCGGCCAAGCAACATGTGGCACACCGTCATGGGTACCACGTCACACTCGATGGTGTCCTCATAAGGGCCGATCTTGAAGTTGACGGTGACGGTATGTTGTATCTTGACGTTGCCCTTGTCGCTCAACCATTGGATATGGTAAGGGTGAGGATGCTTGCGGAGGGTGAGGTTGAGCTTCTCACACAACTCGGTGCTTGCAAGATTATGGCAACTTCCACCATCTGTGATGACCTTGATCGACTTGCCACCAATTCCGGCACGGGTTTGGAAGATGTTACACCGTTGTTCTTCCATAGCATGAGGTTGTGTTGTTAGCACCCTAGTGACCACAAGTGAGGGACTTGGGTCGTGCTCACATAAGAGAGGATCTTCTCCACATTCTTGCTCATAAGCTTCTTCACTTTCCACGGCGGCTTGCACAAGGGCCTCGTATTCTTCTTCATCTAGTGTCTCGATGTCACCATTCTCCATAGTGATCATAACCTTGGTGTTCTTGCACTCAAACGATTTGTGACCTTGGGTGCCACACTTGAATCAAGTTACACTAGAGGGTCCCGTGGATGCCTTAGAGGAGGCGGTGGAGGAGACCGTTTGCTTCATGCGACTTTGGATAGTCGGTTTCTTGGATGGTGTAGAGGATGCGTCGGCCTTGGCACTTGTAGCATGAGGAGTTGATGTAGTAGGAGGAGTCGATGTAGCGAGCTTGGAGGAGAAATAGGTCTTGGCCTTGGAGTACTTGATGTCCTCAATCACTTGGCGCTCGGCCTTCGATGCTTGGTGGACCAACTCAACCATGTTGGATTCGGGTTGAAACTCGACGATCCTCTTGATGGGGTAAGTAAGGCCATTGAAGAAGCGAGCAATGGTTTGTTCCTCGGACTCTTGGATGTTGGCTCGCGTCATAGTGAGCTCCATCTCCTTGTAGAACTCCTCAACGGTCTTGGTGCCTTGCTTCAACTTTTGGAGCTTGTTGAAGAGGTCGGTCATGTAGTGCGTGGGGACAAAGCGAGCATGCATCTCTTTCTTCATGTCTTCCCAAGTGTCAATAGGAGGTTCACCCTTTTCTTCTCGAAGAGTGAGGACTTGCTCCCACCAAGTGATGTAGCCCCGGTCACCGACGTCGCTACACCAAGACCAACAAGTCCCCCAAGTGGACCGATGACACGAGCCCGAGTTAAAGCGCTACACGATAAGGTGAACTCTATCCTCGCTACTCTTGACCTTGACACACCGTTGGACGGAATGCTACCTCATGCCGACACTTTGTGTGTTATTAGGTACAAGGATCATCAAGGATACGAGGAAGAGGAGGCACCATTCTTCAAGGGAGAAGAAGCTAAAGTCGATGGACTTGAAGAGAAAAAGGAAGATGAAGAAATGATGAAGAAAGAACAAGGAAAAGAAGAGAAGAGAGAAAGAGAGAGGGAGGCCGGCACCTCCAGGCCAAAGGAGGCCGGAGCCTCCACCCAAGGCTGGCAGGTGGCCGGCGCCAAGCCTGGCCGCGCGCATGGAGGAGAGACCGGTAGTACCGGCCCCTCCTGGCCGGTACTACCGGCGGGTGCTGGGCGGCACCATCTGGTGCGCGGGGAAGAGTGGGAGGCCGGTACCTCCAGCCGGAGGCTCCTGCCATGGTACCGCTGGGGGTACCCGTCCCCCAGTACATGAAGAGTTTGCTCCCCGGTACCTCGGGTGGAGCCTCCGGCCGAGGTACCGCTCAGAGGTCCGAGTCCCCTGGATACTTTGGTTCGAATTGGACGTTTTTCCGGTACCTCGACCGGTACCTCCGGCCATGGTACCGCCCGTGCGCGAATGTCTTCAAATCTGAACCGTCCATTCGCTATCTAGCAGTTGTAACTTATTTAGCCTTTGCCCAAACTGCCCTTGACTCAAATCTGAGCTATTTGTATCCCCGTACTCCTCATTTGCTAGGGTTAGACATAGACTTGGATAATTCTTAGAGCTTAGCTCATCTTTGGGATTATCTCCTGTGTTTCATCAAGGCTACTCTTGTTGAGATTAATAGTTGTGTGTGAGATTCTAGTTTAACCACTCTCTCTCCCGCACAAGTGTTCGTCTACAACACCGATCTCTCACACCGGGATTCAACCTCGTGGTCTCTCCTAGTGTGATTCTACCGGCGTGGTTTGTCGAGCCACGGGAGTGTAAGTCGATTGTATCGGGTTTGTGGGCGTGTGTGTTCATCGTGTTCATCTCGTTCTTCGTTTTCCCACTTTTCCCCTTTTGATTTCGGGTCGATTTCGCAAGATTGGGCCACAAATTGGGTCTTAGACCTCATCATATGGTATCAGCAGCTCAAGGTTACCGCGAATTTGACCCCCCACCCACCCAATTTCGTCTCTAAAAAATTTCCCAAAAAATCCCCAAAAAATAGCCCTAATTTGCCTTTTGACCGATCTGCGATTTTGTTGAGTTTTGAGTGGTTTTGGTCCATTGATTCGGTGTTATTAGTGTTGATCTACTACTTCCTCCACTTTCTATCCACAAATTTCATCGTTTCCTTCGTTTTGGGTTGATTTGGTTTGAGCTCCTCAAGAACAGGAGAGAGAAAAGGGAAGAACAGGCAACTTCACGTGGGGAAGAAGCAGGAGCGGTACCTCCACCCATACTTGGGCGGTACCTCCAGGCAGGGCACGGGTGGAGGCTCCAGCCTCCACTACCGGCCGCCACTACCGCCCACCACTACCGCCCACCACCCCACCGCCACCACCGCTGGCCTCCCAAGCCGGCCACCTCAACCCTCCCCCACCACCGCCGACCAACGCCACCACCCCCTCTCCACCACCGGCCAACACCGCTGTCCCCCCAATTCACCGGTAAACACCGCCGCGGCACCGCCACCACCACCGCCACCACCACCGCCACCGCAAGACCACCGGCATACCACTACCACCACCGTCAAGCTAGTTTGACCCAACTTTTTCTTGCCTACCTTGTGTTTGCTTGTCCGGTTTGAGTGCCTTGTGTGTAACACTAACCCGCAGCTCCGAAGCAAGCGATGACACTCTCGGCACCCCGAGCTTGCAAACGTACTCTTGATCCAACCACCATATTGCAAGTTGAGTGTTCATCACCGCCTACGCCCCATCTAGGTATAACTTGCAAATCCTCTTTCCTTTTGCGATCTAACCTCCCGAGCATTGCTTGACCTAGTGTTGCGAGACATTGCACGTGGCCCCGTTGTGAGGTGTGTGTGTAGTGTGGAGTCAAGCTTTTAAGCACAACTCGTGTGGCAAAATAGCAAAGGCGAAGCTAAGCTAACATAGTGCGAGACAAAAGCTGCCAAAACGCAAAAAGAGCAAAAGAGTGTCAAGTGCCACCAAATACAAAGGAGGAAAAGCTTTTAAGCAAAAGAGAGAAAAGAGAAGAGAGGCCGCGTGTAAATCTTGTTGTCTCTCCGTTGCAACCAAAGCTTTGTCTCTCCTTGTGTTAGTGTGACACCGAGCACCCTTGTTAAGGGCTTCTTACATCTTTCCGCTCATTCCTTGGTCGCACTAACCCTTTTCATCTCGTGTGTGTGTTCCACATCTTTTTCCGTGTTTTAGTGATCATCGCCTTGACATTCGATATTTGGATTTTACCCACTCTTAACAACAAACTTGATTTCGGATTTCGTCTCTTGGCTTTCCACCATACTCACCTACCACCATATTTGCTAGCTTTTGCGTGTGTCTTTGCGTGTGTGCCCGATACAATTGGTTTCGCTCTCGGTTTGATTGATCACCTCGATACTATCACACAACGGTAAGATTGTGAGGTAGTCTCCTTCCACGAACATACACAACATAGTTCTTGTCTTGCCATCATGGATAGGAACGGAGATGAATCACGGGATGGAGAAGTACTCCGCAACACCGAGAGGTTGGCTACTCAACACAACCTATGGACACAACGCCAAGAGTTCAAGGAGCAACTAGCCCTCTTCGAGACGCGCATCGATGAGCAATACGATGAAGTGGCTCACAACTTCTCCACCGTGAACCAAGACTTGGCCCTTCTTCGTGAAGCTACGGACAACTTGAATAGCCAAATGGCGGCCAATGATGCCAACATGGAGCGGCGCATGGATAGCCTCGAGCGCGCCATCACCAACTTGGGTCGTCATCGTCGACACCGCTCTACTTCCTCTTCATCAAGCTCGTCACAAGACTATTACTCTCATGGTGGCCTTTCGTCCCCAAGCTCTTCCTCAAGGCATGAAGACCATCATCGACATCATCGCTCACATGCTCGTCATGAAGACTCCCGCTCCAACTCTAGGCGTGGAGAAATGCATCGCCATGCTCGTCCACATCAGCACCCTCCACAAGACCAAGTCCTACAACAAGATCGTCATCAAGTGGATCGCCATGCCCACCATGGGCGTGACGACCAACCCCAAGACCAAGGTCCTCAAGTTCAACCTCGACGAGATCTCCGACGCCATCCTCGCCATGACCAACGTGGACGAGGAGACCCACAATATGATCAAGATGAAAGAGCCAACAATGAGCCTCGTCAACAACCTCGACAAGATCTTCAACAACATCCTCACCGTGAACCAAGTGAAGCTAGCGTCCATTTTCAACGCCAACCCAATGCTATGGTTGGCCGGGGAAGACCTCCTTTCCCACCTCAAGCCGCAAGAGATGAAGGCATCCGTCCTCGCCGAAGAAACTTGGAGGATGAAGAAAACATGTTTGGAAGGCTCAAATTCACCATGCCAAAGTTCAAGGGTGAAGAAGATGCCGAGGCCTACCTCTCATGGGCACTCAAGGTTGACAAGATATTCCGCATCCACAACTACTCCGGTGCCAAGAAGGTGGCTATGGCGTCTCTTGAGTTCGAGGACTACGCCAACACTTGGTGGGAGCAAGTCCTCACTCTTCGAGAAGAGAAGGGTGAACCTCCAATTGACACTTGGGAAGATATGAAGAAGGAGATGCATGCTCGCTTTGTCCCAATGCACTACATGACCGACCTCTTCAACAAGCTCCAAAAGTTGAAGCAAGGCACCAAGACCGTTGAGGAGTTCTACAAGGAGATGGAGCTCACTATGATGCGAGCCAACATCCAAGAATCCGAGGAACAAACAATTGCTCGTTTCTTCAATGGCCTTACTTATCCCATCAAGAGGATTGTCGAGTTCCAACCCTACTCCAACATGGTTGAGTTAGTCCACCAAGCATCGAAGGCCGAGCGCCAAGTGATTGAGGACGTCAAGTACTCCAAGGCCAAGTCCTATTTCTCCTCCAAGCTCGCCACATCGACTCCTCCTACTACATCAACTCCTTATGCTACAAGTGCCAAGGCCGACGCATCCTCTACACCTTCCAAGAAACCGACTATCCAAAGTTGCATGAAGCAAACGGTCTCCTCCACCGCCTCCTCTAAGGCATCCACGGGACCCTCTAGTGTCACTTGCTTCAAGTGTGGCACCCAAGGTCACAAATCGTTTGAGTGCAAGAACACCAAGGTCATGATCACTATGGAGAATGGTGACATCGAGACTCTTGATGAGGATGAATATGAAGCCCTTGTGCAAGCCGCCGTGGAAAGTGAAGAAGCTTATGAGCAAGAAAGTGGAGAAGATCCTCTCTTATGTGAGCATGACCCAAGTCCCTCACTTGTGGTCACAAGGGTGCTAACCACACAACCTCATGCTACGGAAGAACAACAGTGCAACATCTTCCAAACCCGTGCCGGAATTGGTGGCAAATCGATCAAGGTCATCATAGATGGTGGAAGTTGCCATAACCTTGCAAGCACCGAGTTGTGTGAGAAGCTCAACCTCACTCTCCGCAAGCATCCTCACCCTTACCATATCCAATGGTTGAGTGACAAGGGCAACGTCAAGATACAACATACCATCACCGTTAACTTCAAGATCGGCCCTTATGAGGACACCATCGAGTGTGACGTAGTACCCATGACGGTGTGCCACATGTTGCTTGGCCGCCCTTGGCAATATGACAAGAAGGCTATACATGATGGACTCTCCAACACATACACCTTCAAGGTCAACGATAAGAAGTTCGAGTTGCGCCCGATGACTCCTAGCCAAATCATCGCGGATAATGCGAAGGCTTTAGCGAGGGCACAACTCCACACCCACCATAGTGAGATGAGAGGAGAGGGAGCGACCCACCACAAAGAGAGTGAGCGCCACAATCCATATATGAGTGAGTCCAAGAGTGTCCTTCTAGCCACCAAGAGTGAGTGGAGAGAGCTCCAAGAGAACCCATCCACCATATTGCACTATGTGCTCATATGCAAGGGACCCTCGTCGGCGACTAACGACTTAACCAACATTCCTTCGTCTTTGTTGTCTCTTTTGAAGGAGTTCCAAGACGTCTTCCCCGACGAGCTCCCTCATGGACTACCACCACTCCGAGGCATAGAACACCGCATCGACCTCATACCCGGCGCGCCGCTACCAAACCGTGCCGCCTACCGCACCAACCCCGAAGAGACCACGGAGATCAACCGCCAAATTCAAGATCTCCTCGCCAAAGGGTACGTCCGCGAAAGCCTTAGCCCTTGTGCGGTTCCTGTGATTCTTGTGCCTAAACCGGATGAGACGCAACGGATGTGTATGGATTGTCGCCCCATCAATGCCATTACCGTCCGTTACCGCCATCCCATTCCGCGTTTAGATGACATGCTTGATGAACTTAGTGGTGCCACGATTTTCTCTAAAGTCGATTTGCGTAGTGGTTACCATCAAATCCGCATGGCTATTGGTGATGAATGGAAAACGGCATTCAAGACCAAACTTGGTCTCTATGAATGGCTCGTTATGCCTTTCGGTCTTTCCAATGCACCATCTACTTTCATGCGCCTCATGAATCACATCTTGCGTCCTCTCATTGGCAAGAGCGTGGTTGTCTACTTCGATGATATTCTTATTTATAGCAAAAACCTCGAGGACCATGTGCAACATGTGAGAGAAGTCTTGTGCATTTTGCGACATGAAAAGCTTTATGCTAACCTCCCCAAATGCACATTTGCTCAAAACAAATTGGTTTTTCTTGGTTTCGTGGTTTCCGCTAATGGGATTGAAGTTGATTCTTCCAAGGTGGAGGCCATCCATAATTGGCCTACCCCTACAAATGTTGGCCAAGTCCGAAGCTTCCATGGACTTGCCGGGTTTTACCGCCGCTTTGTGAAAGATTTTAGCACCATTGCTTGCCCTTTGAATGAGCTTACCAAGAAGAATGTTCCGTTTGTTTGGGGCAAGGCCCAACAAAATGCTTTTGATGAGTTGAAGAAACGCCTTACCGAAGCTCCCCTTCTTGTTCTTCCAAATTTTGCAAAAACTTTTGAGATTGAGTGTGATGCAAGTGGGCTTGGTATTGGTGGTGTTCTTATGCAAGAGGGCAAACCCGTGGCATACTATAGTGAGAAGTTGGATGGCGCACGCCTCAACTATCCTATATATGACAAGGAACTCTACGCTTTAGTTCGTGTTCTTGAAGTTTGGCAACACTATCTTTGGCCAAAAGAGTTTATCATTCATTCCGACCATGAGTCCTTGAAATATTTGAAAAGCCAACACAACTTAAACAAACGACATGCAAAATGGGTCGAGTTCATTGAGTCCTTCCCATATGTGATCAAATACAAGAAGGGCAAGGACAATGTTGTGGCGGATGCTCTTTCCCGCAAAAACACCCTTTTGCTAACTCGTTTGGATTTTCATGTTTTGGGACTTGAAGAGATCAAAGAACTCTATCCTTCCGATTCTTTCTTTGCTCCAATTTTTGAGAAGTGCTCCGTTGAACGAGGAGTGGATGATTTCTATTTGCATGATGGCTATTTGTTTAAAGCTAACAAGATTTGCATTCCCGAGTCTTCGCTTCGAAAATTGCTTTTGCAAGAGTCTCATGGAGGAGGTCTTATGGGTCACTTTGGTCGTGATAAGACACTTGCGATGCTCTCCACTCATTACTATTGGCCAAAGATGAAGCGAGATGTGGAACGCCTTTGCCGTCGGTGCACAACATGCTTACAAGCTAAGTCTACCTCCAACCCTTATGGTCTTTACATGCCATTGCCTATTCCTTATGCACCATGGACGGATATTAGCATGGATTTCGTTCTAGGCTTGCCTCGCACTAAGCATGGTCATGATTCTATATTTGTTGTAGTGGATAGATTCTCTAAGATGGCTCATTTCATACCTTGCCATAAGAGCGACGATGCTTCACACATTGCTTCATTGTTTTTCAGGGAAATCGTCCGCCTACATGGAGTACCGCAAAGCATTGTGTCGGATCGAGACGTCAAGTTCATGAGTTATCTTTGGAAGTCGCTCATGGCGAAGTTTGGAGTCAAGCTCTTGTTCTCATCATCATCGCACCCGCAAATGGATGGCCAAACGGAAGTGGTCAATCGAAGCCTCTCCACCCTCCTACGCATCCTCGTGAAGAAGAACTTGAAGTCATGGGAGGAGTGCCTTCCCCACGCGGAGTTCGCCTACAACCGCGCCAAGCACAAGACTACGTCAAGGAGCCCCTTCATGGTCGTCTATGGCTTCGAACCTTACACGGCACTCGACATACTTCCGCTTCCCCTCCACGAGCGCATCAACATGGACTTCGACAAGCGCACCGCCGCCGTCAAGAAACTACATGAAGAGACAAGGGCAATCATACAAGAACATGTCCTTCGTCAAGCCAACCGCATCAACGCCAAGAAGAAGGCAAGGATATTCGAAGAAGGAGACCTCGTTTGGATCCACCTCCGGAAGGAACGGTTCCCTCATGAGCGCAACTCCAAGCTCAAGCCAAGAGGAGATGGCCCCTTCAAGGTCCTCAAACGCATCAACGACAACGCTTACGTCATCGACATACCGACATCCAAGTACTTGGTGAGCAACACGTTCAACGTCTCGGACTTGTCACCCTATCATGGAGATGAGGAGGTGCAAGAGTCGAGGACGACTCTTTCCCAAGGGGGGGGAGATGATGTAGCCCCGGTCACCGACGTCGCTACACCAAGACCAACAAGTCCCCCAAGTGGACCGATGACACGAGCCCGAGTTAAAGCGCTACACGATAAGGTGAACTCTATCCTCGCTACTCTTGACCTTGACACACCGTTGGACGGAATGCTACCTCATGCCGACACTTTGTGTGTTATTAGGTACAAGGATCATCAAGGATACGAGGAAGAGGAGGCACCATTCTTCAAGGGAGAAGAAGCTAAAGTCGATGGACTTGAAGAGAAAAAGGAAGATGAAGAAATGATGAAGAAAGAACAAGGAAAAGAAGAGAAGAGAGAAAGAGAGAGGGAGGCCGGCACCTCCAGGCCAAAGGAGGCCGGAGCCTCCACCCAAGGCTGGCAGGTGGCCGGCGCCAAGCCTGGCCGCGCGCATGGAGGAGAGACCGGTAGTACCGGCCCCTCCTGGCCGGTACTACCGGCGGGTGCTGGGCGGCACCATCTGGTGCGCGGGGAAGAGTGGGAGGCCGGTACCTCCAGCCGGAGGCTCCGGCCATGGTACCGCTGGGGGTACCCGTCCCCCAGTACATGAAGAGTTTGCTCCCCGGTACCTCGGGTGGAGCCTCCGGCCGAGGTACCGCTCAGAGGTCCGAGTCCCCTGGATACTTTGGTTCGAATTGGACGTTTTTCCGGTACCTCGACCGGTACCTCCGGCCATGGTACCGCCCGTGCGCGAATGTCTTCAAATCTGAACCGTCCATTCGCTATCTAGCAGTTGTAACTTATTTAGCCTTTGCCCAAACTGCCCTTGACTCAAATCTGAGCTATTTGTATCCCCGTACTCCTCATTTGCTAGGGTTAGACATAGACTTGGATAATTCTTAGAGCTTAGCTCATCTTTGGGATTATCTCCTGTGTTTCATCAAGGCTACTCTTGTTGAGATTAATAGTTGTGTGTGAGATTCTAGTTTAACCACTCTCTCTCCCGCACAAGTGTTCGTCTACAACACCGATCTCTCACACCGGGATTCAACCTCGTGGTCTGATGCGGGGTGGCCTTCGGTCACCACCACACCAAGACCAACAAGTCCCCCAAGTGGACTGATGACACGAGCCCGAGTCAAAGCGCTACATGATAAGGTGAACTCACTCCTCACTACCCTTGATCTTGATACCCCATTGGATGGACTACTACCTCAGGCCGATATGCTTTGTGTTATCAGATATGAACCTCGAGAGAAGGAAGTCGCAGCAGACCCGAAGATGGACAAGGAAGGAGGAGGAGAAGAGTGGCCGCCGAAGGACGCCCCCCCCAGGGCCGGCACTGCCGGCCTCCAGGCACCGGCACTGCCGGCGTGCTCACCCCGGCACTGCCGGCCTCAAGCAACCGGCACTGCCGGCCTGCTCACCCCGGCACTGCCGCCCCCCTGACACCGGCACTGCCGGCCTCTCGACGGAAGACGTGACCAGCGGCATGCCGGCCTCGACCAGCGGCTGCCGGCCCTACCGGCACTGCCGGCCAATCATCACCGGCACTGCCGGCCAAGCCCCTGTTGACTTCATCTCAGCCGTTGATTTCGCATCTATGGACCAGGATAATTTATGTAGTGCCGATTTTACCCCTGTACGAATCTGGACCTATAAGTACCTCACCCCTTCCTCCAGATTAGGGTTAGACTTGTTTTGAACTCAAACCTAAATTTGAGCTTAGTCTCCCTTGGGTATCATCCCTCTGTAATCAAGGCACCTTGGTTGTTGATTTGGAACTTGTTGAGTGAGATTCTAGTACAAGATACTCTCTCTCCCTCACCAAGCTCTTCTTCTCCAATCCCAATCTCTCACCGGGAATTCTGCCGCGTGCCTCTTCCGGGTGATTCTATTGGCGTGGTCCATCGAGCCACGGAGGTAAGCATCGGGTGTATCGGGGTGTGTGTGTGCGTGAGTCTCGGAGTTCCTCGTGTTCATCGCCGTGTTCTTCGTGTTCCTCGCGTTTTCCCATCTTCCCCCTTGGTTTCGAAGTCAATCCGCGAGATCGGGCCACACACGGGGTCTTAGACCTCATCATATGGTATCAGCAGCTCTTGGTTACCGCGGATTTGACCTCCCACCCACCCGATTTCGTCCCTAGAAAATTTTCCAAAAAATCCCCAAAAATAGCCCCAAATTGCCTTTTGACCGATCTGTGATTTGGTTGCGTTTTGAGTGGTTTTGATCCATGGATTTCGTGCCCCTCTGGTTGATCTACGTTTTCCCCACTTTCTAGACCTCGATTCCATCGATTTCTGACGTTTTGGTCGAATTTGGGCCGCTTTTGGCGAAGAACAGCTCGAGCTGTTCGTCAGGGACCGGCACTGCCGCCCCCATCAGGCCGGCACTGCCGCCCAGGCCGGCACTGCCGCCCGATTCAGGCCGGCACTGCCGCCAGAGACCAGCCAAGCCCACCAGCCACTTTTCGACCACGTCTTAACCTTTGTGTTTGCTTGTTCTGGTTTGAGTGCCTTGTGTGTAAATCTAACCCGCAGCTACGACGCAAGCGACGACACTCTCGGCACCCCGACTTGCAAACGTACTCTTGATCCTTCCACCATATTGCAAGTTGTGTGATCATCACCGCCTACGACACATCGAGGTATAACTTGCAACTCTTCACTCCTTTTGCGATCCAACCTTCCCGAGCATTGCTTGTTTAGTGTTGCGAGACATTGCACGTGGCCCCGCATTGTGAGGTGTGTGTGTCGCGTTGAGTAAAGCACCCAAGCAAACACTCGTGTGGCAAGATAGCAAAAGCGAGGCTAACGCTAACATAGTGTGTGAAAAAGCCCCAAAAACACAAAAAGAGTGCGAGTAGCACCATACATCCATACATCCATACATACAAAGTGTCCACGTGCCACCAAAGATACAAACGAGTGCAAGTGCCAACATATACAAGAGAGAAAAAGCTTTTAAGCAAAGAGAGATACGAGAAGAGAGGCCGCGTGTGAATCTTGTTGTCTCTTCCTTTGCAACCAAAGCTTTGGCTCTCCTTGTGTTAGTGTGACACCGAGCACTTATACATACACTTTTCCGCTCACTTTTGGTTGCACTAACCCCGCTTATCTCGTGTGTGTGTTCCACAACTTTTCCGTGTTTTTGTGATCACCATTTGGACACTTAATTTTTGGACCTCACCCACTTTTGACAACATACTCGATCTTGGATTTGTCTTTTGGCTTTCCACAACACTCGCCTAACACCATATTTGCTAGCTTTTGCGTGTGGTTTTGCGTGTGTTCCCGATACACTTGATCTTGCTTTCGGTTTGGTGGATTGCCTCAATACTATCTTACCTTGGTAAGAGTGCGAGGTAGTCTCCTTCCACTAACATACACAACATAGTTCTTGTCTTTCCATCATGGATAGGAACGGAGATACCAATAGGGATGAAGAGATCCTTCGCAACACCGAGAGGTTGGCTACTCAACACAACCTATGGACGCAACGACAAGAGTTCAAGGAGCAACTCTCCCTCTTCGAGACGCGCATCGATGAGCAATACAATGAAGTGGCTCACAACTTCTCCACCGTGAACCACGACTTGGCCCTTCTTCGTGAAGCTACGGACAACTTGAATGGCCAAATGGCGGCCAATGATGCCAACATGGAGCGGCGCATGGATAGCCTCGAGCGCGCCATCACCAACTTGGGCCGCCATCGTCGACACCGCTCTACTTCCTCTTCATCAAGCTCTTCCTCAAGGCATGAAGACCATTACTCTCATGGTGGCATTTCGTCCCCAAGCTCTTCTTCAAGGCATGAAGACCATCATCGACCTCATCGCTCACATGCTCGTCATGAAGACTCCCGCTCCAACTCTAGGCGTGGAGAAATACATCGCCATGCTCGTCCACATGAGCGTCCTCCACAAGCTCAAGACCTTCAACAAGATCGTCACCACGTGGATCGCCACGCTCACCATGGGCGTGATGGCCATCCCCAAGACCAAGATCCTCAAGATCCACCTAGGCGAGATCTTCGTCGCCACCCTCGCCATGACCAACGTGGACGAGGAGAGCCTCACCATGATCAAGATGAGAGACCCAACATTGAGCATCGTCCTCAACCGCGACAAGATCTTCAACCACATCCTCACCGTGAACCAAGTGAAGCAAGTGTTCAACTCCACCACCAACCCAATGCTATGGTTGGCCATAGAAGACCTCCTATTCCACCTCTAGCCGCAAGAGTTGACGGCGCCCCTCCTCGTAGAAGAAACTTGGAGGATGAAGAGAACATGTATGGCAAGCTCAAGTTCAACATGCCCAAGTTCAAAGGTGAAGACGACGCCGAAGCATACCTCTCATGGGCACTCAAGGTGGACAAGATCTTCCGCATCCACAACTACTCCGGTGCCAAGAAAGTGGCTATGGCATCACTCGAGTTTGAAGACTACGCCAACACTTGGTGGGAGCAAGTCCTCACTCTTCGGGAAGAGAAGGGTGAACCTCCTATTGACACTTGGGAAGATATGAAGAAGGAGATGCATGCTCGTTTTGTCCCCGCACACTACATGACCGACCTCTTCAACAAGCTCCAAAAGTTGAAGCAAGGCACCAAGACCGTTGAGGAGTTCTACAAGGAGATGGAGCTCACTATGATGCGAGCCAACATTCAAGAGTCCGAGGAACAAACAATTGCTCGTTTCTTCAATGGCCTTACTTATCCCATCAAGAGGATTGTCGAGTTCCAACCTTACTCCAACATGGTTGAGCTAGTCCACCAAGCATCGAAGGCCGAGCGCCAAGTGATTGAGGACATCAAGTACTCCAAGGCCAAGTCCTATTTCTCCACCAAGCTCGCTACATCGACTCCTCCTACTTCACCAACTCCTTATGCTACAAGTGCCAAGGCCGACGCATCCTCTACACCTTCCAAGAAGCCGACTATCCAAAGTCGAATGAAGCAAACGGTCTCCTCCACCGCCTCCTCTAAGGCATCCACGGGACCCTCTAGTGTCACTTGCTTCAAGTGTGGCACCCAAGGTCACAAATCGTTTGAGTGCAAGAACACCAAGGTCATGATCACTATGGAGAATGGTGACATCGAGACTCTTGATGAGGATGAATATGAAGCCCTTGTGCAAGCCGCCGTGGCAAGTGAAGAAGCTTATGAGCAAGAAAGTGGAGAAGATCCTCTCTTATGTGAACATGACCCAAGTCCCTCACTTGTGGTCACAAGGGTGCTAACCACACAACCTCATGATATGGAAGAACAACGGTGCAACATCTTCCAAACCCGTGCCGGAATTGGTGGCAAGTCTATCAAGGTCATCATCGATGGTGGAAGTTGCCATAACCTTGCGAGCACCGAGTTGTGTGAGAAGCTCCACCTCACTCTCCGCAAGCATCCTCACCCCTACCATATCCAATGGTTGAGTGACAAGGGCAACGTCAAGATACAACATACCGTCACCGTCAACTTCAAGATCGGCCCTTATGAGGACACCATCGAGTGTGACGTGGTACCCATGACGGTGTGCCACATGTTGCTTGGCCGCCCTTGGCAATATGATAAGAAGGCTATACATGATGGACTCTCCAACACATACACCTTCAAGGTCAACGACAAGAAGTTCGAGTTGCGCCCGATGACTCCTAGCCAAATCATCGCGGATAATGCGAAGGCTTTAGCGAGGGCACAACTCCGCACCCACCATAGTGAGATGAGAGGAGAGGGAGCGACCCACCACAAAGATAGTGAGCGCCACAAGCCATACATGAGTGAGCCCAAGAGTGTCCTTCTAGCCACCAAGAGTGAGTGGAGAGAGCTCCAAGAGAACCCATCCACCATATTGCACTATGTGCTCATATGCAAGGGACCCGCGTCGGAGACTAACGACTTAACCAACATTCCTCCGTCTTTGTTGTCTCTTTTGCAGGAATTTCAAGACGTCTTCCCGACGAGCTCCCTCATGGACTACCACCACTCCGCGGCATAGAACACCGCATCGACCTCATACCGGCGCTCCGCTTCCAAACCGTGCCGCCTACCGCACCAACCCCGAAGAGACAAAGGAGATCAACCGCCAAATTCAAGATCTCCTCGCCAAAGGGTACGTCCGAGAAAGCCTTAGCCCTTGTGCGGTTCCCGTGATCCTTGTGCCTAAACCGGATGAGACGCAACGGATGTGTATGGATTGTCGCCCCATCAATGCCATTACCGTCCGTTACCGCCATCCCATTCCGCGTTTAGATGATATGCTTGATGAACTTAGTGGTGCCACGATTTTCTCTAAAGTCGATTTGCGTAGTGGTTACCATCAAATCCGCATGGCTATTGGCGACGAATGGAAAACGGCATTCAAGACCAAACTTGGTCTCTATGAATGGCTCGTTATGCCTTTTGGTCTTTCCAATGCACCATCTACTTTCATGCGCCTCATGAATCACATCTTGCGTCCTCTCATTGGCAAGAGCGTGGTTGTCTACTTCGATGATATTCTTATTTATAGCAAAAACCTCGAGGACCATGTGCAACATGTGAGAGAAGTCTTGTGCGTCTTGCGCCATGAAAAGCTTTATGCTAACCTCCCCAAATGCACATTTGCTCAAAACAAATTGGTTTTTCTTGGTTTTGTGGTTTCCGCTAATGGGATTGAAGTTGATTCTTCCAAGGTGGAGGCCATCCATAATTGGCCTACCCCTACAAATGTTGGCCAAGTCCGAAGCTTCCATGGACTTGCCGGGTTTTATCGCCGCTTTGTGAAAGACTTTAGCACCATCGCTTGCCCTTTGAATGAGCTTACCAAGAAGAATGTTCCGTTTGTTTGGGGCAAGGCCCAACAAAATGCTTTTGATGAGTTGAAGAAACGTCTTACCGAAGCTCCACTTCTTGTTCTTCCAAATTTTGCCAAAACTTTTGAGATTGAGTGTGATGCAAGTGGGCTTGGTATTGGCGGTGTTCTTATGCAAGAGGGCAAACCCGTGGCATACTATAGTGAGAAGTTAGATGGCGCACGCCTCAACTATCCTATATATGACAAGGAGCTCTACGCTTTGGTTCGTGTTCTTGAAGTTTGGCAACACTATCTTTGGCCAAAAGAGTTTATCATTCATTCCGATCATGAGTCCTTGAAGTATTTGAAAAGCCAACACAACTTGAACAAACGACATGCAAAATGGGTCGAGTTCATTGAGTCCTTCCCATATGTGATAAAATACAAGAAGGGCAAGGACAATGTGGTGGCGGATGCTCTTTCCGCAAAAACACCCTTTTGCTAACTCGTTTGGATTTTCATGTTTTGGGACTTGAAGAGATCAAAGAACTCTATCCTTCCGATTCTTTCTTTGCTCCCATTTTTGAGAAGTGCTCCGTTGAGCGAGGAGTGGATGATTTCTATTTGCATGATGGCTATTTGTTCAAAGCTAACAAGATTTGCATTCCCGAGTCTTCGCTTCGAAAATTGCTTTTGCAAGAGTCTCATGGAGGAGGTCTTATGGGTCACTTTGGTCGAGAGAAGACATATGCCATGCTCTCAACCCACTACTATTGGCCAAGAATGTACCGCGACGTAGAACGCCTTTGCCGCCGGTGCACCACATGCTTACAAGCTAAGTCTACCTCCAATCCCTATGGTCTTTATACCCCATTGCCTATTCCACATGCACCATGGACCGATATTAGCATGGATTTCGTTTTTAGGCTTGCCTCGCACTAAGCATGGTCATGACTCTATATTTGTGGTAGTGGATAGATTCTCTAAGATGGCTCATTTCATACCTTGCCATAAGAGCGACGATGCTTCACACATTGCTTCATTGTTTTTCAGGGAAATCGTTCGCCTACATGGAGTGCCACAAAGCATTGTGTCGGATCGAGACGTCAAGTTCATGAGTTATCTTTGGAAGACACTCATGGCAAAATTTGGAGTGAAGCTCTTATTCTCATCATCATCGCACCCGCAAACGGACGGCCAAACGGAAGTGGTCAATCGAAGCCTCTCCACCCTCCTACGCATCCTCGTGAAGAAAAACTTGAAGTCATGGGAGGAATGCATCCCACACGCGGAGTTCGCCTACAACCGCGCCAAGCACTCGACTACATCAAGGAGCCCATTCATGGTCGTCTACGGGTTCGAGCCGCTCACGCCACTCGACATACTACCACTTCCCCTTCATGAGCGGACGAACATGGACTTCGCCAAGCGCGCCGCCGACGTGAAGAAACTACATGAAGAGACAAGGGCAACCATACAAGAACATGTGCTTCGTCAAGCTGCCCGCCTCAACGCCAAGAAGAAGGAAAGGATATTTCAAGAAGGAGACCTCGTTTGGATCCACCTCCGGAAGGAACGGTTCCCTCGTGAACGCAACTCCAAACTCAAGCCAAGAGGAGATGGCCCCTTCAAGGTTCTCAAACGCATCAACAACAACGCTTACGTCATCGACATTCCCACCTCCAAGTACTTGGTGAGCAACACCTTCAACGTTGCGGACTTGTCGCCATATCATGAAGATGGAGAGGAACAAGAGTCGAGGACGACTCTTTCCCAAGGGGGAGATGATGCGGGGTGGCCTTCGGTCACCACCACACCAAGACCAACAAGTCCCCCAAGTGGACCGATGACACGAGCCCGAGTCAAAGCGCTACATGATAAGGTGAACTCACTCCTCACTACCCTTGATCTTGATACCCCATTGGATGGACTACTACCTCGGCCGATATGCTTTGTGTTATCGAGATATGAACCTCGAGAGAAGGAAGTCGCAGCAGACCCGAAGATGGACAAGGAAGGAGGAGGAGAAGAGTGGCCGCCGAAGGACGCCCCCGGGGCCGGCACTGCCGGCCTCCGGGTGCACGGCACTGCCGGCGTGCTCACCCCGGCAGCTGCCGGCCTCAAGCAACCAGCACTGCCGGCCTGCTCACCCCGGCACCGCCCCCCTGACACCGGCACTGCCGGCCTCTCCAGCGGAAGACGTGACCAGCGGCACTGCCGGCCTCTGACCAGCGGCACTGCCGGCCCTACCGGCACTGCCGGCCAATCATCACCGGCACTGCCGGCCAAGCCCCTGTTGACTTCATCTCAGCCGTTGATTTCGCATCTATGGACCAGGATAATTTATGTAGTGCCGATTTTACCCCTGTACGAATCTGGACCTATAAGTACCTCACCCCTTCCTCCAGATTAGGGTTAGACTTGTTTTGAACTCAAACCTAAATTTGAGCTTAGTCTCCCTTGGGTATCATCCCTCTGTAATCAAGGCACCTTGGTTGTTGATTTGGAACTTGTTGAGTGAGATTCTAGTACAAGATACTCTCTCTCCCTCACCAAGCTCTTCTTCTCCAATCCCAATCTCTCACCGGGAATTCTGCCGCGTGCCTCTTCCGGGTGATTCTATTGGCGTGGTCCATCGAGCCACGGAGGTAAGCATCGGGTGTATCGGGGTGTGTGTGTGCGTGAGTCTCGGAGTTCCTCGTGTTCATCGCCGTGTTCTTCGTGTTCCTCGCGTTTTCCCATCTTCCCCCTTGGTTTCGAAGTCAATCCGCGAGATCGGGCCACACACGGGGTCTTAGACCTCATCATGGTCTCTCCTAGTGTGATTCTACCGGCGTGGTTTGTCGAGCCACGGGAGTGTAAGTCGATTGTATCGGGTTTGTGGGCGTGTGTGTTCATCGTGTTCATCTCGTTCTTTGTTTTCCCACTTTTCCCCTTTTGATTTCGGGTCGATTTCGCAAGATTGGGCCACAAATTGGGTCTTAGACCTCATCACCAAGTGTTGGCGTAGTCTTCAAACTCAAGAGACGCCATAGCCACCTTCTTGGCACCGGAGTAGTTGTGGATGCGGAATATCTTGTCAACCTTGAGTGCCCATGAGAGGTAGGCCTCGGCATCTTCTTCTCCCTTGAACTTTGGCATGGTGAACTTGAGTCTTCCAAACATGTTCTCTTCATCCTCCAAGGTTCTTCTACGAGGAGGGGCGACTTCATCTCTTGCGGCTTGAGGAGGAATAGGAGGTCTTCTACGGCCAACCATAGCATTGGGTTGGCGTTGAAGATGAACGCTTGCTTCACTTGGTTCACGGTGAGGATGTGGTTGAAGATCTTGTCGCGGTTGAGGACGATGCTCAATGTTGGGTCTCTCATCTTGATCATGTTGTGGTTCTCCTCGTCCACGTTGGTCATGGCGAGGGTGGCGGCGGAGATCTCGCCGAGGTTGATCTTGAGGACCTTGGTCTTGGGGATGGCCATCACGCCCATGGTGGGCATGGCGATCCGCTTGGTGACGATCTTGTTGAAGGACTTGGTCTTGTGGAGGACGCTCATGTGGGCGAGCATGGCGATGGATTTCTCCACGCCTAGAGTTGGAGCGAGAGTTTTCATGACGAGCTTGTGGGCGATCAGGTCGATGATGGTCTTCATGCCTTGAGGACGAGCTTGAGGACGAAAGGCCACCATGAGAATAGTAATCTTGTGGCGAGCTTGAGGACGATGAAGTAGAGCGGTGTCGACGATGACGACCCAAGTTGGTGATGGCGCGCTCGAGGCTATCCATGCGGCGCTCCATGTTTGCATCATTGGCCGCCATTTGGCCATTCAAGTTGTCCATAGCTTCACGAAGAAGAGCCAAGTCTTGGTTCACGGCGGAGAATTTGTGAGCCACCTCATCGTATTGCTCATCGATGCGCGTCTCGAAGAGGGTGAGTTGCTCCTTGAACTCTTGTCGTTGCGTCCATAGGTTGTGTTGAGTAGCCAACCTCTCGGTGTTGCGGAGGATCTTTTCATCCCTATTGGTATCTCCGTTCCTATCCATGATGGAAAGACAAGAACTATGTTGTGTATGTTAGTGGAAGGAGACTACCTCGCACTCTTACCAAGGTAAGATAGTATTGAGGCAATCCACCAAGCCGAAAGCAAGATCAAGTGTATCGGGAACACACGCAAAACCACACGCAAAAGCTTGCAAATATGGTGTTAGGCGAGTGTTGTGGAAAGCCAAATGACAAATCCTAGATCGAGTATGTTGTCAAAAGTGGGTGAGGTCCAAAAATCCAAATGTCAATGTGAAGATCACTATAAACACGGAAAAAGTTGTGGAACACACACACGAGATAAGCGGGGTTAGTGCAACCAAAAGTGAGCGGAAAAGTGTATGTATAAGTGCTCGGTGTCACACTAACACAAGGAGAGCCAAAGCTTCGGTTGCAAAGGAAGAGACAACAAGATTCACACACCTCTTCTTGTATCTCTCGGTGTCACACTTGCACTCGTTTGTATCTTTGGTGGCACTTGGACACTTTGTATGTATGGGCGTATGGATGTATGGATGTATGGTGCTACTCGCACTCTTTTTGTGTTTTTGGGGCTTTTTCACGCACTATGTTAGCGTTAGCTTCGCTTTTGCTATCTTGCCACACGAGTGTTTGCTTGGGTGCCTTACTCAACGCGACACACACACCTCACAATGCGGGGCCACGTGCAATGTCTCGCAACACTAGACAAGCAATGCTCGATGGGATAGATCGCAAAAGGAAGAGGGGTTACAAGGTGAAAGCTGCAAGTTATACCTGCGATGGTGGTGGTGGTGGTGGTGGTGGAGATCGCCGGAAGTCGAGGTCGAAAGAGGGCGCGAAGAGGCGCCCGGTCTGGGGCCCGGTTGGACCGGATCCTGGACCGGCCTGCCCGGTTGCCGCCCGGTCGACCGGGTTCTGTGCTGGCTCGTCCGGCTCAGGTCTTGCTGACCGGGTTCGAAACCGGGTTTCACGATTTGGAGCTTTCTCTCTCCTGTTCTTCCCCAAACCAAAACCAAATCGACCAAAACGAAGGGAAACGATGGAATCGGAGGCTCAAAGTTGGGGAAATAGTAGATCAAGCACAACAACACCAGATCCACAGACCAAAACCACTCAAAACGCAACCAAATCACAGATCGGTCAAGAGGCAATTTGGGGCTATTTTTGGGGATTTTTTGGAAAATTTTCTAGGAACGAAATCGAGTGGGTGGAAGGTCAAATCCGCGGTAACCAAGAGCTGCTGATACCATATGATGAGGTCTAAGACCCCGTGTGTGGCCCGATCTCGCGGATTGACTTCGAAACCAAGGGGAGAGATGGGAGAACGCGAGGAACACGAAGAACGCGACGAACACGAGGAACTCCGAGACTCACGCCCGCACACCAACCCGATACACCCGATGCTTACCTCCGTGGCTCGATGGACCACGCCAATAGAATCTCCGAGGAAGAGGCACGTGGCAGAATTCCCGGAGAGAGATGGGGGTTGGAGAGGAAGAGCTTGGTGAGGGAGAGAGAGTAACTAGTACTAGAATCTCACTCAACAAGATCAAAGTCAACAACCAAGGTGCCTTGATTACAGAGGGATGATACCCAAGGGAGACTAAGCTCAAAGGTAGGTTTGAGTTCAAAACAAGTCTAAAGAGCTAATGAGGGGTCCCAGCTACTTATATAGGCACACATGGCCAGCAAGGGCGAACAGGTACGCGAATGGATAAGTTAAGGCAGTTTGGTGGGGCATTCCCGTCAGGTCCGGTTTGGGTCCGGTCTGACCGGGCCTGTGACCGGGCTGTCCGGTCATGGGTCCGGTCTGACCGGGCCTGTGACCGGGCTGTCCGGTCATGGGTCCGGTCGACCGGGCGCAAACCGGGAAAGCTGCAGTTTCGGTCCTGGGTCCGGTCGTCGTCCGGTACGAGGGAGCTGGCCCGGTTTGCGCCCGGTCGACCGGGCCTATGACCGGGGCGTCCGGTTGTAGGTCCGGTCTGACCGGGTCCTGGACCGGCTAGCGTCCGTCTCTTCCTTGGAGCGCTTCGTGTGACGTCGGCTTCGGCTTCATGATCATCTCCATGTCCAGTTGCTTCTCTCCCTCCCTTGACCTTGGCTTGTCCTCCTCACCGGGGTCTTGATGCGCCTTGTACCTAATGACACATAGCACGTCGGCATGAGGTACCAATCCATCCAAAGGGGTACCAAGATCAAGGGTGGTGAGGAGCGAGTTCACCTCATCATGTAGAGCTTTGACTCGGGCTCGTGTCATCGGTCCACTTGGGGGACTTGTTGGTCTTGGTGTAGCGACGTCGGTGACCGGGGCTACATCACCGATATCACGGAGGCATGGAAGAGAAGGAGGAAGAGGAGCTGGGAGCTCCAGGGCCGGCACTGCCGCCCACCTCAGGCCGGCACTGCCGCCGACCCCGGCACTGCCGGCTGGACTGCCCCGGCACTGCCGCCAAGCCACCAGCTCGACGCCCGCGCCGGCACTGCCGCCCTGCCTCCACCGGCACTGCCGCCCCAACAAGTCAGCATCGCATCTGGACCGTCCATCTGCCCATCGGTGGCCCTGACTGTTTGTACCCAGTTACCAAACTACCCCTCCTTAGTGGTTCCCTATAAATAGACCTCCACCCCCACCTTCATGAGGGAGAGATGATGTTTAGATGAATTGGCTTATGCCTCTACTATCCCTTTGTGGATTTGGGTAACCCCCACCTTAGGTTAATTCCTATTGTATCACCCGGGCTCCTTATCGACTCGTGAAGATCTCTTTGGTGACTTCTACCGTTTGTTTGATCTTTTGCTTGCACTTCTACCTTTTGGTCTTTTGCTTGCACTTCTATCAACCTTCCGGTCTTTTCACCCTTCTAGATCTCGCGTGCTTCGATTTGTCGATCTCTTTGCGGGACTTCTACCGGAAGGTGATGTGGACATCCCATCTCTTGATACAACAGCTGTACCTACAGCCACACAAATACAAGGACCAATCACTCGAGCTCGTGCCAAACAACTTAACTATCAGGTACTTTCGTTTCTTGGAACTATTCCTCACATACATGAGAATATGATGCTGCCTAAATCAGATATGTTTGTTACTCTTAGGAATGATGGACCAGGCATGGATGAGGAGGACAAGCATTGGAGCATGATCACGCATGGAGGAGATGGCAGCAAACGTTTGAGGATTGAAGATGACGCCGCAAGTGGAGATTTCAGAACTTTGAAGCCACCATAAGAAGAGATGAAGACATGGACGAAATATAGAGTTTACCACTTCATAATTTCGTCCATAGCATGTTATGGTGCTGCGTCACCTTTAGTTTTGGGCCAGGCCCATGTCACTTTTTAGAGTCCGTATTGAAGGGGGAAAGGCCTTCTAGGGTTTGGTTCGGCCACCATACGTATGGTTGGCCGAAACCCCACCTTTTCCTCCTTTAAATACCCCCATAGCCGTCACGTTTAGACTCGGATTTTGATTAGATTAAAAGTTAGCCATCGCTGCAACTCTCGTGTACTTCTTTTGAGGCCAACGCCCAGAACAAGACCGACTATTCGGAATCCCACCTTATTCAATAAAGCTTTCATCTTTCATCCGCAATATTCTGATTGCAACATTAGTTCTTACTTGTTCTCGATTTCAGGTAGGAATTAAGACCCTCGCTGGTCAGGCTGATCGTGCATCCGCAAGATCAGTAACTCCCGGAGATTGTCCTAGCGATTGCATTGGCGCACGAGCTTTGCACGTGTAGTCGGATCGTCAAGCACGAACTCCACCAACAAATCGATCTATCCACGTCTCATCGAAAGATCGGCCACCTTTGCCCTATCAAGTGGTATCAGATTTCAGGTTGCTCGGTGAGAATTTACTGTTTTCCTAGTGTAGATTGCATCTGCCATCATACCCATAAACCACGAAAAAGCCAAAAAAAAATACTGTTAGGGTTTAGATCATATCGTCCCATAAACCCCCTGCCATGCCTTGCATTGTCTTTTCAGTTTTGCATCGTTGAATTTGTGTCTGCATCTTCGTGTCGAGTTACTAGGTCTTAGCGTCTAGTTCCTTTAGAGTTTCGAGTTCTGGTCATATTGGTTACGCCGCCGCCGCCACTCGCACCTTACGCAGATCACCGCCGTCATCGCCATATACACCTGCCACATACTTCCGCCATTGCCATATACACCTGCCATATACTTTCGCCATCACCATATACATCCGTATACACGCACCACCATTATTTTGTCCATAGTCGTGTCCAGATAATCGCCGCCTTCCGGTTGTGAGTAAAAAAAACAAAAAAAACAAAACAAAACAAAAATCGCAAAAAAAAAAGTCAAATCCGCATCCCAGTCGGGTTTGACCCGATTTCCACTAGTCAGGTCGATTTTAGTCCGAATTGGGCAGCTTTCGACCGCAAACTTTGACCGAGCATAACTTTTGCATACGAACTCCGTTTTCGACGTTTTACCAGTCAAAATCACCGGGAGAAAAAGTTCTATCCAGCCACAACTACTAGTTGTGCGGCTTTCGGAACTCACAGAATTGCCAAAAAACGTCGGGAAGGTTGAGATTTTTTACGTTTAAGTTTATTACCCGGAAATTCCTGTGTTCTTCACTTATATCCTGCTTTTGAGCTTTTCCTTTGTGCTTGTTGGAGCCAACCACCACCATATATCACTCCATAGCTGCTCGTTGCTTGTGTGCCGCGCCGTGACATCGTTGGTGAACTAGGCTCGCGTCTCTAGTACGGTCTAGCCTAGGACCAGCACAGTACCGTTGTTGAGCATACTTTCAATATTGCATTGCTGTTTTGACAATTGCTGTTTTGCTACCATATTAGCCTTCCTACAGCTCTACATACTGTCTCCACGTGCACTGTATCGACACCTGGTAATCGCTTTGGCAATCTTTGGAGACGCTGATCCTTGCTGGCTGTTACATCGCCTTCCTCCTGTTTGGTAAGAACTTGTCAGAGCTTCGTATTTTGCCTGACGAATTGCGCGTGAACCACCATATTCCGTAGTTTGTAGGCATATACATTTGTGCTTTTTGTGTACTAACCATGTCAGGACCAGTTAATCCGGCCGCTGTTGACCCGGCCAAGATGACGTCTGAGCAGTTGCATGCTCATTTCACCCACCTTTTGGGCGGGCATGCACGCGACACCGATGCGCGCATTGGTGACGTGGATGCCAAACTCACCGACGCGCTGGACAAGCTGGATGGCCTCGAGGCAGCTTTCAACTCCAAGCTCGACGCCAAGTTCCAGGAGCTTTTGACTCGGTTGCCGCCACCTCGCGACAACGTGCAACGACGCGCACGCCGCGTTCCTCGTGCAGATGTGCCCGCGGGTACCGCTCCTACTGCAGCAGCCGCACTTGACGCGCATTCTGATGAGGGATACGAAGACTATGAAGCGGACGCGGACGAGCAGGTCGAGGAGAACGTGCTGGACGGCGAGGAAGTCGAACAACCTGCACCGGGTCGTCCACGACAACTGAACCGCAACGCTCGTCCACCTCCACGCTTGGTACGTAATGATGATGATCATGTTGCTAAACTTAAATTGAATATTCCGCCATTTGAGGGTAGATATAATCCTGATGCATATCTTACATGGGAATTGGAAGTAGAACAACGCTTTGCATGTTTAAAATACCCTGATCACTTGCGTGTTAGTGCTGCTACTTGTGAGTTCAAAGATTTTGCTTCTATTTGGTGGTCTGAACATTGTAGAGCACGTCCTGCTAATATTCCTACTACTTGGGTTGGTTTAAAACTTGCTATGCGTACTCGTTTTGTTCCTCCACATTATCAGCGTGATTTACTTAAGAAATTGTCTCGCTTAGAACAAGGGAAAAATTCTGTAGAAGACTATTATCAAGAATTGCAAACTGGTATGATACACTGTGGTGTTGTAGAGGATAATGAGGCTATGCTTGCACGTTTCTTTGGTGGTTTGAATAAAGAGATTCAGCATATTTTAGATTATAAGGAGTACAACACTATTACTCGCTTGTTTCATCTTGCTTGCAAAGCTGAACGTGAAGTGCAGGATCGTCAACCACCATGGAGAAGAGCTAACGTTTCTGCAGGTCGTACATCGTCGTGGTCTCCGCGACAATCAGCGCCACCATCGCGTGGGACTGCACCAGCACCTACTACTTCCAAGTATACCGCGCCTGCATCACGAGCACCACCTTCTGCGACTCCACCACCATCTGCTGGTCCGCCTCGGAGTTCATCTTCCATGGCCTCCACAGGGAAGACGCGCGACATTCAATGTCGCAAATGCTTGGGATTTGGTCACATAGAGAGAGAATGCAGAACAAAGCGTGTGATGTTGGTGCGTGAAGATGGAGAATATGATTCTGCAAGTGACTTTGATGAAGATACATTGGCCCTTATTGCTGCACGTGATGGTGCCAATTCTGATTCTGAGAGAGAGATAGAGGTAATGGATGCTGACACTGCTGATCAGCACAGGAGCTTAGTTGCACAGCGTGTGTTGAGCGTGCAATTGAGCAAAGCTGAGCATGATCAACGCTACAATCTGTTTCAAACAAGAGGCGTTGTAAAAGAGCGAGCTATAAGGATCATTATTGATGGAGGGAGCTGCAATAATCTGGCTAGCGTTGACATGGTGGAGAAGCTTTCTCTTTCTACAAGACAGCGCACACATCCATACTACATTCAATGGTTTGAGAGCTCTCGGAAGCTCAAGGTAACAAGAACTACACGTGTGCATTTTACTATTGGTACATATTCTGATTTTGTTGATTGTGATGTTGTACCGATGCAAGCTTGTTCTTTGTTACTTGGTAGACCTTGGCAATTTGATAGAGAATCTGTTCATAATGGTAGAACTAATCAGTATTCTTTTATGCATGATGGAAAGAAAATTGGTCTCAAACCTATGACTCCTGAACAAATAGTAAAAGATCTTGCTAGAGCTAGTAGAGTAAAAAACGAGGAGAAACATAAGAGTGAAAATCAGATTGTTGCTGCAGATTTTGTGCCTCATCAGACTAATACTAAATCTGATTCGAACCATGCTACTGAAATTCGTTTGAAGAATCCATGCTTGCTTGCTAGCAAATCTGATATTGCTGAACTTGATGTGAACACTACTCAATGCTATGCTATTATTTGCAAAGAAGTTCTGTTTTCATTTGAGGATATGCCTCCTTCTTTGCCACCTGCGGTTGCTAACCTTTTGCAGGAATTCATTGATGTGTTTCCACAAGATATTCCACCTGGATTGCCACCTATTCGTGGGATAGAACACCAGATTGACTTGATTCCAGGAGCTTCGCTGCCCAACCGTGCACCATACCGTACCAATCCTGAAGAGACGAAAGAGATTCAGCGACAAATTCAGGTTCTACAAGATAAAGGTTACATTCGTGAGTCTCTTAGTCCATGTGCTGTTCCTATTATCTTGGTACCTAAGAAGGATGGTTCTTCACGCATGTGTACTGATTGTAGAGCTATTAATAATATTACCATTCGATACCGTCATCCTATACCTCGTTTAGATGATATGCTTGATGAATTGAGTGGTTCTATTATGTTCTCTAAAGTTGATTTGCGTAGTGGTTACCACCAGATTCGTATGCAATTAGGAGATGAATGGAAAACAGCGTTTAAAACTAAGTTCGGCTTATATGAGTGGTTAGTAATGCCCTTTGGTTTAACTAATGCACCTAGTACTTTCATGAGACTGATGAACGAAGTTTTACGTGCTTTTATTGGACGTTTTGTGGTGGTATACTTTGATGATATTCTGATTTATAGCAAATCTTTGGAGGAACATTTGGATCATTTACGTGCTGTTTTCAATGCTTTACGTGATGCACGTTTGTATGGTAATCTTGAGAAGTGCACCTTTTGCACCAATCGAGTTGCGTTTCTTGGCTATGTTGTTACTGCGCAGGGAATTGATGTTGATCCAGCCAAGATTGAGGCAATTGAGAGTTGGCCGCAGCCAAAGACGGTCACACAAGTGAGGAGTTTTCTTGGCCTCGCTGGTTTCTATAGGCGCTTTGTGAAAGATTTTGGATCCATTGCTGCGCCGCTGAATGAGCTTACAAAGAAGGATGTGCCCTTTGTGTGGGGCGATGCACAACAAGACGCCTTCATGATTCTGAAAGATAAGTTAACACATGCTCCATTACTCCAACTTCCTGATTTCAATAAGACTTTTGAGCTTGAATGTGATGCTAGTGGAATTGGTTTGGGAGGTGTGTTATTACAAGAGGGCAAACCTTGATGTAGCCCCGCTCACCGACGTCGCTACACCAAGACCAACAAGTCCCCCAAGTGGACCAATGACGCGAGCCCGAGTTAAAGCTCTACATGATGAGGTGAATTCGCTCCTATCCACGTATGCTTTTGATACTCCTTTGGATGGCTTGCTACTTCATGCCAATACCCTATGTTCAATCAGGTACATCGACCAAGACGCAAGCCATGGAGACCAAGCCAATGGAGAGAGAGTTGGAAATGATGAAGATGGAGCTACAGCGCCCAGGCCGGAACTTCCGCCCCCCAGGACCGGAACTTCCGGCCAGATGCTCTCAAGATGCCTTCCAGCGCCCAGGAAACAGAGTCCAGCCGGAACTTCCGCCCCGGAGGACCGGAACTTCCGCCCATCGAAACTTCCGCCCAAGTTCCGCCCAAGTTCCAAAAGTCGGCAAAAACCATACTGGATGTTACTGCGGGACAATGGCGCAATTCCGGAACAAGGCCGGAACTTGGCCGGAACTTCCGCCCCGACCGGAACTTCCGCCCCTCCAGACCGGAACTTCCGCCCCTGACCGGAACTTCCGCCCAAGTTGACCGGAACTTCCGCCCCATCGAACTTCAGCACGACAGCACTTTTAGTTGTAACTTATCCCTTCGCCCCACCTACTATAAATAGCCTAGTTGGCTCAGATCTGAGATTAGACTTGATGTGAAATTAAACCTGAGCTTAGCTCACCCTTGTGGGAACCCTACCTAGATCTATGATCTTGTACCCACCCGGGCTCCTTATCGACTTGTCAAGATCTCTTTGGTGACTTCTACCGTTTGTTTGATCTTTTGCTTGCACTTCTACCTATTTGGTCTTTTGCTTGCACTTCTATCAACCTTCCGGTCTTTTCACTCTTCTAGATCTTGCGAGCTTCGATTTGTCGATCTCTTTGCGGGACTTCTACCGGAAGGTCTTTTCTCGCAACCTCTATCGAGTAGGTGTATCGGGCCTACGAGGGAAAACCGGTTTGTGTGCGTGTGTGTGTTATATCCCCACGATTCCCCCTCGCGTTCTTCATGTTCATCGCGTTCATCCACCTACCCCCACGAGTTCCACCCAAATCTGTGAAGATCAGGCACATCCTTGGACTTAGTCCACATCATATGGTATCAGCAGCTCTTTGGTTGCCACGGATTTTGATGAGGTCTAAGACCCCGTGTGTGGCCCGATCTCGCGGATTGACTTCGAAACCAAGGGGGAAGATGGAAGAACGCGAGGAACACGAAGAACACGACGAACACGAGGAACTCCGAGACTCACGCACGCACACCAACCCGATACACCCGATGCTTACCTCCGTGGCTCGATGGACCACGCCAATAGAATCTCCGAGGAAGAGACACGTGGTAGAATTCCCGGAGAGAGATTGGGATTGGAGAAGAAGAGCTTGGTGAGGGAGAGAGAGTAGCTTGTACTAGAATCTCACTCAACAAGATCCAAATCAACAACCAAGGTGCCTTGATTACAGAGAGATGATAACCCTAGGGAGACTAAGCTCAAAGGTAGGTTTGAGTTCAAAACAAGTCTAAAGAGGTAAAGGGGCGTCTGGGGTGCTTATATAGTCTTACAAGGCGTCACGGGCCGAAAAGGTACGAAGGAAATAAGTTCGGGCCGATTTGGCGACTTAAGTCGTGCAGGCCGGTCAGGAGGCCGGTCAGACCGGGCCTGGGACCGGGCAGGCCGGTCCAGACCGGGCCTGGGACCGGGCGGCAACCGGACGAGGCTCCGAGTCCCCTGGATGGCGCCCGGATGGCACGAGCGCAAAATCCGGTTTGGACCGGGTGGCCCGGTCAGGAGGCCGGTCAGACCGGGATGTGGACCGGGTGGCCCGGTCAGGAGGCCGGTCAGACCAGGTTCTGGACCGGCCGGCCATCTTCTCTTCCTTGCGCTCTTCGGGCGACTTCCGGTCCAGCTCCAGGTCCATCTTCGCGTCCAACGGCTCCTCTCCTCCTCTTGACCATGGTGTGTCCTCCTCTTCGTGCTCTTGATGCTCCTTGTACCTAATGACACATAACACGTCGGCATGAGGTAGCAATCCATCCAAAGGGGTACCAAGATCATGGGTGGTGAGGAGCGAGTTCACCTCATCATGTAGACCTTTGACTCGGGCTCGTGTCATCGGTCCACTTGGGGGACTTGTTGGTCTTGGTGTGGAGGTGACCGAAGGCCACCCCGCATCATCTCCCCCCCCCCTTGGGAAAGAGTCGTCCTCGACTCTTGTTCCTCCTCATCTTCATGATATGGCGATAAGTCCGCAACATTGAATGTGTTGCTCACCAAGTACTTGGAGGTGGGGATGTCGATGACGTAAGCGTTGTTGTTGATGCGTCTCCTCTCCGTGATCTCGATGCTCCTTGTACCTAATGACACATAGCACGTCGGCATGAGGTAGTAATCCATCCAAAGGGGTACCCAGATCAAGGGTGGTAAGGAGCGAGTTCACCTCATCATGAAGAGCTTTAACTCGGGCTCGTGTCATCGGTCCACTTGGGGGACTTGTTGGTCTTGTTGTAGCGACGTCGGTGACCGGGGCTACATCATCATCCATCATGATGGTCCATCTCTTTTGCACATCACCATTAGCGTTAAGCAAAGCATCATAATAGATATGGTGAATATGCGGAGCAAACATGGGAACATGCTCAACATGGATATATGCAAAGTCTCCAAAATTTGAGAGAGCTATGGGGGCAATCTCATTTACAAGTGTATTAACATCATTGCAAACCAAGCATTGGAAAGAGCAAGTATTCAACATTTTGGTTGCATTAATGGGAGAGTATTGCAAGCATCTAGCACAAAACATGTTCAACATTTGATCATGGTTGTCGACAAACCTAGGGAAAGAGCAATTGTTCATCAAGGTTGTCACAACACAAGCATTAGCTTCATCATTTTCATTGCAAGCAATACATGGGAAAGAGCAATTGTTCAACATATTGCAAGCAATAGGAGAGAAAGTGAAACTCTCATAGCATGGCATGATCATATTGTCACAAGCAAGTAATTCCACATGATCAACAATGTTATCAAGCAAAGCATCACATGGGAAAATGAACGAAGCATATGACATAGCACTTGGATCATCATTATCATGCATGCACTCACAAATCATCATGTCCACTAGTGGGATCATGGTATCATCAACACCCATATAGGTACCTTTGTAGTCCGACTCATTTGAAGTGGGTGTTGTGGAAGAGGTAGGCTCCATGTGGCCACCATGTTCATCTTCAATCAAGCATGGTGTGATAGCATCATCTTCATGCACCATGTACATCTTCTTTTCCGTGATCGACGTCTCGTCATCCATGGGACCTAATGAGACACAAGGAAACACACTAGAGGTAGAGGGTAAGTTGTTAGAATTCGAAATGGCCTCACATGACCTATCAACTACCACTCTCATCTCACATGGTGTATCACTCATGCTCTCGAAGTGTATGCACTCAAGCTCACATATAGTGGATGCACTCATCTCACATATAGTGGAGTCGCTCATCTCACATATAGTGGAGTCGCTCATCTCACATATAGTGGAGTCGCTCATCTCACGTATACTGGAGTCGCTCATCTCACATATAGTGGAGTCGCTCATCTCACATATAGTGGAGTCCCTCATCTCCATGGCAACGGCGTCGTCGATGTCCGAGCAACCTAGCAAAGAGGAAGACAACACAAGAGGAGTAGAGGTTAATGTGTTAGAAATCAAAGCGTCCTCACTCAACTCATGTGGTGTGTCACTCTTGCTCTCAAGGTGTTTGAAGTAGGATTTGCATTCGGCTTTGTCTTGGGAGGACATCTTGGCTTCAAGAGCTTCTAGCTCGGCAAAGTAGGCTCTCATCTCGGCCTTTTCTTGTGGGGTCATAGTGGATAGCTCTCACTAGGAAGGGTGTATATGTATGTGGTGGAAGGAAAACTACCAAAAGGTCAAAGCTAGCAAACCAAAATCGAGAAAATGGTTCAAGTTAGAGAATAACCGATATGTACTCACACACACACTCAAATCACACGCAAAAGGCTAAGAACTCTATATGGTGGTAGGTGAGGAAGTGGATAGCAAACGAAAAGAACCAAAGAAAATGTCTATTGTCAAATGTGGGTAAGATCCAAAGTCAAATGTCAAAAGTGATGATCTATGTCAAGAAAACACGGAAACACACACAAGGAAGAACAATGGGGTTAGCGCGACCAAGGAAGTGAGCAAGTAACAAGATGGTCCTAGCGAAGACTATTAGCTCGGTGTCGCGCCAACACAAGAGAGACCGTAGCTCGGTTTCATATGAGAGAAGCAACAAGATTTGCACAAATGCCACTCTTCTCTTTTCTCTCTTAGTGCTTACAAGCTTTGCACTCCTTTGTATCGGTGGACACACACTCTTTTTGTATTTCTTTTTCTTTTTCTCCTTTTTTTCACTATGCTTAGAAGCTTTCTTTTTCTCTCTTAGTGCTCACAAGCTTTGCACTCCTTTGTATCGGTGGACACACACTCTTTTTGTATTTCTTTTTTTTCTTTTTTTTTTCTTTGCTTAGAAGCTTTATTTTTTTTCTATATATATGTCACACTCTTTCTTCTTTTGTGTACCTTTCTCACCGAGCTTGCTTCGGAGCTTTGCTCAACACAACGCACACACACCCTCTCACGGTCGTGACACTTGTGCAATGCTTCGCAACACTCGGAAAGCCACTCTCAATGGGATAGGTACACAAAGAAAGAAACGGGGCTACAAAGGGGGGGGCAAGTTATACCTATTGATGTTAGGCGGTGTCAAGCACACGAACTTGCGATGGCGAAGTTGATGCGGGGTGGCTTTCGGACACCTCCGCCTCAAGACCGTCAAGTGCAACCCCGCCTATCGTCGACGCTACACCATGGCCAAAGAGTCCCCCAAGTGGACCTTCAACCCTAACCCACGCTACACGCGTCAAGGTGAACTCCTTCCTCTCGATACTCGACCTCGTAGATACCTTGAATGGAATGCTACCTCATGTCGACATGTTATATGTTATTAGGTACAAGAGTCATCGAGGACCGGAGAGGAGGAACACCCATGGTGCACGTAAGCGAGGGAAGGGAAGAGGAGCCATTCATCATGGTGCAAGGAAGAGAGAAGAAGGAGAGAAGAAGAAGAAGAAGAAGAAGAAGAAGAAGAAGGAAAGAGGAGAAGAAGGCTGGCCAGCCCAGAACCCGGTTGGACCGGCCCCACGACCGGACTGTCCGGTTGCCGCCCGGTCGACTGGCCCCAGGACCGGACCACCCGGTCCCAGGCCCGGTCTGACCGGCCCCAAACCGGATCCGACGGGAATGACTCCCCAAGCTGCCTAAGTTATCCACTTGCGTACCTTTTCGGCCCAAGCTGGCTTGTACCTCTATATAAGCACCTAGGACCCCTCCTTTACCCCTCAGACAAGATGATAGCTTAAACATGAACTTGAGCTTTGTCTCCCTAGGGTTTCATCCCTCTGTAATCAAGGCCACCCTTGTTGTTGATCTAGATCTGTGAGTGAGATTCTAGTGTGAGCACTCTCTCTCTCTCCCCGATCTCCTTCTCCAACACCGGTCTCTCTCCTCGGAATTCTACCGCGGTCTCTTCCGTAGGAGATTCTATCGGCGTGGTCCATCGAGCCACGGGGGTAAGTATCGGTTGTATCGGGTAGGTGTGCGTGCGTGAGTTCCTCGTGTTCTTCGTGTTCATCGTGTTCTTCGCGCTCTCCCTCTCCTTCCCCTTTGGATTTCGGGTCAACCGCGAGATCGGGCCACACACGGGGTCTTAGACCTCATCATGTGGTATCAGAGCCTTTGGTTTCCGCGGATTTGACCCCCCACCCATCCAATTTCGTCTCTAAAAATTTTCCCCAAAAATCCCCAAAAATAGCCCTAATTTGCCTCTTGACCGATCTGCGATTTGGTTGCGTTTTGAGTGGTTTTGGTCCATGGATTTGGTGTTGGAGTGCTTGATCTACTATCTCCCCAACTTTTAGCCCCCAATTCCATCATTTCCCTTCGTTTTGGTCGATTTGGCTTGATTTCGCTCAAGAACAGGAGAGAGAAAAACTCTGCCCCGCGAAATCCGGTCAACCGGGCGCAAACCGGGCCAGTGACCGGACAGCCGGCGCTGTGGCCGGTCAACCGGGCGCCAGACCGGGCGCCAACCGGGCGCAAACCGGGCGCCAACCGGGCGCCAACCGGGCCAGAACCCGGTCAACCGGGCTGTAGACCGGGCAGGCCGGTCCAGGGCCTGGTCAACCGGGCGCCAACCGGGCGCCACCTCCACCACCACTGATGAGGTCTAAGACCCCGTGTGTGGCCCGATCTCGCGGTTGACCCGAAATCCAAAGGGGAAGGAGAGGGAGAGCGCGAAGAACACGATGAACACGAAGAACACGATGAACTCACGCACGCACACCAACCCGATACAATCGATACTTACCCCGTGGCTCGATGGACCACGCCAATAGAATCAACCCGGAAGAGACACGCGGTAGAATTCCGAGCGGAGAGATTGGTGAGGGAGATGAATCTAGGAGTGGGAGAGAGAGTGGGTAACACTAGAATCTCACACACCAAATCCAATCATCCAACATAGGTAGCCTTGATACAAAGGGGATGAAACCCTAGGGAGACAAAGCTCATATCCATGTTTAAGCTATCATCTTGTCTAAAGAGCTAAGGGGTGGGGGAAGAGGTATATATAGGCCCAGATCCGTCCAGGGGTAAAAGGGGCATTACATAAATTATCCTGGTCCATAGATGAGAAATCAACGGTTGGGATGAAGTTGACTTCGAGGGGGCCGGCAGTGCCGGTGTGTTCGGGGCGGCAGTGCCGGTGGGGCCGGCAGTGCCGGGGAAGATGGGCCGGCAGTGCCGGGGTGCGCCCACCGGCAGTGCCGGCCAAGTGGGGGCGGCAGTGCCGGCCTTGTCGTGGCTGGCGGCTGGAGCCCTTCTCCTTCTTCTGCTTCCTTCTTCCTTGCACCATGATGAATGGCTCCTCTTCCCTTCCCTCGCTTCCTTGCACCATGGGTGTTCCTCCTCTCCGGTCCTCGATGACTCTTGTACCTAATGACATATAACATGCCGACATGAGGTAGCATTCCATTCAAGGTATCTACGAGGTCGAGTATCGAGAGGAAGGAGTTCACCTTGACGCGTGTAGCGTGGGTTAGGGTTGAAGGTCCACTTGGGGGACTCTTTGGCCATGGTGTAGCGTCGACGATAGGTGGGGTTGCACTTGACGGTCTTGAGGCGGAGGTGTCCGAAAGCCACCCCGCATCATCTCCCCCCCCTTGGGGAAGAGTCGTCCTCGACTCTTGTTCCTCCTCAACGATGATGTAGGCCATGACGGTTCTCCCATGTTGTGGTAGAGGGATAAAGTCGCGGTCGAAGAAGAGCTCGGGGAAAAACAACTTGCAAATGGAAAGCTTGTGGATGCCCATTTTGTGATCGGCGAACAAGAGGCTCTCAATCAAATACGAAGCATCAAGTCGTTTCTCCAAGAGGCATTTGGCAAAAATGGGAACCAAAAGAGTGTCGATGTATCCAAAATGTGGGAGGGCAAAAATTTGTGCATGTAAGTGTTTGCTTTGTAAGGTGTCAAAAATGTGATGTGTAGCATTGTCCCACACAAATGGAACAATCAAAAGGCAAGTATCGGTGGCAAAATTTTGGGCAAAATTGTTATGTGCAATGGCAAAGCGATGGAGACTTCTAGCTTGGGAAAGTATGGTTGGCGTGCACCAAGTATGGGTATCCTCAAGTGTCGAAGAATCCAATGCAAATGCCATAGATGAAATGAGAAATCCGAAGAAGAGCAACTTTTTGTGTGACAAGTGGCACAAGATGCATAAGGTGTCTCTCACATGTATAACATGGTCCTTGAGATTCTCGAAGTGTATGATGAAAGCATCAAGACATACAACAACCATTGTGCCAACAAGATGTGTCAAGATATGTTGCATAAGAAGCAAAAGAGGTGACGAGGCATTTGTCCAAACCGGAAGCTCGACAAGACAAGCCGGAAACACACGAGGGCGAAGGCGTTTGGGAACATACCCTTTGGCGTGAATCCCATGGGTTGGATCATGTATCTCGTCCGTGATGGGGTAGCTCTCAATTGCGCGTTTCGTGAGCTCATGCTCCGTAGCGGTGGAAGTTGATGGTCGGGTACCTACACATGGAATGAGCAAAACAAAGAGCGTATGTGCATGGTAGAGGAACACATCATCCATCATGATGTTCCAAGACTTGTGCACATCACCATTAGTGTCAAGCAAGATAGTATGAAATGCATGGCGATAGTGCAAATGGCATGAAGGTGCATTCCTAGCATGTGGTAACTCATGATCATCAAAAATTGAGAAAGCTATGGGGGCCATCTCATGTACAACGAAATAAGCATTCTTGCATTCCAAGCATAAGAAAGAGCAATTGTTCACAATCTTGGATGCAAGGGTCATGGAATGGTGTAAGCATGAAGGGCAAAGCATGCGGAAGCTAATGTCATCATTATCATTGTCATTGCAAGCAATACATGGTAAAGAGCAAGTGGTCGACATGTTGCAAGCAATGGTGGAGAAATTAAAGCTCTCATAGCATGGCATGTTCAAGGTATCACAAGCACTCAAATCCACATGATCAACAATGTTGTCAAGCAAGGTATCACATGGGAACATGAAAGTAGCATGTGACGTAGCAAATGGATCATCAAGATCATGCATGCGCTCATAAATCATCATGTCCACTAGTGGGATCATGGCATCACCAACACCTATGTTGTTACCTTTGTCGGGCGACTCATTTGAAGTAGGTGTGGTGGAAGTAGGAGGATCCATGTGGTCGACATGTGCATCTTGGAGCAAGCATGGTGAGATATCTTCATCGTCATGCACCATGTACATCGTCTCCATGATCGGGAACTCGTCCTCCTCGGAACCTAGTGCAACATAAGGAGACACCAAAGAGGGAGAGGTTAAGGTGTTAGCAAATGTGATGTCCTCCATGGACCTACCATCTACCTCTCTCAACTCACTTTGTGTATCACTCATGTCCTCCAATTGGAAGCACTCAAACTCACATGTGGAGTAGTAGTCACTCAACTCACTATCACTCTCGCTCAAGTGGGCTAGGTGGCTCTCATGCTCACATGGGATTGGTACCAACTCATCAATCAAGCATATGGGAGTAGGCTCGACTTTCTCATCTCCATGCGCCTCCTTGGTTGAAGGGAAGTTCCCATGCTCAACCATCTCAACTCCATGCGCCTCCGTGGGTGAAGGGAGAATCCCATGCTCACCATGCTCAACTCCATGCGCCTCCTTAGGTGAAGGGAGAATCCCATGCTCACCATGCTCAACTCCCTCGCCTCCTAAGTCGTCCTCAAGTGGTGGCATCTCGAAGACTTGTGCATTGAGCTCGTCGAAGTAGAGCTTCTTGGCGCTTGGCGTTGTGCATTGCCATGCCACGTGACCCTTGGCCTTGCACACCTCACATAGGAGATTGGGACATTCCCGTGGAGGGTGGCCTTGTTGCTTGCACTTGTAGCATCGGAGTCCATAGGCACGTGACGAGGTAGGGGCCATTGTGGTGGTGGCACAAGAGGTGGAAGTCGCCTCATGAGGAAGGTATGTGCGATGAGCACTTGCCGTCCTTGTAGTGGTGGACACCCTATGATGGTGTTTGTCGCCTTCATGTCGAGGCTCTCGTCGTCGTGCGTCATCACCATGTCTTGAGGAGTGTCGTCGAAGATCCTTGTGGGATGTTGGTCGATGGCGATCATGAAGTGGCTTGTGGCGGCGACGATCATGTGGTGACGTGTGTCGATGAAGACCATGAGGTGGTAGTGGTCGACGACTATCATGAGATGGTGTGAGTCGATGACGGTCCTTGCCATGCCTAGATGATGGCTCGTGCGACTTGGCATGTTGCTTGCGGCGCCTTGTGGAGCTTGGAGAAGAGTGTCGATGACGATCATGTTGAGGACGCTCTTGACGCTCCATATGAAGTACTTGAAGTCGACGATCTTGTGCATAAGCACGCTCATGGTGGTGCCTTGTGGAGCTCGGAGTAGTGTGTCGATGACGCTCATGTTGGGGACGCTCTTGATGATCCATATGATGGTGCCATCTTGGAGGTCCTCCATCTTCATATGTAGCTCCAATGGCCAAGTGGTGGTACTTGGGAGCATCGTCGTTGCTCCTTGTGGAGACTAGGTGAGGTTCCGCCATGGTGTCGATGTCGTAGGCGTGGCGTTGCTCCACCAAGTCGTCGATGTCGTACTCGTGGTGTTGCTCCGCCATGTCGTCGATGTCGTAGTCGTGGCGTTGCTCCACCATGTCGTCCATGCTTGACGAGCCATTGTCGATGTAGAGCTCGTCGATGTCGTCCTCAAGGTGGTGCTCCACCATGTCGTCCATGCTTGAGGAGGCAAAGTCGGTGTAGAGCTCCTCGATGTCGGTCATGTCGGTGATGCTCGCGGCGCCATAGTCGGTGTCGAGCTCCACATGTTCCTCCACATCCGCGGTGCTTGAGGAGGTGTCCTCCTGAGTGCTCCGTGTACTCCTCCGTATCCTCATCTTCGCTATCCATGTTAGCACGATGGTATGTATATGGTGTATGTTAGTGGAAGAACACTACCTCGCAATCTTACCGTGGTGTGATAAGATCGGGGCGATCCAACAAGCCGAGGTCAAAATCAATTGTATCGGGCACTCACACAAAGACACACGCAAAAGCTAGCAAATATGGTGGTAGGTGAGTGTGGTGGAAAGCCAAAAGTCAAAATCTGAAATCAAGTTTGTTGTTAAGAGTGGGTAAGCTCCAAAAATCAAGTGTCCAAATGGTGATCACGGAAACACGAAGGATATGGAACTCACACACGAGATGAACGGGGTTAGTGCGACCAAGGAATGAGCGGAAAAGTGTAAGAAGCCCTTAAACAAGGGTGCTCGGTGTCACACTAACACAAGAAGAGATCAAAGCTTTGGTTGCAACTTGAGAGACAACAAGATTCACACGCGGCCTCTCTTCTCTTTTCTCTCTTTTGCTTAAAAGCTTTTTCTCTTTTGTATTTGGTGGCACTAGACACTCTTTTGTATATGTATGGTGGCACTTGCACTCTTTTGCTCTTTTTGTGTTTTGGCGGCTTTTTCTCGCACTATGTTAGCGTTAGCTCGCTTTTGCTATCTTGCCACACGAGTTTTTGCTTAGAAGCTTTACTCCACACGACACACACACCTCACAATCGGGGCCACGTGCAATGTCTCGCAACACTTGATAAGCAATGCTCGATAGGATAGGTCGCAAAAGGAAGAGGGGTTACAAGGTTGGGAGGGAGCAAGTTATACCTAGATGACAATGTTAGGCGGTGTCGGAACACACAACTTGCGGTTATGGCGACGATGGTGTCGTAGTTGCGCCGGAGTCCGGGGTGCCGAAGGTGTCGCCGCGGTGTTGATGTAGGCGCGGAAGCTTGAAAGACAAACCTTGCACTCCGAAACGGAAACCGAGCAAAAAAAAAAAAGTCAATGGCCGAAAATTTGGGTCACAACGAGCGATCAAAGGTGTCAAAATTTCGGAGTCCAAAAATTTGGGAAATGGTGTGAAAATTAGAGTCACTATGAAAAGGGATAACTGTGAAAGTTTGGGGTCAAACGGGCGCCGGAAAGTTGTCAAAATTTGGGGCAAAAATGTGAGTCAGAATGGAGCGAAACTGAAACAGCGGATGTATATGGCCGGCAGTGCCGCTGTGGGATGGCCGGCAGTTCCGGGGTGGGGTCGGCGGCAGTGCCGCTGGAATTCGGCCGGCAGTGCCGGTTGGTACTGGGCAGCTGCGCGAGGTGGAGCTGGTGGCGTGCGCGCGGCTGTGGCCTGGGGCTGCTTGGCTTGGCCGCGCGTGGAGCGAAACAGCAAGGGGCGGGCGGGCTGTTGCTGGTCGAGCGGAAGAGCTGCTGCGCGGGCCGGGTCTGCAGCGCGGGCGAGCGGAGGTGGTCGGGGAGCTGCTGCGCGGGAGCCTGTGGGTGCGTGGGCTGCTGGCGGCGGCTGGCTGGGCCCTGGTGCGGGCGGCGGCCTGGCTGGGCCTGGTGGAGGCGGCGCGCGGTGGCTTGGGCGTGGCCTGGGCGAAGGCGTGCGGCCAGGGGAGCCAGGGGCGGCGGCGGCTGGTGGTGGTCAATGGAATCGAGCGCGGGGCGGATCGAGGCGGGGGCGAGTGGGGCGGGGCAGCGGCCGAGCTGCTGCACGATTGTGGCCTGGTGGCGTTGGGCGCAGGTGATGCGAAGGTGGTGATGGGCGGCGCGAGCGGCTTGATGGCGTTGTAGTGCTGCGCGTGAGGAGGAAGATAGAGGCGGGCGGCAGTGCCGCTGACGACGAACCGGCAGTGCCGGGAGCACGGCAGTGCCGCTGGGAAGGACCGGCAGTGCCGGTCGGGCACGAACTGGACGAACAGCTCGATGAACTGGGCGGAAATTGGATCAGAAAATCGTCGATTCTGGCAGAAATTGATGGAATTGGACGGGAAAAATTGGGGAGGATGTAGATCTACCATAAGAACATCAAATCCATGGATCAAAACCACTCAAAACGCAACAAAATCACAGATCGACCAAAGGCAAATTAGGGCTATTTTTTGGGAAAATTTTCTAGAAACGAAATTGGGTGGGTGGAGGGTCAAATCCGCGGAAACCAAAGGCTGCTGATACCATATGATGAGGTCTAAGACCCCGTGTGTGGCCCGATCTCGCGGTTGACCCGAAATCCAAAGGGGAAGGAGAGGGAGAGCGCGAAGAACACGATGAACACGAAGAACACGATGAACTCACGCACGCACACCAACCCGATACAATCGATACTTACCCCGTGGCTCGATGGACCACGCCAATAGAATCAACCCGGAAGAGACACGCGGTAGAATTCCGAGCGGAGAGATTGGTGAGGGAGATGAATCTAGGAGTGGGAGAGAGAGTGGGTAACACTAGAATCTCACACACCAAATCCAATCATCCAACATAGGTAGCCTTGATACAAAGGGGATGAAACCCTAGGGAGACAAAGCTCATATCCATGTTTAAGCTATCATCTTGTCTAAAGAGCTAAGGGGTGGGGGAAGAGGTATATATAGGCCCAGATCCGTCCAGGGGTAAAAGGGGCATTACATAAATTATCCGGGTCCATAGATGAGAAATCAACGGTTGGGATGAAGTTGACTTCGAGGGGGCCGGCAGTGCCGGTGTGTTCGGGGCGGCAAGCAGCCGGTGGGGCCGGCAGTGCCGGGAAGATGGGCCGGCGGTGCCGGGGGTGCGCCCACCGGCAGTGCCGGCCAAGTGGGGGCGGCAGTGCCGGCCTTGTCGTGGCTGGCGGCTGGAGCCCTTCTCCTTCTTCTGCTTCCTTCTTCCTTGCACCATGATGAATGGCTCCTCTTCCCTTCCCTCGCTTCCTTGCACCATGGGTGTTCCTCCTCTCCGGTCCTCGATGACTCTTGTACCTAATGACATATAACATGCCGACATGAGGTAGCATTCCATTCAAGGTATCTACGAGGTCGAGTATCGAGAGGAAGGAGTTCACCTTGACGCGTGTAGCGTGGGTTAGGGTTGAAGGTCCACTTGGGGGACTCTTTGGCCATGGTGTAGCGTCGACGATAGGTGGGGTTGCACTTGACGGTCTTGAGGCGGAGGTGTCCGAAAGCCACCCCGCATCAACCACCTCCGCCAACCACCGCCACCCTCTCCGCCACCGGCAAGCACCGCCACCCTCCCCAAACCACCGGGAAACATCACCGCGGCCCCATAACCTCCGCCGCAACCGCAAGGGCATCGACACCACCCACCACCGGCTTACCACCGCCACCGCCGCCAAGCTACTTTGACCCATTTCTTCCGCTAACTTGTGTTTGCTTGTTCCGGTTTGAGTGCCTTGTTTGTGACACTAACCCGCAGCTTCGAAGCAAGCGACGACATCCTCGGCACCCCGGACTTGCAAACGTACTCTTGATATCACCGCCTTCATCGCAAGTTGTGTGTTCCGACACCGCCTAACATCTAGGTATAACTTGCACCCCACCTTGTAACCCCTCTTCTTTTGCGATCTATCCTATCGAGCATTGCTTATTGAGTGTTGCGAGACATTGCATGTGGCCCCGATTGTGAGGTGTGTGTGTCGTGTGGAGTAAAGCTTCTAAGCAAAACTCGTGTGGCAAGATAGCAAAAGCTAGCTAACGCTAACATAGTGCGAGAAAAAGCCGCCAAAATACAAAAAGAGCACAAGTGTGCATAGTGCCATCATACATACCAAAGTGTACAAAGCGCCACCATAGATACAAAAGAGTGCAAGTGCCACCAAATACAAAAGAGGGAAAAGCTTTTAAGCAAAAGAGAGAAAAAGAGAAGAGAGGCCACGTGTGAATCTTGTTGTCTCTTCCTTTGCAACCGAAGCTTTGATCTCTTCTTGTGTTAGTGTGACACCGAGCACCCTTGCTCAAGGGCTTCTTACACTTTTCCGCTCATTCCTTGGTCGCACTAACCCCGTTCATCTCGTGTGTGCGTTCCACATCTTTTCCGTGTTTATAGTGATCATCGCTTTGACATTTGAAATTTTTGGATTTCACCCACTCTTGACAACATACTTGATTTCGGATTTCGTCTTTTGGCTTTCCACCATACTCACCTAACACCATATTTGCTAGCTTTTGCGTGTGTTTTTGTGTGAGTGCCCGATACAATTGACTTTGACCTCGGCTTGTTGGATCGCCCCGATCTTATCATACCACGGTAAGATTGCGAGGTAGTGTTCTTCCACTAACATACACCATATACATACCATCGTGCTAACATGGATAGCGAAGATGAGGATACGGAGGAGTACATGGAGCACTCCGAGGAGGACACCTCCTCAAGCACCGCGGATGTGGAGGAACATGTGGAGCTCGACACCGACTATGGCTCCGTGAGCATCGCCAACATGACCGACATCGAGGAGCTCTACACCGACTATGGCTCCGCGAGCATCGCCAACATGACCGACATCGAGGAGCTCTACACCGACTATAGCTCCGCGAGCATCACCGACATGACCGACATCGACGAGCTCTACATCGACAATGGCTCGTCAAGAATCGACGACATGGTGGAGCACCACCTTGAGGACGACATCGACGAGCTCTACATCGACAATGGCTCACCACTCATGGACGACATGGTGGAGCAACGCCACGACTACGACATCGACGACTTGGTGGAGCAACGCCACGCCTACGACATCGACACCATGGCGGAACCTCACCTAGTCTCCACAAGGAGCAACGACGATGCTCCCAAGTACCACCACTTGGCCATTGGAGCTACATATGAAGATGGAGGACCTCCACGATGGCACCATCATATGGATCATCAAGAGCGTCCTCATCATGATCGTCATCGACACTCGTCTACGCGCTCCACAAGGCGCCACCATGAGAGTGCTTATGCACAAGATCGTCGACTTCAAGTACACCATATGGAGCATCACGAGCGTCCCCATCATGAGCGTCATCGACACTCTTCTCCAAGCTCCACAAGGCGCCACAAGCAACATGCCAAGTCGCATGAGCCATCATCTAGGCTTGGCAAGGACCGTCATCGACATACGTCACCACATGAGCTTCGCCGCCACAAGCCACTTCATGATCGCCATCGACCAACATCTTCCACGAGTCTTCGACGACACCACTCAAGCCATGGTGATGATGCACGAAGACGAGAGCCTCGACAGGAAGGCGACAAACACCATGATAGGGTGTCCACCACTACAAGGACGGCAAGTGCACATCGCGCATACCTTCCTCATGAGGCGACTTCTACCTCTTGCGCCGCCACCACAATGGCCCCTACCTCGTCACATGCCTATGGACTACGATGCTACAAGTGCAAGCAACAAGGCCACCCTCCACGGGAATGTCCCAATCTCCTATGTGAGGTGTGCAAGGCCAAGGGTCATGTGGCATGGCAATGCACAACGCCAAGCGCCAAGAAGCTCTACTTCGACGAGCTCAATGCACAAGTCTCCAAGATGCCTATCGCGCCCACACTTCAAGATGAAGATCGCCAAGGTCAACTCAAGGTTGATGTGGATCCGAGCCTAGCTCTCTACTACACCACGACGCCACCACTTGAGGACGACTTGGGAGGCGATGGAGTTGAGCATGGTGACCATGGGATTCTCCCTTCACCTATGGAGGCGCATGGAGTTGAGATGGTTGAGCATGGGAACTTCCCTTCAACCAAGGAGGCGCATGGAGATGAGAAAGTCGAGCCTACTTCCCTATGCTTCATTGATGAGTTGGTACCAATCCCATGTGAGGATGAGAGACACTTAGCCCACTTGAGTGAGAGTGATAGTGAGTTGAGTGACTTCCACCCCATATGTGAGTTTGAGTGCTTCCGTTTGGCGGACATGAGTGATACACAAAGTGAGTTGAGAGAGGTAGATGATAGGTCCATGGAGGACATCGCATTTGCTAACACATTAACCTCTCCCTCGTTTGTGTCTTCTTATGTTGCACTAGGTTCCACGGAGGACGAGTTCCCGCTCATGGAGACGATGTACATGGTGCATGAAGATGATGATATCTCACCATGCTTGCTCCAAGATGGACATGTCGACCACATGGATCCTCCTACTTCCACAACACCTACCTCAAATGAGTCGGCCTACAAAGGTAACAACATAGGTGTTGATGATGCCATGATCCCACTAGTGGACATGATGACTCATGAATGCATGCATGATCTTGATGACCCATTTGCTACGTCACATGCTACTTTCACTTTCCCATGTGATGCTTTGCTTGATAACAATGTTGATCATGTGGAATTGAGTGCTTGTGATACCATGACCATGCCATGCTATGAGAGCTTCAATTTTCCTACAATTGCTTGCAATATGTTACCTACTTGCTCTTTCACATGTATTGCTTGCAATGACAATGATGAGATTAGCTTCCGCATGCTTTGCCCAAAATGTTTGCACTACTCCATGATAGTTGCATCCAAGATTGTGAACAATTCCCCTTTCTTATGCTTGGTATGCCAACATGCTTATTTCATTGTCCACGAGATGGCCCCCATAGCCTTCTCCATTTTTGATGATCATGAGTACCCACATACCACACATGCACCTTCATGCCATTTGCACTATCGCCATGCATTTCATACTATCTTGCTTGACACTAATGGTGATGTGCACAAGTCTTGGACCATCATGATGGATGATGTGTTCCTCTACCATGCACACACGCTTTTTGTTTTCTCTTTTGTGTGTATAGGTACCCGAATGACTACCTCCACCGCTACGGAGCATGAGCTCACGAAACGCGCAATTGAGAGCTACCCCACCAAGGACCTAACCCGCGGGAATCACACCAAAGGGTATGTTCCCACAAGCCTTCGCCCTCATGTGTTTCCGACTTGCCTTGTCGAGTTTCCGGTTTGGTCCAACTCCTCGTCGCCCCTTTTGCCTCTTTTGCAACATATCTTGACACCTCTTGTTGGCACAATGATTGTTGTATGTCTTGATGCTTTCATCATACACTCCGAGAATCTCAAGGACCATGTCGTACATGTGAGAGATACCTTATGCATCTTGTGTCACATGTCACACAAAAAGTTGCCCTTCTTTGGATTTTTCATTTCATCTTTGGCATTTGCATTGGATTCTTTGACACTTGAGGATACCCATACTAGGCTCACGCCAACCATACTCTCCCAAGTTCGAAGTCTCCATCGCTTTGCCATTGCACATAACAATTTTGCCCCAAATTTTGCCGCCGACACTTGCCTTTTGTTTGTTCCACTTGTTTGGGACAATGCTACACCACACATTTTTGACACCATACAACTCTTACATGCACAAATTTTTGCCTTTCCACATGTTGGATACACCCACACTCTTTTGGTTCCCATTTTTGCCAAATGCCTCTTGGAGCTTTCCCTTCGCAAGTGGTTTTTCTCCAAGTTCTTCTTCGACCGCGACTACCCAACTCTACATGGGACAACCGTCATGGACTACCTCTTCGATGAGGAGAAACAAGAGTCGAGGACGACTCTTCCCCAAGGGGGGGAGATGATGCGGGGTGGCTTTCGGACACCTCCGCCTCAAGACCGTCAAGTGCAACCCTGCCTATCGTCGACGCTACACCATGGCCAAAGAGTCCCCCAAGTGGACCTTCAACCCTAACCCACGCTACACGCGTCAAGGTGAACTCCTTCCTCTCGATACTCGACCTCGTAGATACCTTGAATGGAATGCTACCTCATGTCGACATGTTATATGTTATTAGGTACAAGAGTCATCGAGGACCGGAGAGGAGGAACACCCATGGTGCACGTAAGCGAGGGAAGGGAAGAGGAGCCATTCATCATGGTGCAAGGAAGAGAGAAGAAGGAGAGAAGAAGAAGAAGAAGAAGAAGGAAAGAGGAGAAGAAGGCTGGCCGGCCCAGAACCCGGTTGGACCGGCCCCACGACCGGACTGTCCGGTTGCCGCCCGGTCGACCGGCCCCAGGACCGGACCACCCGGTCCCAGGCCCGGTCTGACCGGCCCCAAACCGGATCCGACGGGAATGACTCCCCAAGCTGCCTAAGTTATCCACTTGCGTACCTTTTCGGCCCAAGCTGGCTTGTACCTCTATATAAGCACCTAGGACCCCTCCTTTACCCCTTAGACAAGATGATAGCTTAAACATGAACTTGAGCTTTGTCTCCCTAGGGTTTCATCCCTCTGTAATCAAGGCCACCCTTGTTGTTGATCTAGATCTGTGAGTGAGATTCTAGTGTGAGCACTCTCTCTCTCTCCCCGATCTCCTTCTCCAACACCGGTCTCTCTCCTCGGAATTCTACCGCGGTCTCTTCCGTAGGAGATTCTATCGGCGTGGTCCATCGAGCCACGGGGGTAAGTATCGGTTGTATCGGGTAGGTGTGCGTGCGTGAGTTCCTCGTGTTCTTCGTGTTCATCGTGTTCTTCGCGCTCTCCCTCTCCTTCCCCTTTGGATTTCGGGTCAACCGCGAGATCGGGCCACACACGGGGTCTTAGACCTCATCAGAAGTGGTGGTGTCGATGACGATGGCGAAGTTGCGCCGGAATCCGGGGTGCCAACGGTGTCGTCGCGGTGTTGATGTAGGCGCGGAAGCGGAATAGACAACCGATGCACTCCAAATCGGAAACCGAGCAAATTAAGTCAATGCCCGAAAAGTTGCGTCAAAACGAGCAGTCAAAAGTTGGGCTCCAAAAATCGTCAAAAATTAGACGTAGACTATGTGGAGTCGTTGGAGGATGTTGTTAAAGTTTGGAGTCAAACGGGCGCCGGAAAGTTGTCAAAATTTGGAGCAAAAAGTGGAGTCAAAGTGAGCTGAAACTTGAACAGCGGATGGACATGGGCGGCAGTGCCGCTGTGATATGGCCGGCAGTGCCGGAGTGTCGCGTGCGGCAGTGCTGGTTGAAGCAGCACGGCAGTGCCGGCAGATGAAAATCGAGCGCGAGCTGGTGATGCTTGGTGGATTCTGCGCGGGTGATGGGCTTGGCCGGCGGCTTGAGCAGAACGGAATCAAGGTGGTGGCGCGTGCTTGGGCCGGCGGCGAGCGAGTGGGCCAGGCGGGGCTGTGCGGGGGCAGCGGATGGCGGTGGTGGCCTGCAGCGGCGTGGAGGGGAGCGGGGCCTTGGGCCTAGGCTGGGCGGGGCGAGCGGTGCTGGTGGCGGAGGCGCTGGTGGCGGTGCTGCGCGCTCGTGGATGCGGCCGGCGGGCGTGCTCGGCGTGGGTGGGCGCGCGTGGCGTTGGCCAGGGGCGGGCGGGCGGCTGGTGGTTGGCTGCTGCGGGCGCCCGGGCGCGTTGGGGCGTGCAGGCGAGTGCTGGTGGGTCCAGGCGGGGAGGCGCAGGTGGCGCTCTTGCTGCGGATGCGCGCGGTGGCTTGGTGATGGTGGCCTGGGTCGAGCAAGTGGAGGTTGAAGATGATGACAGCGGCAGTGCCGCGCGATACGGGCCGGCAGTGCCGGTAGGCCGGCAGTGCCGGTGAAACCGGGCCGGCAGTGCCGGTCGAACACGAACTGGATGAACAGGACGAACACGCAGCGGAAATTGGCTCACAAAATCGTCGATTCTGAGCGAAATACAAGGAATTTGACGGCGGAATTTGGAGGAGATGTAGATCAGCACTAGAGACAAAAGATCTGTGGACCAAAACCACAAACAACTCAACAAATCCAGAGATCCAAATTCGAGCTATTTTTTGGGGCAAAATTTTTTGGGGAATTTTTGGGCGAAATTGGTGAAATTGGAGGGTCAAATTCGTGGCAACCTTTGCTCTGACACCATATGATGCGGGCTAAGCCCGTGTGGGTTGCCCGATCTCACGAATTGACCCGGGTGAGTGTGATTGCGGAGGGGGATTCGCGGGGAAGTGGATGAACGCGAAGAACACGATACAAACACACGCACACACACAATCGGTTATCCTCGTTGGCCCGATACACCAACTCGATAGAGGTTGCGAGAAAAGACCTTCCGGTAGAAGTCCCGCAAAGAGATCGAAAAATCGAAGCACGCGAGATCTAGAAGGGTGAAAAGACCGGAAGGTTGATAGAAGTGCAAGCAAAAGACCAAAAGGTAGAAGTGCAAGCAAAAGATCAAACAAACGGTAGAAGTCACCAAAGAGATCTTCACGAGTCGATAAGGAGCCCGGGTGATACAATAGGAATTAACCTAAGGTGGGGGTTACCCAAATCCACAAAGGGATAGTAGAGGCATAAGCCAATTCATCTAAACTTCATCTCTCCCTCATGAAGGTGGGGGTGGAGGTCTATTTATAGGGAACCACTAAGGAGGGGTATTTTGGGGAAACAAAGATACAAGCACAGCCATACATGTGGCAACCTAGGGTTCAGATTGTAAGTGGTCACGACCTCGGCGGCAGTGCCGGCGTGGGGAGGGCGGCAGTGCCGGCCTGTGTAGGGCGGCAGTGCCGGCCCTGGAGCTTCTAGCTCCTCTTCCTCCTTCTCTTCCAAGCTTCCGTGACATCGGCCTTGCGTCCTCGGGTCTCCGTGGCGTCCTCTCTTCCCTCCGTACTTTTCGTCGAGTTCCTATCATCAAGATGTGACGGAGTATGAAGTAGTATATCGTTCCAAGTAGGCGATTCGAGGCACGCGTAAAGGAGAAGATTCACCTTAGCGTGTCGTCTTGTCGATGAAGCATATGATGTGGCGAAGACCGAAGGTCGGGCTACATCACGAAGTCGATGGGATCCTCAAACAAACACCTTTCGTGCAGAATCTACCACCGCCAATCACCATCGCCAATGCCGCCCGCCGCCGGAATCACATGGATCTGGGAGGGGGTGGTGGGATTTGACACTGGAGAAGGGTTCTCCAGACCACTCCCGTGCCCCGAATCTGCGACCGAATTACGCCGCCGCCAACCGCCACCGACTGCTCTAATTGAGGAAAAGCACCACAGCACCGCCGGGCTCGAGGAAAAACTGAGGGATCTATATGGAAATCACCTCATACCGTTCGAGATTCAACCGCCACCGAGGTACGCCTGGTCTCTAATACCATTGATATGCCCTATTCTACAGATCACTGGAAGGTGAAGAACAGAGACAGAAATTATCACTACTACGCCGCCTGAAACTGTATTAATTCAAGATGAAGGTTTTGGTAGCGAATACACCCGTCCAGGAACACTGGCGGCGCGGGTATTAACCCTAGTACATAGATAGATGTGTAACATCCCAAATTTCAATAAAAGAAAGTTAGCAGAATTCCAGAGAGCAAAATTTCAAACCAACAAAAACTTTTCAAATTGCATATAGTGCCATGCATAGGACTTGTGCATTTGATTGATATGCCATGATGATTGTTATTAGGTGTATAAGCTAAACCCTAAAACCCTAAAGTGATCATGAGAAGATCAGAAACCAAATAAATTAAAAAGAGGAAGAAAATCAAATAAATGCAAAACCCTCACATATGCTCTATGGCATTTTTATAAATTTTGACCCTAGACCAATTTGGTCTTCACCATTAGTTGAATAATGTTACTAAACACTTATTACAACTTTTGGAATCAAAGAATCACAAATCAAATGGATTTCAAATACAAAACTTGCTCACATATGATAATGGTCAAAACTGCCAATTATAGTCTGATCACTACTTTGAGCCTTTGCAATTCAAATTTCTCAAACCAGACCTTGCTAACTCTTTGCACCACATCCAAGTCAACATCAAGGTGAACACTTTTTGTAAATATCACCATGCCGAATTCTTTCTTGATCATTAGCTATGCTCAATCAAAGTTGCAACATTTTAACATATGCAACAATCTCACACTTAGCCAAATTTGCAAAACTTTGAATTTAACAATTCCACCACCACACTCCATCACCTCTGGTCATTTCTAACTAAATGAGATACTCACAATTCAAAACTTGCAACCATTTGAATTGAATCAAATTTGGATAAAATTTATAATTAATCAATATGGCACTATTTGACACTATTTCAAATAGTGATCTAACCTAACCCTAACTACCCCAATTGCACTCTACTGGTTCCCTTGTCCCCTCTCTCACTTAACCCACCACAGCAACCCTAGGGAGGCAAGCCCTAGCTTGCATGACATGGCCATGTCGAGCCACCCTTCTCTCCCTTGCTCCCCAACCCTGGCCACCACGCCACTGCCTGCCACCTCACTCTACTGAAGCTACTGGAGCACGCCGTGGTCGAGGAGGAAGCCTGCACTGGCCAGACCAGCTCGCGCCCATGGCGGCCAGTATGCCGCTCGCGTCGCACGTGTGCGCGCCACAGACGCGCCCTGGACACGCGCCGTCCCATGCCCTCATGCAAGCCCTGGACCCCCTACGAGCACGTTGAGCATCACCGTGCCACCGCGACGCCGCCAGACACGCGCGCAGCCCAGACCCGTGACCGCCGGCGCCGGAGACGACGACATGCTTCCGTGAACTCCGCGGCAGACATGGAAGCAACGCGACCAAACTAGCCACCGCCCGACCACGTTGTCGCCGCCAAACGCTTCGCCATGAACCGTAGAACAGCGCCACGCCCTCGCCTAGCTCGCTAGCTCGCCGGAGAAGCCGCGCCATGGTCGACTTCTTCACTGCCCCGCAGCACCCTCGCGTTGCTATAAATAGAGCACTCCCCTCGTCGATCTGAGCACACCACCTTGCTCCCCACCTCTCACTGCTTCTCAACCACCACACCACTCCTTCGATTGTCGCCGGAGCTGCTCCAATTTGGAGATCGGAGCCGCCAGTACCTGGTGGACGCCACTGTCGATTGGAGCCGAACCAGGAGCTGCCGCCGGTACCAGGAGCTCCGCCGTCGTCCACAACTTCACCGTGCACACTGCCAAACCTTGCTGGAGCCACGGTGAGCTCTCCGACCCCCTAGGCTCGCCGCCAGCACGTCGGGTTCTCGTCGGAGAAGACGATGAACCTCGACCGTCGATCTGTGTTCTAATCCAACGCGCCAGTTTAAAACGTACCGATTCGGTCGTTATGAGCCACTGACGCGCGGACCCCACCCTGTCAGCGCGCCGCGCGTCTCTGGACCGTGGCTGGGCTGGACTGGGCCGTTTTATTCGAATCTGGCCCAGTTTCATTTCCCGCCGGCCCTTTTAATTCAAATCTCATTTAATCAAATTCAAATAATTTCAATACTGCCCAAACTTTGAAAATCCATAGATTCAAATTGGCTTAACCAAATTCAATGAATTTTATATGGTTGGAAAGCTAGTAAAAAGATCTACAGCATGCCACTGGTCCCATGACCAGATTAGTTGTAGAATTAATTTGATAAAAAGAAGAAGACAGGGACTTTTCCCTATTCAAATAATTATTAAAAATCAACCAAAATAGACATTAAGTTAATTCCAACTCTAATAGCTCACATTTGACTTACACTAATTGTTTATGCGATAAAATGGTGTGGTCGCTGATGTGGGGTGGCTTTCGGACACCTCCACCTCAAGACCGTCAAGTGCAGCCCCGCCTATCGTCGACGCTACACCATGGTCAAGGAGTCCCCCAAGTGGACAAACAACACAAACCCCCGCCAAATATGTAAAGGTGAACTCCTTCCTCTCTATGGTCGACCTCAACACCAACTTGAATGGTATGCTACCTCATGCCTATCGTCATGGTGTCTATAGGTGCCGACGTCGACGAGGACCAAGAGAGAAGGAACTCCCATGGAGAAGAAGAAGAAGAAGGAGAAGGAGAAGGGCTCCAGCCGCCAGCCTCGACAAGGCCGGCACTACCGCCCCCACCTGGCCGGCACTGCCGGTGGGCCCACCCCGGCACTGCTGGCCCATCTTCCCCGGCACTGCCGGCCTGCTCACCCCGGCACTGCCGGCACCCAGACGCCGGCACTGCCGGCCCCACCTGCTGATGACGCCTCGAAGACCCAGGCCGGCACTGCCGCCGGATCCTGACCGGCACTATCGGCCCCTCCCGAGTTGACTTCATCCCAACCGTCTATTTATCATCTATGGTCACCAATACTTTATTGTAATGCCCCTTTTACCCCTGGACGGATCTGGGCCTATATATACCTCTCTCCCCACCTCATTTAGGTTTAGACAAGATTTGGCTTAGACTACATGAGCTTTGTCTCCCTAGAACTATGTTCTTTGTATCAAGGCACTCTTGAGTGATTTCTACTCTTCATGGATGATTCAAGGCTACCCCTCTCTCATCCAAGTTCTAGTTGAGATCTCCTCACCAATCTCCCACTTGTTAGATTCTACCCAAGGGTCTCTCTAAGAAGTGGTTCTATTGGCTTGGTCTAACCTACCAAGGGAGTAAATTTGGTTTGTGTTGGGTTGTGTGTGTGTGTTCTTATTTGGATCTTGTGTTCTTCATCCTCTTCCCCCTCAATCACCCACTCACTTGGTCAAATTCGTGGGATCTGGGCACAACCTAGCCCTTAGGCCACATCAAATGGTATCAGCAGCTCTTGGTTAGCCCGAATTTGACCCCCATCCACCCAAATTCGCCCCAAAAAATTTCTTCAAAAAATCCCCAAAAAATAGCCCTAAATTGCCTTTGGTCAGATCTGGATTTTGTTGCGTTTTTAGTGGTTTTGATCCATGGATTTGATGTTCCTATGGTAGATCTACATCTCCACCAAATTTCACTGTCAAATTCCTTCTATTCCGCCCACAATCGACGTTTTTCCGTCCAATTTTCGCGTTTTGGGACGAACAGCTCGAGCTGTTCTTGCCGACCCGGCACTGCCGGCCAAGCCACGGCGGCACTGCCGGCCAGGCTTTCCCCGACCTCGCACCTGCCTGGCCCTGTCCCATCCTCGATCCCGCTCCGCTCGCGCGCTCAGGCAGCCCCACCCGCTCGCCGCGTCACCAGGCTGCCCCGGCCCCGATCCCCACCGCCGCTCCCTGCCGCTTCGGCCCAGCCGAGCCAGGCCAAGGCCGCCGCCCGCCTCAGCCTCCTACTCCACCACCACGCGCCGCCCGCCCCTCTACGGCCGCTCGAGCAGCTCCCGCCCGCACGTGCGTAGCGCAGCCGCAAAACTCGCCGCACGCCAAGCCCACTCCCCTGCCAAACGCCCCTCAATCCATCAGCTCGCACGCGCTCAGCCGGCACTGCCGCGCAGCTCATCACGGCACTGCCGCTGCACCCACCCCGGCACTGCCGGCCATACCTCAGCGGCACTGCCGGCCAAGAAGTTCAGTTTCTGCCAATTTTGGCTCATCTTTTTGCTCCAAATTTTGACAACTTTCCGGCGCCCGTTTGACTCCAAACTTTGACAGTTATCCCCTCTCATATTGACTCTAATTTTGACACCGTTTCCGAAATTTTCCGACTCCGAAATTTTGACACCTTCGATCGCTCGTCGTGACCCAAATTTTTGGGCATTGACTTATTTTGCTCGGTTTCCGTTTCGGAGTGCAAGGATGGTCCATCAACCTTCCGCGTCTACATCAACACCGCGGCGACACCTTCGGCACCCCGGACTCCGGTGCAACTACGACACCATCGTCGCCATCATCGCAAGTTGTGTGTTCCGACACCGCCTAACATTTTCATTTAGGTATAACTTGCTCCCCTCTAACCTTGTAGCCCCTCTTCCTTTTGCGATCTATCCTATCGAGCATTGCTTATCAAGTGTTGCGAGACATTGCACGTGGCCCCGATTGTGAGGTGTGTGTGTCGTGTGGAGTAAAGCTTCTAAGCAAACACTCGTGTGGCAAGATAGCAAAAGCAAGGCTAACGCTAACATAGTGCGAGAAAAAGCAAGCAAAAACATACAAAAGAGTGTGAGTGCCACCATAGATACAAAAGAGTGCAAGTGCCACCATAGATACAAAAGAGTGCAAGTGCCACCATATACAAAAGAGTAAAAAGCTTTTAAGCAAAAGAGAGAGAAGAGAAGAGAGGCCGCGTGTGAATCTTGTTGTCTCTCAAGTTGCAACCAAAGCTTTGATCTCTCCTTGTGTTAGTGTGACACCGGGCACCACCTTGTTGGTTGGTTCTTGTGCTTTTCCGCCCATTCCTTGGTTGCACTAACCCCGTTCATCTCGTGTGTGAGTTCCACATCATTCGTGTTTCCGTGATCACCATTTGGACATTTGATTTTTGGAGCTTACCCACTCTTAACAACAAACTTGATTTCGGATTTTGACTTTTGGCTTTCCACCATTCCTCACCTACCACCATATTTGCTAGCTTTTGCGTGTGTTTTTGTGTGTGTACCCCAACACAAATCATTTTGCTCTCGGTATCGTTAGTTGACCCAATTCCATCACTTCAAGGTAAGACCCGGAGGTAGTCTCTCCGCTAACACCCACCATATAGCTTTTGTCGTGCTAACATGGATAGTGAAGAAGAGGAGATGGAAGACTACATGGAGCACTTCGAGGAGGATTCCTCTTCAAGCACCGCGGATGTGGAGGAACATGTGGAGCTCGACACCGACTATGGCTCCGCGTGCATCACCGACATGACTGACATCGAGGAGCTCTACATCGACAATGGCTCCTCAAGCGTGGACGACATGGTGGAGCGCCACCTTGAGGACGACTTCGACGAGCTCTACATCGACAATCGCTCACCAAGCATGGACGACATGGTGGAGCAATGCCACGAGTACGACATCGACACCATGGCGGAGCCTCACCTACGCTCCACGATGAGCAAAGACGATGCCTCCACGCACCCCTACGTGGCCAATGGAGCTACATATGAAGATAGAGGACCTCCACGATGGCACCATATGGATCATCAAGAGGGTCCCCATCATGAGCGTCATCGACACACTTCTCCGAGCTCCTCAAGGCGCCACCATGAGAGTGCTTATGCACAAGATCATCGACATCAAGGACATCATATGGAGCTTCAAGGGCGTCCCCAACATAATCGTCATCGACACGCTTCTCCAAGCTCCACAAGGCACCGCAAGCAACATGCCACGTCGCATGAGCCATCATCTAGGCATGGCAACGACCGTCATCGACTCACACCATCTCATGATAGTCGTCGACCACTACCACCTCACGGTCTTCATCGACGCACGTCACCACATGATCTCCGCCGCCACAAGCCACCTCATGATCGCCATCGACCAACATCCTCCAAGGATCATCGACGACACTCCTCAAGACATGGTGATGAAGCACGACGACGAGCGCCTCGACATGAAGACGACAAACACCATCTTTCGGTGTCCACCACTCCAAGGATGGCAAGTGCACATCGCGCATACCTTCCTCATAAGGCGACTTCCACCTCTTGCGCCACCACCACAATGGCCCCTACCTCGTCACATGCCTATGGACTCCGATGCTACAAGTGCAAGCAACAAGGCCACCCTCCTCGGGAATGTCCCAATCTCCTTTGTGAGGTATGCAAGGCCAAGGGTCACATGGCATGGCAATGCACAACGCCAAGCGCCAAGACGCTCTACTTCGACAAGCTACAAGCCCAAGCCACCAAGAAGCCTTTAGCGCCCACACTTCAAGATGAAGACCTCCAAGGCCATCGAAAGGATGATGTGGATCCGAGCCTAGCTCTCCACGACACTACGGTGCCACCGATGGAGGACGACTTGGGAGGCGATGGAGTTGAGATGGTTGAGCATGGGAATTTCCCTTCAACCAAGGAGGCGCATGGAGATGAGAAAGTCGAGCCTACTCCCCTATGCTTCATTGATGAGTTGGTACCAATCCCATGTGAGCATGAGAGCCACTTAGCCCACTTGAGTGAGAGTGATAGTGAGTTGAGTGACTTCCACCCCATATGTGAGTTTGAGTGCTTCCGTTTGGAGGACATGAGTGATACACAAAGTGAGTTGAGAGAGGTAGATGATAGGTCCATGGAGGACATCGCATTTGCTAACACATTAACCTCTCCCTCGTTTGTGTCTTCTTATGTTGCACTAGGTTCCACGGAGGACGAGTTCCCGCTCATGGAGACGATGTACATGGTGCATGAAGATGATGATATCTCACCATGCTTGCTTCAAGACGGACATGTCGACCACATGGATCCTCCTACTTTCACAACACCTACCTCAAATGAGTCGGCCTACAAAGGTAACAACATAGGTGTTGATGATGCCATGATCCCACTAGTGGACATGATGACTTTTGAGTGCATGCATGATCTCGATGATCCATTTGCTACTTCACATGCTACTTTCATTTTCCCATGCGATACTTTGCTTGTTAACATTGTTGATCATGTGGAAGTGAATGCTTGTGATACCATGACCATGCCATGCTATGAGAGCTTCAATTTTGCTACCATTGCTTGCAATATGTCGACCACTTGCTCTTTCCCATGTATTGCTTGCAATGATAATGATAAGGATGACATTAGCTTCCGCATGCTTTGCTCCAAATGTTTACACCATTCCATGATCCTTGCATCCAAGATTGTGAACAATTGCCCTTTCTTATGCTTGGTATGCAAGAATGCTTATTTCATTGTCCACGAGATGGCCCCCATAGCCTTCTCACTTTTTGATGATCATGAGTTACCACATGCCATGAATGCACCTTCTTGCCATATGCACCATCGCCATGCATTTCATACTATCTTGATTGACACTAATGGTGATGTGCACAAGTCATGGACCATCATGATGGATGATGCGTTCCTATACCATGCACACACGCTTTTTTGTTTTCTCTTTTGTGTGTATAGGTACCCGAATGACAACTTCCACCGCTACGGAGCAGGAGCTCACGAAACGCGCAATTGAGAGCTACCCCAACACGGACGAGATACATGATCCAACCCATGAGATTCACGCCAAAGGGTATGTTCCCAAACGCCTTCGCCCTCGTGTGTTTCCGGCTTGTCTTGTCGAGCTTCCGGTTTGGACCAATGCCTCGTCACCTCTTTTGCCTCTTATGCAACATATCTTGACACATCTTGTTGGCACAATGGTTATTGTATGTCTTGATGTTATCATCATACACTCCGAGAATCTCAAGGACCATGTCATACATGTGAGAGACACCTTATGCATCTTGTGCCACATGTCACTCATAAAGTTGCTCTTCTTTGGATTTCTCATTTCACCTTTGGCAATTGAAATGGATTCTTGGACACTTGAGGATACCCATACTTGGCTCACGCCAACCATACTTTCCCAAACTAGAAGTTTCCATCTCTTTTCCATTGCACATAACAATTTTGCCCAAAATTTTGCCGCCGATACTTGCCTTTTGATTGTTCCATTTGTGTGGGACAATGCTACACATCACATTTTTGACACTTTACAAACCAAACTTTTACATGCACAAACCTTTGCCCCACCAAATTTTGGATACATCCACACTCTTTTGGTTCCCATTTTTGCCAAATGCCTCTTGGAGAAACGACTTGATGCTTCGTATTTGATTGAGAGCCTCTTGTTCGCCGATCACCAAATTGGCATCCACAAGCTTTCCATTCGCAAGTTGTTTTTCCCCAAGTTCTTCTTCGACCGTGACTTTATCCCTCTACCACAACATGGGACAACCGTCATGGACTACACCGTCGGTGAGGAGGAACAAGAGTCGAGGGCGACTCTTCCCCAAGGGGGGGGAGATGATGTGGGGTGGCTTTCGGACACCTCCACCTCAAGACCGTCAAGTGCAGCCCTGCCTATCGTCGACGCTACACCATGGTCAAGGAGTCCCCCAAGTGGACAAACAACACAAACCCCCGCCAAATATGTAAAGGTGAACTCCTTCCTCTCTATGGTCGACCTCAACACCAACTTGAATGGTATGCTACCTCATGCCTATCGTCATGGTGTCTATAGGTGCCGACTTCGACGAGGACCAAGAGAGAAGGAACTCCCATGGAGAAGAAGAAGAAGTGATGCGGGCTAAGCCCGTGTGGGTTGCCCGATCTCACGAATTGACCCGGGTGAGTGTGATTGCGGAGGGGGATTCGCGGGGAAGTGGATGAACGCGAAGAACACGATACAAACACACGCACACACACAATCGGTTATCCTCGTTGGCCCGATACACCAACTCGATAGAGGTTGCGAGAAAAGACCTTCCGGTAGAAGTCCCGCAAAGAGATCGACAAATCGAAGCACACGAGATCTAGAAGGGTGAAAAGACCGGAAGGTTGATAGAAGTGCAAGCAAAAGACCAAAAGGTAGAAGTGCAAGCAAAAGATCAAACAAACGGTAGAAGTCACCAAAGAGATCTTCACGAGTCGATAAGGAGCCCGGGTGATACAATAGGAATTAACCTAAGGTGGGGGTTACCCAAATCCACAAAGGGATAGTAGAGGCATAAGCCAATTCATCTAAACATCATCTCTCCCTCATGAAGGTGGGGGTGGAGGTCTATTTATAGGGAACCACTAAGGAGGGGTAGTTTGGGGAAACTAAGATACAAGCACAGCCATACATGTGGCAGATTAGGGTTTAGATTATGAGTGGTCACGACATCGGCGGCAGTGCCGGCGTGGGGAGGCCGGCAAGAGTGCGGCGGCGGTGCCGGTGGAGGCAGTGGCGGCGATGCCGGGGGTGGCGGCGATGCGGCCAGGGTGCAGCGGCAGTGCCGGCCTGGAGTGTCCAGCTCCTCTTCTTCCTTCTTCTCTTCCATGCTTCCGTGACATCGGCCTTGCGTCCTCGGGTCTCCGTGGCGTCCACTCTTCCCTCCGTACTTGTCGTCGAGTTCCTATCATCAAGGTATGACGGAGTATGAAGTAGTATATCATTCCAAGTAGGCGATTCGAGGCACGCGTAAAGGAGAAGATTCACCTTAGCGTGCCATCTTGTCGATGAAGCATATGATGTGGCGAAGACCGAAGGTCGGGCTACATCATCTCCCCCCACTTGAAAAAGAGTCGTCCTCGACGATAAATCTTCATGAATGTGTAGAGGAGGTAGATGACACCAACACTTGAATGTCGCTTCACTTGTCAAGGGCCCTATCAATAGCACAAGAAAAGCCAAACAACACTCAAAGCATAGCCAATGTTCCACGGGTTTAGCAAGAGAGCGCAAGTAGAAGGAGGTCACCTTTGCATACTGTCGGTGTGCTCTCATCGATAGATCTTGGGTCGTCGAAGTATGTGGGCGGAACCACTCATTGACGCTCATCCACAAGTCACATGTACCTTCACACAACAAAGACCAAGCAAAGTATATGTGTGCGTGATAGAGGAGCATATCATCAACGACATGTCCATTCATGTTCACAACACCGTTAGCACAACACAAATTTATCAAGAATAATGCATGTGCATGGTCAATGTGTAAGAACTCCATATGAACATCTTCTAAGTGTGGGAACACAAAAACTCCGAAATGTGAGACGACTATGATGTCCATCTCATGTAGAAACTCATGTGCATTGTTGCACTCAAGGCATCGGAAAGAGAAATTGTTCAACATCCTTGACGCAACAAGAGGAGAATTTGGCACAAACACATACGGAAGAGTGTCCAAAATATCATCAACATGTGTGCACACAAACCATTGGAAAGAGAAATTGGTCCTCATATTTGGTGCAACACACAACATATCATCCAAAAAGTTCACCAAGTAGAAATTTGCACAACCGTGCGTGCCAACAAACCAAAGGAAAGAGAAATTGCTCAACTTGTTTGAGGCAACACCAACGGTAAAAATCACATCATCATGCTTGCAAAAGAACCAAGAGAAAGAGAAATTTTTCGGCATGTTCAATGCAAAGCATGGGAAAGGTATTAGAGCCGGGTTCGATCTTGTACTCACTTGTATTATGCTCTCAAGAGCTCTTTTTGTCAACTCGTGCTCAATCGAGGTTGACATTGGCAATCTTGTACCTACACACACAATAGGCAAAGCAAAGAACGTGTGTGCATGGTATATGAACACATCATCCATCATGATGGTCCATCTCTTTTGCACATCACCATTAGCGTTAAGCAAAGCATCATAATAGATATGGTGAATATGCGGAGTAAACATGGGAACATGCTCAACATGGATATATGCAAAGTCTCCAAAATTTGAGAGAGCTATGGGAGCAATCTCATTTACAAGCATGTTAACATCATTGCAAACCAAGCATTGGAAAGAGCAAGTATTCAACATTTTGGTTGCATTAATGGGAGAGTATTGCAAGCATCTAGCACAAAACATGTTCAACATTTTAGCATTGTTGTCGACAAACCTAGGGAAAGAGCAATTGTTCATCAAGGTTGTCACAACACAAGCATTAGCATCATCAATTTCATTGCAAGCAATACATGGGAAAGAGCAATTGTTCAACATATTGCAAGCAATAGGAGAGAAAGTGAAACTCTCATAGCATGGCATGGACATATTATCATAAGCAACTACTTCCACATGATCAACAATGGTGGTATCACAAGTATCACAAGGGAAAGTGAAAGAAGCATATGACATAGCAATAGGATCATCCAACTCATGCATGCACTCATCAAGCATCATGTCCACTAGTGGGATCATGGCATCATCAACGCCCATATAGGTACCTTTGTAGTCCGACTCATTTGAAGTGGGTGTTGTGGAAGAGGTAGGCTCCATGTGGCCTCCATGTTCATCTTCAATCAAGCATGGTGTGATAGCATCATCTTCATGCACCATGTACATCTTCAACATGATCGGGAACTCGTCATCCATGGGACCTAATGAGACACAAGGAAACACACTAGAGGTAGAGGGTAAGTTGTTAGAATTCGAAATGGCCTCACAAGACCTATCAACTACCACTCTCATCTCACTCGGTGTATCACTCATATCCTCAATGTGGAGGCACTCAAGCTCATGTATAGTGGATTCACTCATCTCACATATAGTGGAGTCGCTCATCTCACATATTGTGGAGTCGCTCATCTCACGTATAGTGGAGTCCCTCATCTCCATGGCAACGGCGTCGTCGATGTCCGAGCAACCTAGCAAAGAGGAAGACAACACAAGAGGAGTAGAGGTTAATGTGTTAGAAATCAAAGCGTCCTCACTCAACTCATGTGGTGTGTCACTCTTGCTCTCAAGGTGTTTGAAGTAGGATTTGCACTCGGCTTTGTCTTGGGAGGACATCTTGGCTTCAAGAGCTTCTAGCTCGGCAAAGTAGGCTCTCATCTCGGCCTTTTCTTGTGGGGTCATAGTGGATAGCTCTCACTAGGAAGGGTGTATATGTATGTGGTGGAAGGAAAACTACCAAAAGGTCAAAGCTAGCAAACCAAAATCGAGAAAATGGTTCAAGTTAGAGAATAACCGATATGTACTCACACACACACTCAAAGCACACGCAAAAGGCTAAGAACTCTATATGGTGGTAGGTGAGGAAGTGGATAGCAAACGAAAAGAACCAAAGAAAATGTCTATTGTCAAATGTGGGTAAGATCCAAAGTCAAATGTCAAAAGCGGTGATCGATGTCAAGAAAACACGGAAACACACACAAGGAAGAACAATGGGGTTAGCGCGACCAAGGAAGTGAGCAAGTAACAAGATGGTCCTAACAAAGACTATTAGCTCGGTGTCGCGCCAACACAAGAGAGACCGTAGCTTGGTTGCATATGAGAGAAGCAACTAGATTTGCACAAATGTCACTCTTCTCTTTTCTCTCTTAGTGCTCACAAGCTTTGCACTCCTTTGTATCGGTGGACACACACTCTTTTTGTATTTCCTTTTCCTTTTTCTCTTTTTTTTTCTATGCTTAGAAGCTTTCTTTTTCTCTATATATATGTCACACTCTTTCTTCTTTTGTGTATCTTTCTCACCGAGCTTGCTTCGGAGCTTTGCTCAACACAACGCACACACACCCTCTCACGGTCGTGACAATTGTGCAATGCTTCGCAACACTCGGAAAGCCACTCTCAATGGGATAGGTACACAAAGAAAGAAACGGGGCTACAAGGGGAGGCAAGTTATACCTATTGATGTTAGGCGGTGTCAAGCACACGAACTTGCGATGGCGAAGTGGTGGTGTCGATGACGATGGCGAAGTTGCGCCGGAATCCGGGGTGCCAACGGTGTCGTCGCGGTGTTGATGTAGGCGCGGAAGCGAAATAGACAACCGATGCACTCCAAATCGGAAACCGAGCAAATTATGTCAATGCCCGAAAAGTTGGGTCAAAACGAGCGGTCGAAAGTTGGGCTCAAAAAATCGTCAAAAATTAGACGTAGACTATGTGGAGTCGTTGGAGAATGTTGTTAAAGTTTGGTGCCAAACGGGCGCCGGAAAGTTGTCAAAATTTGGGGCAAAAAGATGGATCAGAATTGGACCAAACTGAAATCAGGAACACAGCACAGAGCGGCAGTGCCGTGGTGTGTCTACCGGCACTGCCGGGGTGATCGGGCCGGCACTGCCGGGGTCAGGTGGCCGGCACTGCCGGGGTCAGGCTGATTTTGCGCGCAAGCAATTGGAGAATCGAAATAGAATGTAGCCAGCTGAAATCGTGCGTGTATTTCCACCGCAAAAAGAAAAGAAATCGTGCGTGTATTTGGGAGATGGAATCTGTGGAGGCTGGCGAATTGGGAAGCTGCGGGCCGTGCGTGGATGCTGTGCTGGTGATGCGGCCGGCCGGTGATTGGCAGCCTGGGCTTGCTCGCTATGCAGCTGGGACGAGCGGAGGCGGAAATCGAGCGAGCAGTAGCAGAGCAACGGCCGGGCAGTGCGCGCGATGCGGGTGCGAGGAGAGCTGGGGGAATCGAGCGGGGCAGCGTGGTGGTCGTGGCCTGGTGGAGCTGAGGCGCGAGCTTGGAGGCACAGCGGGCGGCGATGCTGGGCCAGGGGTGGTTGGGCGCGGCCAGGGAGAGGCGCTCGCGGGACTGGGGCGGCTCGGTCGAGTGGCTTGGGCGGCGCGTGGAGCTGGGCGGCCTGAGGCGAGCGGGATGCAGCGAGGTGGTCGGCGGCTGGTGGCTCGTGCGTGCGTGGAGGAAGAAGGCGCAGCGGCAGTGCCGGTAAGAACGGGCCGGCAGTGCCGGTGAGCACGAACAGGATGAACTGAGGACGAACTGGGCGGAAAATTGGCTCACAAATCCGTCGATTGGAGGAGAAATATAACGAATTTGACGGTGAAATTTGGAGGAGATGTAGATCAGCACTAGAGACAACAGATCTGTGGACCAAAACCACAAACAACTCAACAAATCCAGAGATCCAAATTCGAGCTATTTTTTGGGGCAAAATTTTTTGGGAAATTTTTGGGCGAAATTGGTGAAATTGGAGGGTCAAATTCGTGGCAACCTTTGCTCTGATACCATATGATGCGGGCTAAGCCCGTGTGGGTTGCCCGATCTCACGAATTGACCCGGGTGAGTGTGATTGCGGAGGGGGATTCGCGGGGAAGTGGATGAACGCGAAGAACACGATACAAACACACGCACACACACAATCGGTTATCCTCGTTGGCCCGATACACCAACTCGATAGAGGTTGCGAGAAAAGACCTTCCGGTAGAAGTCCCGCAAAGAGATCGACAAATCGAAGCACGCGAGATCTAGAAGGGTGAAAAGACCGGAAGGTTGATAGAAGTGCAAGCAAAAGACCAAAAGGTAGAAGTGCAAGCAAAAGATCAAACAAATGGTAGAAGTCACCAAAGAGATCTTCACGAGTCGATAAGGAGCCCGGGTGATACAATAGGAATTAACCTAAGGTGGGGGTTACCCAAATCCACAAAGGGATAGTAGAGGCATAAGCCAATTCATCTAAACATCATCTCTCCCTCATGAAGGTGGGGGTGGAGGTCTATTTATAGGGAACCACTAAGGAGGGGTAGTTTGGGGAAACTAAGATACAAGCACAGCCATACATGTGGCAGATTAGGGTTTAGATTATGAGTGGTCACGACATCGGCGGCGATCTTGCCGGCGTGGGAGGCCGCAGTGCGGTGCGGCGGCGATGCAGGTGGAGGCGAAGCGACGATGCGGGGGTGGCGGCAGTCTGGCCAGCAGTGCGACGGCGATGCCGGCACAGAGTGTCCGGCTCCTCTTCTTCCTTCTTCTCTTCCATGCTTCCGTGACATCGGCCTTGCGTCCTCGGGTCTCCGTGGCGTCCACTCTTCCCTCCGTACTTGTCGTCGAGTTCCTATCATCAAGGTATGACGGAGTATGAAGTAGTATATCATTCCAAGTAGGCGATTCGAGGCACGCGTAAAGGAGAAGATTCACCTTAGCGTGCCGTCTTGTCGATGAAGCATATGATGTGGCGAAGACCGAAGGTCGGGCTACATCAAGAAGAAGGAGAAGGAGAAGGGCTCCGGCCGCCGGCCTCGACAAGGCCGGCACTACCGCCCCCACTGGCCGGCACTGCGGTGGGCACACCCCGGCAGCTGCCGGCCCATCTTCCCAGACTGCCGGCCTGCTCACTCCGGCAGCTGCCCCGACGCCCGGCAGCTGCCGGCCCCACTGGCGATGACGCCTCGAAGACCCCGGCACCTTTGCCGGATCCCGACGCACCGGCCGGCCCCTCCCGAGTTGACTTCATCCCAACCGTCTATTTATCATCTATGGTCACCAATACTTTATTGTAATGCCCCTTTTACCCGTGGACGGATCTGGGCCTATATATACCTCTCTCCCCACCTCATTTAGGTTTAGACAAGATTTGGCTTAGACTACATGAGCTTTGTCTCCCTAGAACTATGTTCTTTGTATCAAGGCACTCTTGAGTGATTTCTACTCTTCATGGATGATTCAAGGCTACCCCTCTCTCATCCAAGTTCTAGTTGAGATCTCCTCACCAATCTCCCACTTGTTAGATTCTACCCAAGGGTCTCTCTAAGAAGTGGTTCTATTGGCTTGGTCTAACCTACCAAGGGAGTAAATTTGGTTTGTGTTGGGTTGTGTGTGTGTTCTTATTTGGATCTTGTGTTCTTCATCCTCTTCCCCCTCAATCACCCACTCACTTGGTCAAATTTGTGGGATCTGGGCACAACCTAGCCCTTAGGCCACATCAGTCACTTTGCATGATCATGCCCTAGTTTAATTGATGGACAATATGGCTAGTTTATGTAGTTGATATTGTCCAAAACTATTAAGTAAATCATATGAAGTATTATACTTCATTTAAATCTTGTCTCAAATGAATTCATGTGATGTTTGGACCCCTGGCCCAAACTCTCCTATATGAATTACTTGGAGATTTAAATCATATGTAGTGTTATTAAATGATATGAGGTGATCCACCTCATTTAAATCATTTTCTCAAATGATGATCATGAAGGTTTGACTTAGGTCAATATAGGTTCATGTATGATTGTTGAGAAATTAAATCTTAAGAAGATTTTAATGAGAGGAAATTATTTCTCAAGAACCCTATGGAAACTATCATTTACATATTAAATAAAAAGAAGTAAAATCTCCTCAAGCAACACCACCCATGCACCCTAATTAGATTATTTGTGTGCATAGAATAGTTTGTGTGATTATATGTGATGTATGGAATAGCCATTGAATTAGTGAGTAATTATACTCGTATTCGAATTTAGACGCTAGCACCGGAGAGTACACGGAAGAAGAAGGTTGCTACCAAGAGGAGGAGGAGGAGAATTTTGAGAACTACCAAGGCAAGCTAATATTCTTGCAAAGTGCAAAGCCCCTTGGGGCAAGGCACCATGAATCTTACCTTTTCTTACATAAGCCTATCCCAAGTTTATACCTTATAAGTTTTACTTGTTTTCTCAAGAAGTTACTTTATAGTTAACTTTGGTCAAAGTAAAGAGGTTTTACTAGAGTAGTAAAGTTAGTCTCCATCAAGCAAAGCAAGATAGCACCCCTCATGATGTAGAGCTAGTGCTAATGAATAAAACTTGACTACTCTAGATGGGAACAATGTGACTTGAAAGGAATTTGAAACCTTGGAATGGTGAAGCATTCCATTGAATGATGTTTGAAGGTGAATATGACAAAGAGAAGATGGTGATTTTTGATAAACATGATATTGGTTTGAATGCGATACCTTTCCAATATTAAGTACCCCCACAATACCTGATTATGGGTAGGGCTTAACTGGAAGTTTATGCATCTTAGTATGGGTTCCCTCTGAACACACGTCATAGGGGTTACGCTTGAGGCTGCCTCCGTTGTTGAGAAATGATGTGAAATTGAGGTGAATTGTACGGCCAAGCCCTGTGCAGTTCCCAGGTTGACAGTTGGTCTTCACTGGGAGGCCAAGCTCATGGGGAGAGGTGCTCATACTAGGATTTGTAAGTGAAAGGTTATGGTTGATGATCCGCGTACTGTGTTACGATGATTCGGGGTAATCCCGACGGATGAAATCAAATGTTGTGGCACAAGTGTGCAACCTCTGCAGAGTGTAAATCTATTCGAATAGCCGCGTCCACGGTTACGGACGGTTGGAAAGGCCATACAGTTTTCGATGTCATATCTTTGAAAATGATGTTGAAATAAGATGGTGAAATGACTTGTGGTGAATTGAATTGAAATCACCACTTGAATGGTGGGAATGACACTAATGTTCCCACTTGAGTTAGTTAGCACTTGAATAAGCTTTTCTCAAATACTTGTGAACTAAAATTGGCTTTATGCAAATAAACTAGAGCTTAGCAAACCTTACTAGAATGTCTAGCACTTACATTAGTATTAGTTTGCGAGTACTTGAAGTACTCACGGCTTTGTCCCTGGCTATTCAAATGGCCAGAGTATGAAGATGAACAAGGAGATGATCAGCAGGACGCCTACGACAACTAGGAGTCTTCCGACGTCAAGCGTTGGCCTGTGGACTAGAGAGTCCTTGTATCTTACGCTTCCGCTATGAACTTGTATTTGTTCGTTGATCAATAGATCAACTATTCATGTAATATGGATCATGTGATTCCAATTTGTAAGACCTTATGGTTTGTAATGAATGATGACTGTGATACTTAACTATCATGCCTCGCAACAACAATATTCCTGTAATTGCGATGTATGACATAATAGGCATCCGGACTTAAAAATCCGGGTGTTGACAAGATGCCTCTCCCTACAAGGAGCTCGTGCTATATAAGCAGAACTTAAGGTAGAAGACAACAGAGTGAGTGGTTGAGAGCATAAAGGTACAGCTGTAAAGTAATTTAAATGAGGACTGTAGATCTTGATCTAGACGGTCCGAGTTTGTCGACTTGGCGCTCCTTCCAGATGGCCTGAACCGTAGCTTCAGACAGGGTGTGACAAGCTGCAGCAACTTAAGCCTGCGCGGGGGCCGAAGAATGATAGTTGTGGCGACCCAGGGTCGAGGGGGAGCGACTACAGGCGTTTGCGCACGGCCACAGGGGAGGCGAGCAGCGGCAACCTATGCCGGTGTCTGCGAGCGCCGCAAGTTTTCGAGGCTAGCAGCGAGGAGCTGAAGGGCTAAGGAGGAGAGGATAGAGGGACAGAGCAAGGGGATCCGTGGAGAAGTGTGCGCGGCGGCAGGACCAAGCGGCCATGGGGAATCGCAAGTGGAAAGTTATAGGAACCAGTTTTACCCTTTTGTGACCCAAACATGCAGAAAATTTATCAAAACCAGTTCTCCTAAAAATCTGCTTAAAACTCCGTTTTCTAAAAACTCATCACTAAAATTCGTCATCCAAACAACCACTTAGAGTTCATCTGAGAGGCAGCTAGCCATGACCTGCCGAGATCTTAGGAGCATATGTTAACGGGTTTATCTTGTGAATTGTTTTCTTGACTAATCTAAATTTGCAAATTTATGATGGAGAAGTTGAGCTTGGAGGGGATATTCACTTTGGCTCATAGGAGCATTTGCTCCCACTATGTGAATCTACATTTCGAAATGTTAAAAAGTTCTAAAGTAAAAAAATTCATGTACATCTACACATTTTATGTTCGTGCACAAGTTTTCAAAAGAAACTAAAAAAAATTGCGGCTCCTGTAAAAAAAGACAAATTTTGATGCTATAACACGACTACGTACAGGATAAAATATTGTTTCTCCATGGTGCACACACTCCACCGGATACACCTCCCCTTGCCGCCTTCCCTATCGGTGGCTCCCCTCAACGCGTCTTCCGGCGGCAGCTTGCCGTCGACGGCGGCGCCGAGGGCTCGAATCGCTGCGCCAACGAAGGGTCTTGCCGAGCATGTCAAAGGTGGCTCGCCGGCCTTTTCATCCCGTGCGCCGGGATCTAGGGGAGGACGAGATCTTCTTTCCCTCGAAGTTCCGGCCACGCGACAACTTCTCCGTCTCTATCTGCCGGTCGCCGCCATGGTGATGGAGAGCTGCAACTACACAATGGATCGTGGGGTTCGGACGTATGGTGTTGTGGAGAGGGGTGCCTATGCAAATTTGCATTGCTAATTAGGGAGGCAGCGGGCGTTTTCCTGAAAAAGTACAAACTGAGCATCTATAAACTCTACGATTTTGATCAACCGGTCATTAGCAGTTTGGATGCAGGGATACACGAAAGGGCCGGATTCATAAGATACGGCGCCATGAAAACTTGTGCACTAATAAAGAATGTCACGATGTACACCAAAAAATTGATGTCAGAATTTTTTGACATTTTTAAAATTGTTTTTTAATTATTTTGTATAATGGGAGCATTTGCTCCTATGAGCCAAAACGCCAGCTTGGAGACTTATTTTTGTTGTTGCGGCCGCTCTGTTAAATCAGGTGAGCTTGTGTGCTTCGGTGGTCTCTCTGAGCTAGAGTTATACCTGTAAATGGACACGTCCGTGGCTGTCCACCAACTGCCGCCTGTGTCCTATTAAACTGAACGGGACGTTGCAGCTGGTCCATCTACTCCCGTTAGGATAAGCGGTCAGCCGTTTGCCCGCTACGGTAGCTGACCAAAGCACGTAAGAACACAGCTGACTACTTTACGCAGGGTATTTCTCTTGCCGGCCGTTTGTCCGTAGGATATGATGTTACCTTGTATACGTGCGGTTCAGGCTGTCGATGAAGCATAGCAATACAGCTCATGTTGCTTTGGTTTTCCGTTGCTAATTACTTTACCTAGGGTATTTTTCTCATACCAACAAAAATTGGTTAATCAGCAAAGAGCATTGGAAATTATGGCATCAACAATGTTGTGATTTTTTCTGGAACGTGACAATGTTTGACAATAACAATGCATAGGAATGTCAAACAGTTGTGACAGCTCAGCACACAATTCAGCTTAGAGCATCCACACGCACCCTCCAAATAGGCGCCGGCAGAAGCATCCTCTATTTAGGGATAGTGTTCCCACAAGGTTGTCCGCGTCCAGACAAGCGGCGCCCCTGGAAGGCGCTGCAGTTGATGTTGTCCGCGTCGTCGTCGCCGCATCGCTGCTGCCACCGTTGCCACCGCCGTCGTCAGAGAAGTCGTCCTCCTCCTCCTTTGGCGCCAACGGCTCAGGAGGACCGGCGAGGTCGACGAAGTTCTCACCGTGGTCCATGGCGGACCACACCGCCGCTTGCCGTGGGTTGAGCGTGATTTGCCGGTAGTCCTCCTTGACGGAGCGGCCGACGATGAGGTGTTGCCCCGGGAACTCCTCCGGCTCGTCGCCGCCACGGAAGGCCGCCTGCACCTCCGCCTCCATCTCCCACCACTTCTTTGCCGGCGGAGGTGGTGGCGAGTCCGCAGCATCCTCCTCCTTGGGGCGGCGGCGTTGAAGCGTCCCCGATGTCCTCCGAGCCAGAGCCGAAGCTATGTGCCTCGGGCCATCGTGGATGACGACGCCGCCCGAAGGAGGCGCATGCAGCCACCGTCGGTCGATGAGCTGAAGCGCAAGTTGCCCGATGCCGTTGTCTTTGCGAAGGGGTTGGCACGAGGTTGCCGGCACTTCTATTGGGCTCGAATCCGTGCAGTTGCTTTTTGGGGCGCGCCAGTATTGCCCAAAAACACTTGATGTCTGAGATCATGAAAAGAAAAAAAGCTTAGCATTCAGGTTTCAGGCATATGTAGAGGAGCGGGCTAGTTGGCTGAACATAAGCTTAGCTCAGTAAAACATTCAACTAAGAATGATGTTCAAATAATGTTTATATAGGTAATGGGAGTGTCCTAAGCCTACAGGTTATCATTTTGCAAAGCACTTTGAATCTATGGCTATTACCGTCAAGTAATCACGAGACAAGTATAATCTGCAATTTCCAGTGACTAGGTAATCAGCAATTTCCACTTTGAACATCTATCATCTCTGCATCAAAAATATAAACATGGGAGAACTCATGTAGTAATGATGTAGCCCCGGTCACCGACGTCGCTACACCAAGACCAACAAGTCCCCCTAGTGGACCGATGACACGAGCCCGAGTCAAAGCTCTTCATGATGAGGTGAACTCGCTCCTCACCACCCTTGATCTTGATACCCCTTTGGATGGATTGCTACCTCATGCCGACGTGCTATGTGTCATTAGGTACAAGGCGCGTCAAGACCACGGAGAGGAGAAGACGCCAAGGTCAAGGGAAGGAGAGAAGCAACTGGACATGGAGATGATCATGAAGCCGAAGCCGACGTCGCACGAAGCGCTCCAAGGAAGAGACGGACGCTGGCCGGTCCAGGACCCGGTCAGACCGGACCTACAACCGGACTCCCCGGTCATAGGCCCGGTCGACCGGGCGCAAACCGGGCCAGCTCCCTCGTACCGGACGACGACCGGACCCAGGACCGGAAACTTCGCAGTTTCCCGGTTTGCGCCCGGTCGACCGGACCCATGACCGGACGGCCCGGTCACAGGCCCGGTCAGACCGGCCCCAAACCGGATAGCCCGGTCACAGGCCCGGTCCGACCGGCCCCAAACCGGACCTGACGAGAATGCCCCACCCAAACTGCCTTAACTTATCCATTCACGTACCTGTTCGCCCTTGCTGGCTGTGTATGACTATATAAGTAGCTGGAACCCCTCATTAGCTCTTTAGACTTGTTTTGAACTCAAACCTACCTTTGAGCTTAGTCTCCCTTGGGTATCATCCCTCTGTAATCAAGGCCATCCTTGTTGTTGATTTGGATATTGTTGAGTGAGATTCTAGTACAAGCTACTCTCTCTCCCTCACCAATCTCTTTTCTCCAACACCAATCTCTCACCGGGAATTCTGCCGCGTGCCTCTTCCGGGTGATTCTATTGGCGTGGTCCATCGAGCCACGGGGGTAAGTATCGGGTGTATCGGGTTGGTGTGCGTGCGTGAGTCTCGGAGTTCCTCGTGTTCGTCGTGTTCTTCGTGTTCCTCGCGTTTTCCCATCTCCCCTCTTGGTTTCGAAGTCAATCCGCGAGATCGGGCCACACACGGGGTCTTAGACCTCATCATATGGTATCAGCAGCTCTTGGTTCCCGCGGATTTGACCTCCCACCCACCCGATTTCGTCCCTAGAAAATTTTCCAAAAAAATCCCCAAAAATAGCCCTAAATTGCCTCTTGAACGATCTGTGATTTGGTTGCGTTTTGAGTGGTTTTGGTCCGTGGATCTGGTGTTGTTGTGCTTGATCTACTATTTCCCCAACTTTTAGCCTCCAATTCCATCGTTTCCCCTCGATTTGGTCGATTTGGCTTGGTTTTCGTGAAGAACAGGAGAGAGAAAGCTTCATCCCGCGAAATCCGGTTGAGCAGCCGGTCAACCGGGCCCACGACCGGCCGAGCCGGCCCAGCACCCGGTCAACCGGGCGGCGAACCGGGCAAGCCGGTCCAGAACCCGGTCCAACCGGGCCTCCGACCGGGCGACGCAGCGCCACTCCTTCGACCTCGTCTTCCGGCGATCTCCACCACCACCACCACCACCACCATCATCGCAGGTATAACTTGCAGGTCACCTTGTAACCCCTCTTCCTTTTGCGATCTATCCCATCGAGCATTGCTGGTTTAGTGTTGCGAGACATTGCACGTGGCCCCGCATTGTGAGGTGTGTGTGTCGCGTTGAGTAAGGCACCCAAGCAAACACTCGTGTGGCAAGATAGCAAAAGCGAGGCTAACGCTAACATAGTGCGTCAAAAAGCCCCAAAAACACAAAAAGAGTGCGAGTAGCACCATACATCCATACATCCATACATCCATACGCCCATACATACAAAGTGTCCACGTGCCACCAAAGATACAAACGAGTGCAAGTGCCGCCATATACAAAAGAGAAAAAGCTTTTAAGCAAAGAGAGATAGGAGAAGAGAGGCCACGTGTGAATCTTGTTGTCTCTTCCTTTGCAACCAAAGCTTTGGCTCTCCTTGTGTTAGTGTGACACCGAGCACTTATACATACACTTTTCCGCTCACTTTTGGTTGCACTAACCCCGTTTATCTCGTGTGTGTGTTCCACAACTTTTTCCGTGTTTATAGTGATCTTCACATTGACATTTGGATTTTTGGACCTCACCCACTTTTGACAACATACTCGATCTTGGATTTGTCTTTTGGCTTTCCACAACACTCGCCTAACACCATATTTGCTAGCTTTTGCGTGTGGTTTTGCGTGTGTTCCCGATACACTTGATCTTGCTTTCGGTTTGGTGGATTGCCTCAATACTATCTTACCTTGGTAAGAGTGCGAGGTAGTCTCCTTCCACTAACATACACAACATAGTTCTTGTCTTTCCATCATGGATAGGGACGGAGATACCAATAGGGATGAAGAGATCCTTCGCAACACCGAGAGGTTGGCTACTCAACACAACCTATGGACGCAACGACAAGAGTTCAAGGAGCAACTCTCCCTCTTCGAGACGCGCATCGATGAGCAATACGATGAAGTGGCTCACAACTTCTCCACCGTGAACCACGACTTGGCCCTTCTTCGTGAAGCTACGGACAACTTGAATGGCCAAATGGCGGCCAATGATGCCAACATGGAGCGGCGCATGGATAGCCTCGAGCGCGCCATCACCAACTTGGGTCGCCATCGTCGACACCGCTCTACTTCCTCTTCATCAAGCTCTTCCTCAAGGCATGAAGACCATTACTCTCATGGTGGCCTTTCGTCCCCAAGCTCTTCTTCAAGGCGTGAAGACCATCATCGACCTCATCGCTCACATGCTCGTCATGAAGACTCCCGCTCCAACTCTAGGCGTGGAGAAATACATCGCCATGCTCGTCCACATGAGCGTCCTCCACAAGCTCAAGACCTTCAACAAGATCGTCACCAAGCGGATCGCCATGCCCACCATGGGCGTGATGGCCATCCCCAAGACCAAGATCCTCAAGATCCACCTCGGCGAGATCTTCGTCGCCACCCTCACCATGACCAACGTGGCCGAGGAGAGCCTCACCATGATCAAGATGAGAGACCCAACATTGAGCATCGTCCTCAACCGCGACAAGATCTTCAACCACATCCTCACCGTGAACCAAGTGAAGCAAGCGTTCAACTCCAACGCCAACCCAATGCTATGGTTGGCCGTAGAAGACCTCCTATTCCACCTCTAGCCGCAAGAGATGGCGGCGCCCCTCCTCGTAGAAGAAACTTGGAGGATGAAGAGAACATGTATGGCAAGCTCAAGTTCAACATGCCCAAGTTCAAAGGTGAAGACGACGCCGAAGCTTACCTCTCATGGGCACTCAAGGTGGACAAGATCTTCCGCATCCACAACTACTCCGGTGCCAAGAAAGTGGCTATGGCATCACTCGAGTTCGAAGACTACGCCAACACTTGGTGGGAGCAAGTCCTCACTCTTCGCGAAGAAAAGGGTGAACCTCCTATTGACACTTGGGAAGATATGAAGAAGGAGATGCATGCTCGTTTTGTCCCCGCACACTACATGACCGACCTCTTCAACAAGCTCCAAAAGTTGAAGCAAGGCACCAAGACCGTTGAGGAGTTCTACAAGGAGATGGAGCTCACTATGATGCGAGCAAACATCCAAGAGTCCGAAGAGCAAACCATTGCTCGTTTCTTCAATGGCCTCTCTTACCCCATCAAGAGGATCGTCGAGTTCCAACCCTACTCCAACATGGTTGAGTTAGTCCACCAAGCATCGAAGGCCGAGCGCCAAGTGATTGAGGATATCAAGTACTCCAAGGCCAAGACCTACTTCACCTCCAAGTTCGCAACATCGACTCCTCCTACTACATCAACTCCTCAAGCTACAAGTGCCAAGGCCGACGCATCCTCTACACCATCCAAGAGACCGACTATCCAAAGTCGCATGAAGCAAACGGTCTCCTCCACCGCCTCCTCTAAGGCATCCACGGGACCCTCTAGTGTCACTTGCTTCAAGTGTGGCACCCAAGGTCACAAATCGTTTGAGTGCAAGAACACCAAGGTCATGATCACTATGGAGAATGGTGACATCGAGACTCTTGATGAGGATGAATATGAAGCCCTTGTGCAAGCCGCCGTGGAAAGTGAAGAAGCTTATGAGCAAGAAAGTGGAGAAGATCCTCTCTTATGTGAGCATGACCCAAGTCCCTCACTTGTGGTCACAAGGGTGCTAACCACACAACCTCATGATATGGAAGAACAACGGTGCAACATCTTCCAAACCCGTGCCGGAATTGGTGGCAAGTCTATCAAGGTCATCATCGATGGTGGAAGTTGCCACAACCTTGCGAGCACCGAGTTGTGTGAGAAGCTCCACCTCACTCTCCGCAAGCATCCTCACCCTTACCATATCCAATGGTTGAGTGACAAGGGCAACGTCAAGATACAACATACCGTCACCGTCAACTTCAAGATCGGCCCTTATGAGGACACCATCGAGTGTGACGTGGTACCCATGACGGTGTGCCACATGTTGCTTGGCCACCCTTGGCAATATGACAAGAAGGCTATACATGATGGACTCTCCAACACATACACCTTCAAGGTCAATGACAAGAAGTTCGAGTTGCGCCCGATGACTCCTAGCCAAATCATCGCCGATAATGCGAAGGCTTTAGCGAGGGCACAACTCCGCACCCATAGTGAGATGAGAGGAGAGGGAGCGACCCACCACAAAGAGAGTGAGCGCCACAAGCCATATATGAGTGAGCCCAAGAGTGTCCTTCTAGCCACCAAGAGTGAGTGGAGAGAGCTCCAAGAGAACCCATCCACCATATTGCACTATGTGCTCATATGCAAGGGACCCTCGTCGGAGACTAACGACTTAACCAACATTCCTCCGTCTTTGTTATCTCTTTTGCAGAAATTTCAAGACGTCTTCCCCGACGAGCTCCCTCATGGACTACCACCACTCCGCGGCATAGAACACCGCATCGACCTCATACCCGGCGCTCCGCTACCAAACCGTGCCGCCTACCGCACCAACCCCGAAGAGACCAAGGAGATCAACCGCCAAATTCAAGATCTCCTCGCAAAAGGGTACGTCCGAGAAAGCCTTAGCCCTTGTGCGGTTCCCGTGATCCTTGTGCCTAAACCGGATGAGACGCAACGGATGTGTATGGATTGTCGCCCCATCAATGCCATTACCGTCCGTTACCGCCATCCCATTCCGCGTTTAGATGACATGCTAGATGAACTTAGTGGTGCCACGATTTTCTCTAAAGTCGATTTGCGTAGTGGTTACCATCAAATCCGCATGGCTATTGGTGATGAGTGGAAAACGGCATTCAAGACCAAACTTGGTCTCTATGAATGGCTCGTTATGCCTTTCGGTCTTTCCAATGCTCCATCAACTTTCATGCGCCTCATGAATCACATCTTGCGTCCTCTCATTGGCAAGAACGTGGTTGTCTACTTCGATGATATTCTTATTTATAGCAAAAACCTCGAGGACCATGTGCAACATGTGAGAGAAGTCTTGTGCATCTTGCGCCATGAAAAGCTTTATGCTAACCTCCCCAAATGCACATTTGCTCAAAACAAATTGGTTTTTCTTGGTTTTGTGGTTTCCGCTAATGGGATTGAAGTTGATTCTTCCAAGATGGAGGCCATCCATAATTGGCCTACCCCTACAAATGTTGGCCAAGTCCGAAGCTTCCATGGACTTGCCGGGTTTTATCGCCGCTTTGTGAAAGACTTTAGCACCATCGCTTGCCCTTTGAATGAGCTTACCAAGAAGAATGTTCCGTTTGTTTGGGGCAAGGCCCAACAAAATGCTTTTGATGAGTTGAAGAAACGTCTTACCGAAGCTCCACTTCTTGTTCTTCCAAATTTTGCCAAAACTTTTGAGATTGAGTGTGATGCAAGTGGGCTTGGTATTGGCGGTGTTCTTATGCAAGAGGGCAAACCCGTGGCATACTATAGTGAGAAGTTAGATGGCGCACGCCTCAACTATCCTATATATGACAAGGAGCTCTACGCTTTGGTTCGTGTTCTTGAAGTTTGGCAACACTATCTTTGGCCAAAAGAGTTTATCATTCATTCCGATCATGAGTCCTTGAAGTATTTGAAAAGCCAACACAACTTGAACAAACGACATGCAAAATGGGTCGAGTTCATTGAGTCCTTCCCATATGTGATAAAATACAAGAAGGGCAAGGACAATGTTGTGGCGGATGCTCTTTCCCGCAAAAACACCCTTTTGCTAACTCGTTTGGATTTTCATGTTTTGGGACTTGAAGAGATCAAAGAACTCTATCCTTCCGATTCTTTCTTTGCTCCCATTTTTGAGAAGTGCTCCGTTGAGCGAGGAGTGGATGATTTCTATTTGCATGATGGCTATTTGTTCAAAGCCAACAAGATTTGCATTCCCGCGTCTTCGCTTCGAAAATTGCTTTTGCAAGAGTCTCATGGAGGAGGTCTTATGGGCCACTTTGGCCGTGACAAGACATATGCCATGCTCTCAACCCACTACTATTGGCCAAAGATGAAGCGAGATGTGGAACGCCTTTGCCGTCGGTGCACAACATGCTTACAAGCTAAGTCTACCTCCAACCCTTATGGTCTCTACATGCCATTGCCTATTCCTTTTGCACCATGGACAGATATTAGCATGGATTTCGTTCTAGGCTTGCCTCGCACTAAGCATGGTCATGATTCCATATTTGTTGTAGTGGATAGATTCTCTAAGATGGCTCATTTCATACCTTGCCATAAGAGCGACGATGCTTCACACATTGCTTCATTGTTTTTCAGGGAAATCGTTCGCCTACATGGAGTACCGCAAAGCATTGTGTCGGATCGAGACGTCAAGTTCATGAGCTATCTTTGGAAGTCGATCATGGCGAAGTTTGGAGTCAAGCTCTTGTTCTCATCATCATCGCACCCGCAAACGGACGGCCAAACGGAAGTGGTCAATCGAAGCCTCTCCACCCTCCTACGGGTCCTCGTGAAGAAAAACTTGAGGTCATGGGAGGAGTGCCTTCCTCACGCCGAGTTCGCCTACAACCGCGCCAAGCACAAGACTACATCAAGGAGCCCCTTCATGGTCGTCTACGGCTTCGAACCTTACACGGCACTCGACATACTTCCGCTTCCCCTCCACGAGCGCATCAACATGGACTTCGACAAGCGCGCCGCCGCGTCAAGAAACTACATGAAGAGACAAGGGCAACCATACAAGCACATGTTCTTCGTCAAGCCAACCACATCAACGCCAAGAAGAAGGCAAGGATATTCGAAGAAGAAGACCTCGTTTGGATCCACCTCCGGAAGGACCGGTTTCCCCATGAGCGCAACTCCAAGCTCAAGCCAAGAGGAGATGGCCCCTTCAAGGTCCTCAAGCGCATCAATGACAACGCTTACGTCATCGACATACCAACATCCAAGTACTTGGTGAGCAACACGTTCAACGTCTCGGACTTGTCACCCTATCATGGAGATGAGGAGGTGCAAGAGTCGAGGACGACTCTTTCCCAAGGGGGGGGAGATGATGTAGCCCCGGTCACCGACGTCGCTACACCAAGACCAACAAGTCCCCCTAGTGGACCGATGACACGAGCCCGAGTCAAAGCTCTTCATGATGAGGTGAACTCGCTCCTCACCACCCTTGATCTTGATACCCCTTTGGATGGATTGCTACCTCATGCCGACGTGCTATGTGTCATTAGGTACAAGGCGCGTCAAGACCACGGAGAGGAGAAGACGCCAAGGTCAAGGGAAGGAGAGAAGCAACTGGACATGGAGATGATCATGAAGCCGAAGCCGACGTCGCACGAAGCGCTCCAAGGAAGAGACGGACGCTGGCCGGTCCAGGACCCGGTCAGACCGGACCTACAACCGGACTCCCCGGTCATAGGCCCGGTCGACCGGGCGCAAACCGGGCCAGCTCCCTCGTACCGGACGACGACCGGACCCAGGACCGGAAACTTCGCAGTTTCCCGGTTTGCGCCCGGTCGACCGGACCCATGACCGGACGGCCCGGTCACAGGCCCGGTCAGACCGGCCCCAAACCGGACAGCCCGGTCACAGGCCCGGTCCGACCGGCCCCAAACCGGACCTGACGAGAATGCCCCACCCAAACTGCCTTAACTTATCCATTCGCGTACCTGTTCGCCCTTGCTGGCTGTGTATGACTATATAAGTAGCTGGAACCCCTCATTAGCTCTTTAGACTTGTTTTGAACTCAAACCTACCTTTGAGCTTAGTCTCCCTTGGGTATCATCCCTCTGTAATCAAGGCCATCCTTGTTGTTGATTTGGATATTGTTGAGTGAGATTCTAGTACAAGCTACTCTCTCTCCCTCACCAATCTCTTTTCTCCAACACCAATCTCTCACCGGGAATTCTGCCGCGTGCCTCTTCCGGGTGATTCTATTGGCGTGGTCCATCGAGCCACGGGGGTAAGTATCGGGTGTATCGGGTTGGTGTGCGTGCGTGAGTCTCGGAGTTCCTCGTGTTCGTCGTGTTCTTCGTGTTCCTCGCGTTTTCCCATCTTCCCTCTTGGTTTCGAAGTCAATCCGCGAGATCGGGCCACACACGGGGTCTTAGACCTCATCAAGTAATCTTACTAATACACAAATTTAAGCATCCTACTTATACCTGTAAATAGAGTCGCGTCCACCATGAATGATGTAGGAGCGACCCAGTGGATCCTCCTTGGTTGATGCCCGATCTTTCACAGCGAGAACCTGGGGTAGTAAATCCTCCCAACAACGTGATGAACGCCGCCTGGAGAAGAGGGAACGAATCCAGCAAGCAACGGATCGATGAATCGATACGCCTCAAACCTGAGCTAGACAATCCTTGATGAACACAAGAACCTTCACAGCGGATAATATAGATAAACGGCAGCGCCGTACCCCCGGAGGGATGATACACGTGAGCACACGTAACTAGGTAACACCTAAACTTTAGACTAAACTTGTTCTCCCTCTAACCCTAGCCGCACCTCCACTTATATGAGGGGTGGAGTGGCCGGCCAGCCCTAGTGGGCCTCTCTACCTTGGTTTGGACAGGCCCAAACCAAACTGACTCAATTTATTAAAAACCCTAATTGGCCCACATATGACCATAGGCATAAAATAAGATAACTAAGTTGGTGGAGTCCTGAATCGGGGCTCCACATAGGCCTCCGTGCCCATATCATCCTCCCCCCCTTCAAGAAGCGTTGTCCCCAACGCGTGAGGGTCTTCTGGAAAAGGTGACGTGATATGAACATGACACGTCCTCGCCGTCTTCAAGTCTTGCTTGCCTTCCACACCACATCCTCCCTCGCGGCCTTCTCGACTTGATACAGCACTTGGCGCCTCCTTTCTTCTCCACATGAGCTTGGACTTCGGCGCCAATTCCTTCTTCTTGCGAGGTTTTGATGGACCCTTGTGTCGCTGCACATGACCCTGCACAAGATGTGTAATTCCTGGGCCACATAGATGTCTCACACGTCCATCCTTGCCTCGATGCATCCGCGGTGTCGTGGAAAACTGGACATTACTCCTAGCACGGTAGTGCCGCTGCCCACCATCTCCACTGACGCGCTCGCCTCCCACTCCTCCCACGCGCATCTGCGCCATATGTACTGACACACCATCAGCACAAACATCATCAGTCTGTATACTAGCATCAACACATACTGGAACTGTAGCACATGCTGCAACATCCACATCAACAATAAGTGTAGCTTCATCCGGCTTGTCACCAACAAGAACTGGCTTGTCATCTACAGGCATGGCTGAAACATCACCAACATCAATGCTCGGAACATCATGCACCTCTAGCTGCACTTTAGGCTTGTGCAACTTCTTCTTACGCACTACTAACTCCACATCGGACTTGATATGATCATCACCCATAGGCTTCAAAGTCCGCTGTTTGCCACCATGCATAAAAGAATATGTATTTGCTCGCCCAGCATGTGTCACATTGCGATCATACTGCCAAGGACGCCCAAGTAGCAATCCGCACACTTCCAATGGCAGCACATCGCAATCGATCTCATCAACATAATCATCAACTGTAAATGGCACACGCACCTTATGAGTAATCTTCAGCATACCACAACTATTCAACCACTCAAGACGTTTAGGTTCAGGAAGACGCCATGTAGACAACCCCAACGCTGCCACCATCGCCTTGCTAATGCCATTAGTACAGCTACCACCATCAATCATCAACTTGCAATCCTTGCCCTTGATAAAGCACTGAGTCTGAAACAAACTCCACCGCTGACCCTTGTCAACTGTCTTGCAAGCATCACCTTGTACCCTCTTGAGTTGCATATTCAGCCCGCTCAATGGTACATCCTCTTCAACAGTCACAGTAGTGCTCTTGGTATCAGAGCCAGGTTTCTTCTCCTCAGTGACTGCCTGTACTGGAACAACCTCCTCCACGGTAGTGTTAGAGCACACCACCTCCTTGTCCAACTCCGTGGACTTGACCACAAATCTAGCACGCAGAAATTGCTTGAAATCTGCCCAACTAGACCGTACACCAATGATACCCTCAACTATCAGAGCATCACGATACCAACCAGCCAGAACATCATCAACACGCCGATATGCAATAGCAAATTCAGTTTGGCCACCAAATGTCTTATCAAACGCCTTGCATCGCTCAAATCCACCTTCAATGTGTGATTCCCAAAGTTGAAATTCAGACGGGGTCGCAGAACTAGCCAACCGCCATTTGATGGTAGAAGCATCGAAGTGCGAACCCGTCAAAATACTAAGGTAATCATAATAGACATCTTCCTTCCTATCTTCCATGCCACCAAAACGTGAAGAAACCATAGCTGTGCGCCAAACAAACAATCAGCAGAAAACAGCAAAAACAGTCTCACGGCAGAGAATTCCTGCCGCGGCAGAGAAACTGGCAGAAATCCTGCCGCGGCAGAGAAAACTGTCAAAAATTCTGGGAGGCCGGCAGTGCCGGTGTTCCGAGGCCGGCAGTGCCGGTGTCTCAAGGCCGGCAGTGCCGGTCTCCTGACGGAAATCTTCTTCTTCCTCGCGATTCCGAACTCGAAAATTCGCGATTCTGGCCGCAGAAACTGCCCGAAACAATGGCAAAACCTCGCCCAAACAGCTCCAAACTTCCTCCAACTCAACCTCCTTGGAGCGAGAGCCAAGCTCCTCCGATCTAGAGCCAACCTTCTCCGATGCAAACCGATCTAGATGCGATCGATCAACAAAACCTCGCTGTGAGCAACCCAGAAAACTGATACCACATGATGTAGGAGCGACCCAGTGGATCCTCCTTGGTTGATGCCCGATCTTTCACAGCGAGAACCTGGGGTAGTAAATCCTCCCAACAACGTGATGAACGCCGCCTGGAGAAGAGGGAACGAATCCAGCAAGCAACGGATCGATGAATCGATACGCCTCAAACCTGAGCTAGACAATCCTTGATGAACACAAGAACCTTCGCAGCGGATAATATAGATAAACGGCAACGCCGTACCCCCGGAGGGATGATACACGTGAACACACGTAACTAGGTAACACCTAAACTTTAGACTAAACTTGTTCTCCCTCTAACCCTAGCCGCACCTCCACTTATATGAGGGGTGGAGTGGCCGGCCAGCCCTAGTGGGCCTCTCTACCTTGGTTTGGACAGGCCCAAACCAAACTGACTCAATTTATTAAAAACCCTAATTGGCCCACATATGACCATAGACATAAAATAAGATAACTAAGCTGGTGGAGTCCCGAATCGGGGCTCCACATAGGCCTCCGTGCCCATATCAATGAATTACTCTGCAACTTTGCGTGTAAAATAGAACATATTTGACAAGCACTGCAATCTATATACAAACTTGTCGGTGTTGCAAATAAGAATTCTGCATCTGTTTTCTGTGAGGGGAAGACGATACCGAAGCTGAGAGAACAAAGAACAGAGCAAGACTACCATCCAAGATTGGGATAAGATTTTCAAAAAAGAAGATTGCAACAAGGTACATCAACAGATGTGATGAGGTCTAAGACCCCGTGTGTGGCCCGATCTTGCGGTTGACCCGAAATCCAAAGGAGGAAGAGAGGGAGAGCGCGAAGAACACGATGAACACGATGAACTCACGCACGCACACCAACCCGATACAATCGATACTTACCCCGTGGCTCGATGGACCACGCCAATAGAATCAACCCGGAAGAGACACGCGGTAGAATTCCGAGCGGAGAGATTGGTGAGGGAGATGAATCTAGGAGTGGGAGAGAGAGTGGGTAGCACTAGAATCTCACACTCACAAATCCATACATCCAACAAGGGTAGCCTTGATACAAAGGGGATGAAACCCTAGGGAGACAAAGCTCAACTTCATGTCTAAGCCTAAATCTTGTCTAAAGAGCTAAGGGGGTGACCTAGGTGCTTATATAGGCATACAAGGCAGCTTGGGTCGAACAGGTAAGTGGTGGACCGACTCGGGCCGTCCCGGTCGAGTCGAACCCGTGCAATCCGGTTTGGGATCCGGTCAGACCGGGCATGTGACCGGGTGGTCCGGTCCTGGGTCCGGTCGACCGGGCGCCAACCGGGAACTTGCGAAGTTTCCGGTCGCCTTCCGGTACGAGGCAGGGAATCCGGTTGGGCGCCCGGTTGACCGGGCCTGGGACCGGATGACCCGGTTGTGGGTCCGGTCTGACCGGGTCCTGGACCGGCCAGGCTGGGCCTCTTCCTCCCGCCTCTTCTTCCTCTTCCTTCTTCTCTTCTTTCCTTCTTCTTCTTCTCTCTTCCTTGCACCATGGGAGTTCCTTCTCTCTTGGTCCTTGTCGATGTCGGCACCTATAGACACAATGATGATAGGCATGAGGTAGCATACCATTCAAGTTGGTGTTGAGGTCGACCATAAAGAGGAAAGAGTTCACCTTGACATATATGGCGGGGGTTTGTGTTGTTGGTCCACTTGGGGGACTCCTTGGCCATTGATGCAGCCCGACCTTCGGTCTTCACCGCATCATGTGCTTCATCGCCAAGACGGCACGCTAAGGTGAATCTTCTCCTTTACGCGTGCCTCGAATCGCCTACTTGGGACGATATACTACTTCATACTCCGACATATCTTGATGATAGGAACTCGACGACAAGTATGGAGAGAAGAGAGGATGCCATGGAGACCCGAGGACGCAAGGCCGATGTCACGGAAGCATGGAAGAGAAGGAGAAAGAGGAGCGGGACGCTCCAGGCCGGAACTTCCGCCCCTGATGGCCGGAACTTCCGCCCATGACCGGAACTTCCGCCTCGGAGGACCGGAACTTCCGCCCACCGGAACTTCCGCCCAAGTTCCGCCCAAGTTCCGAAAGTCGGCGAAAACCATACTGGATGTTACTGCGGGACAATGGCGCAATTCCGGAACAAGACCGGAACTTGGCCGGAACTTCCGTCCCGACCGGAACTTCCGCCCCTCCGGACCGGAACTTCCGCCCCTGACCGGAACTTCCGCCCAAGATGACCGGAACTTCCGCCCCATCGAACTTCAGCAAGACAGCACTTTTCAGCGTGTAACTTAACCCTTCGCCCCCACCTATAAATAGCCTTGTTGGCTCAGATCTCAGATTAGACTTGATGTGAAATTAAACCTGAGCTTAGCTCACCCTTGTGGGAACCCTACCTAGATCTATGATCTTGTACCCACCCGGGCTCCTTATCGACTTGTCAAGATCTCTTTGGTGACTTCTACCGTTTGTTTGATCTTTTGCTTGCACTTCTACCTATTTGGTCTTTTGCTTGCACTTCTATCAACCTTCCGGTCTTTTCACCCTTCTAGATCTTGCGAGCTTCGATTTGTCGATCTCTTTGCGGGACTTCTACCGGAAGGTCTTTTCTCGCAACCTCTATCGAGTAGGTGTATCGGGCCTACGAGGGAAAACCGGTTTGTGTGCGTGTCTGTGTTGTATCCCCACGATTCCCCTCGCGTTCCTCGTGTTCATCGCGTTCATCCACCTACCCCCACGAGTTCCACCCAAATCCGTGAAGATCGGGCACATCCTTGGACTTAGTCCACATCATATGGTATCAGCAGCTCTTTGGTTGCCACGGATTTGACCCCCACATCCCCCAATTCCACCAATTTCGCCCAAAAATTTTCCAAAAAATTTTCCCAAAAAATAGCCCCAAATTGGCCTTGGATCGATCTCTCGATTTGTTGAGTTATTTGTGGTTTTGCTCCAATAGAAACTTGCCTTTGGTGTTGATCTGCAATTCCCCCACCTTCCCACAGCTTCTAGTGCCAAATTTTCCTCGAATTCGAAGGATTTCGGCCCGGATTTCCGCCCAAATCGACGAACAGCCCGCAGATCTGATTGCGACCGGAAGTTCCGCCCGGCAGGACCGGAAGTTCCGCCCCTCAGGACCGGAAGTTCCGCCTGGCCGAAATTTTGACAGCAACCTTCGTTTTTCGTTTTGGTACTAACCCCCTTGTGTTTGGACTTCGGTTTGAGTGCCATTTCAGCTACCACAAAGCTTCCGCAACATCGACAACGACGATGGCACCCCGAGGATTCAAGCGGTTCATTTGACACCTCCACCATAGCAAGTTCAAGATCGTCGGCCACCATCATCAAGTGGTATAACTTGCTCCTAACTTATAACCCTAGCCTCTTTTGCGTATCTTTCCTATCGAGAGTGGCTTTCTAGTGTTGCGAAGCATTGCGCAAGCGTCCCGACCGTGAGGGTGTGCGTGTGTTGAGCAAAGCTTTGAAGCAAGCTCGTGTGAAAAGATAAGCAAACGAAGTGTGACATACTTACATAGATAGTAGTATCCGTACATAGTGAGAAAAAGAAAGAAAAATACAAAAAGAGAAAAAGAAAAAGTGTGTGAGTGACACCTATACACAAAAGAGTCCAAAGCTTATAAGCAAAAGAGAGAAAAGAGAAGAGAGGCGTCTTGCGCAAATCTTGTTGCTTCTCAATTTTGCAACCAAGCCACGGTCTCTCTTGTGTTGGCGTGACACCGAGCTAGTAGTCTTCGTTAGGACCATTTTGTTCTTGCTCATTTTCCAAGTCGCGCTAACCCCATTTTGTCCCACGCGTGTGTTCCTCATTGTGTATGCCTTTTGTGATCACCGCCTTTGACTTGTGACTTTTGGATCTTACCCACTTTTGACAATAGACCTTTCGTTTGGTTCTTCCATTTGGCTTTCCACATACCTAACACCATATAGAGTTTTTGTTTTTGTGTGTGTGCATACATATCGGTTGCCCTCCGCTTTGAAACACCTTTTCGATTTTGGTTTGCAAGTTTTGACCCTTTTGGTAGTTTTCCTTCCACCATAGATACACCAATCCCATAGAGTAACATGGATAGTGAGGATGAACCTACGGAGGACGACATGGAGTCCGATGAGGGTGATAGCTCCGCAAGCACCGCGGATATGGAGGAACATGGGGAGCCCGACACCGACTATGGCTCCACATGCATTGGCGACATGACCGACATCGAGCATCTCTACACCGACCATGACTCGCCAAGCATGGACAACATGGTGGACCACCACTCCGAGCTCGACTACAACATGGACGACATGGTTGAGCACTACCTCGACCACGACTACGACCACGACGACATGGTTGAGCACTACCTCGACTACGACTACGACACCATGATGGAGCACCGCACCGAGCACTACCTCGAGCACGACATCGACACCATGGTGGAACCTAGCTTCGACTCCACCTTGAACAAGACCGGTGCCTACAAGTTCCCCACCTTGGAAAATGGAACTACATATGAAGATAGAGGACCTCCAAGACGGCGCAACCATGAGAGTGCTTATGCACATGATCATCGTCGACCATCACCACCTCATGACCACCATCGACATGCATCACCACATGACCATCGCCGACACAAGTCATCTCATGATCATAGTCGACCATCACCACCTCATGACGACCATCGACATGCATCACCACATGACCATCGCCGACACAAGTCACCTCATGATCGTCGTCGACCATCACCACCTCATGTTCACCATCGACCAACACCTACCAAGGATCTTCGACGACACCCCCCAAGACATGGTGATGATGCAAGAAGATGAGATCCTCGACATGAAGCGGCCAAGGCTACAAAGAACAACAACACCAACCATATGGTGTCCACAAAGCCTAGTGCCACCACCAAAATGGCATCTCCAAGACCGCATACACATGAGAAGATCTACAATGATGCAAAACAAGGCGCTACACCAACAAGCAAGATGGTGCCAAGTGCAAAGAAAGAGGGACCACATATCATGGTGCTTCCCCCTCCTACCGCTACCACCATAATGGCACCTACAAGAAGCTCAAGCCCCAAGATGACGACCATGGAGTCTACACTTCAAGATGAAGGACGATCTACCCATCCTTATGCCAACATGACAATGCGTTGTCCACCAAGATCAAGTAGCTCCCAATGTTTTCGTTGCAACCAAGAAGGTCGTCATTGGGAATGCCCCAATCTCCATTGTGATGTGTGCACATCCAACAAGCACATGACATGGGACTGCAACACACCACAAGCCCACAAGCTCTACTTCGCCCAATTGGATGCCGAAATTGCCAACAAGACACTTCAAGATACCATTGTCTTCAAAGAATGGTGCAAGGAAATGGCCAAGAGGACGACTATGAAGTCCACACTTCAAGATGAAGCACAAGAAGGCCAAGTCAAGGGTGACGTTGATTCGAGCCTAGCTCTCAACAACACCATAGCGCCATCAAACGGTGTCAGCATGGGAGGCGATGGAGTTGAGACGGTTGAGCATGGGATTCTCCCTTCAACCAAGGAGGCGAATGGAGTTGAGAATGGTGAGCATGGGATGATCCCTTCACCAATGGAGGCGCATGGAGATGAGAAAATTGAGCCTACTCCAATATGCTTGAATAAGGAGATGGTACCAATCCCATGTGAGAATGAGAGCCACTTAGCCCACTTGAGTGAGAGTGATAGTGAGTTGAGTGACTCCCACCCCATATGTGAGTTTGAGTGCTTCCATTTGGAGAGCAAGAGTGACACACCACATGAGTTGAGTGAGGATGCTTTGATTTCTAACAACTTAACCTCTACTCCTCTTGTGTTGTCTTCCTCTTTGCTAGGTTGCTCGGACATCGACGACGTCATGGCCATGGAGATGAGGGACTCCACTATATGTGAGATGAGTGAATCCACTATACATGAGCTTAAGTGCCTCCACCTTGAGGATATGAGTGATACACCGAGTGAGATGAGAGTGGTAGTTGATAGGTCATGTGAGGCCATTTCGAATTCTAACAACTTACCCTCTACCTCTAGTGTGTTTCCTTGTGTCTCATTAGGTACCATGGATGACGAGTTCCCGATCATGGAGAAGATGTACATGGTGCATGAAGATGATGCTATCACACCATGCTTGATTGAAGATGAACATGGAGGCCACATGGAGCCTACCTCTTCCACAACACCCACTTCAAATGAGTCGGACTACAAAGGTACCTATATGGGTGTTGATGATGCCATGATCCCACTAGTGGACATGATGATTTGTGAGTTCATGCATGATGATGATGATACAATTGCTATGTCATATGCTTCGTTCATTCCTCCATGTGACGCTTTGCTTGATAACATTGTTGATCATGTGGAATTACTTGCTTGTGACAATATAATCATGCCATGCCATGAGTGTTTCAATATATCTCCCATTACATGCAACTTGTCGAACAATTTTTCTTTCCCATGTGTTGCTTGCAATGACGAGAATGAGAATGCTAATACTTGTGTTGTGACAACCTTGCCGAACAATTGCTCTTTCCATACGTTTGTCGACAACAATGATACAATGTTGAACATGTTTTGCTCTAAATGTTTGCAATACTCTCACATTAAGGCAACCAAAATGTTGAACACTTGCTCTTTCCAATGCTTGGTTTGCAATAATGTTAATATGCTTGTAAATGAGATTGCCCCCATAGCTCTCTCAAATTTTGGAGACTTTGCATATATCCAGGTTGAGCATGTTCCCATGTTTACTCCGCATATTCACCATATCTATTATGATGCTTTGCTTAACGCTAATGGTGATGTGCAAAAGAAATGGACCATCATGATGGATGATGTGTTCATATACCATGCACACACGTTCTTTGCTTTGCCTATTGTGTGTGTAGGTACAAGAATGCCAATGTCAACCTCGATTGAGCACGAGTTGACAAAGAGAGCTCTAGAGAGCATAATACAAGTGAGTTCAAGATCGAACCCGGCTCTAATACCTTTCCCATGCTTTGCATTGAACATGTCGAACAATTTCTCTTTCTCTTGGTTCTTTTGCAAGCATGATGATGTGATTCTGATGAGGACATCCCTACCTCACTACTACCTCCGTCATTGCAAGATGAAGATGAAGCTGTGAAGCTCAAGTCCAATGAAGTTAGGATTGGACCAATGACACGAGCTCGTGCGAAGCTACTTAAACAACAGGTGAACTTGTTCCTAAACGATACTTTGATCGACGAGAACTTTATACTACCTAAGTCGTATTACTTATGTATGATCAGGTATGAGGAGGAACCAAGCATCGCACGAGGAGGAGAGGAGCAGCTGGACAAGAAGCTGGACGTGAAGCTGGACATGGAGCCGGACGAGAAGACATCCCATGGACGCGCGAGGGAGGAGCGGGAGGCATGCGCGAGAGGAGGAGATCTTCAGGCCGGTCCCAGGCCCGGTCAGACTGGCCGTGGGACCGGGCCACCCGGTCACCAACCGGATTTTGAACCGGTGCCATCCGGGCCACATCCAGGGAACACGGACCCTTCGTCCGGTTTTCGCCCGGTCACAGACCCGGTCTAGGACCGGACCACCCGGTCCCAGGCCCGGTTGACCGGCCCCCAGACCGGCCGAGTCCGAGTCTGTCTCGACCAGATCTATTCTGGGTCGGTTATTTCCGTACTTTTTCGACCTGAGGTCATCCCGAACGCCTATATAAGTCCCTGGGACGCCCCCAAAGTTGCTTTAGACCACGTTTAAGATAAACCCTAGTTCTTAGTTGTTTGCTCTGCAAAACTATTGAATACTACTCTCCAATTCGCATCGATCTGGAGTTTTATGCTACTGAAAGTTTGTGTGTGATCTGCTGTTCCATTGGGGATTAGAAGATTGCAATTTACCGCTTCGTGGTCGGCGGCTACGTGCGCAAGTGTGTGGAGTTGCGAATATCTTGCAGGGTTGAGAGCTGTTGCATTGGCATCAGGAATCAATCGAGAGACTTCGTCGGCGTCATACAAGTTATCCTCCTCATCATCATCGATTCCATCCGCTGCTACCATCGTGTGTTCATCACCACCGTTGCTTACTGAGAAGATCGGGACACCCCTTATCATCTTGGTATCAGATTTCCAGTTTTCCTCGGTAAGCCATCCACAATCCACCCCATAGTTGAGTTGTGAGTGTTTTCCTATCCAGAAAAAGCCATAAAAAGTTAGGGTTAGGGTTTGCCATAGCCTTCAATTGCACTAATTTCGAGTTTTAGTTGCTTTTCGTAGTTGTTTTTGCGTATCTTTATCTTTCATCTAGTAGAATTGTTAGGGTTTGTATTTTCTCTATCATCTAGTTTATCATATCGTGTCAGTTTTGTTACTCCGAGTCCACATAGCGTACAGTGTGTTTGTTCCCAACCATAGACACAGCCTATCGATATAAAGTGACTAGGAACTTCCCCAGAAGAGACTAGTTTTACCGCTCGACAGGCTGCTCGTTAGGGTTTTGGTGCTTAGCATTTTCTGTTGGCCGTGTTATCAAGGAGTTGTATCAGAAAATCAAAAAAAAAACAAAAAAAAAAGAGAAAATTGAAAAGAAGCAAAAAGAGCTACATAGCTGCGTGTGTTCTACAAATAGAAAATCCAAAAAAAAAGTGTTGTGCTAGTTGAATCGAGTGAAGGCCTAAGTTTACTTTCCTGCACCCGTAGTTGAGCAATCTTGTGCCTGTCTCGTTGAGCTTTGCTAGCGTCTCTCTAGTGCATTGCAACTTTTCCCACATATAGTTGCATTGCCCCATTATATCGCCTTGTGTGAGTATCATTGGTTGTCTACGGTCAGCGCTAGAGCTTGTTATTGGTGCAAATAGGTAGCCCACCTACAGCCCCACATATATCCTGCTTTGTCGTGTGATTTGTTCTTATACCCTTGATATTCGCTTCGCTACATCCGTGCACTAGTCCGTCAATCCAAGTTGGTAAGCAATACTAATTCACTTTGGAGCGGTAAGATTTACCTTTCTTATCAGTTTTGAGTGAGTTGTGAGAGTACCACCAAAGATCTTTGTTTAGTGCACTAACCTACTAATCATGTCTTCTACCGAGAATGTTGATGTGATGCAGAAAAAGGACGCCGCTACACCAGTTACTTGGCGTGAATTTGAGGCACTTCGTGATCACATGCACGTGAAATACGAGTTGCTAGTGATGTGTTGGACAAGGATATTCAGAGTGTTCACTTGAAGGTCGATGAGACTACTACAGCGGTTAACACCGTTCAAACATCGGTGACGACTCTTCAAGCATCTATACAAGCTTTGACAACCGCCGTTGGTGAGATACGTACAATGGTACAACAACAACCACCACCTGATGAAGATGGCAGTGTGCAAGGTGACAATGCTGAAGCTGCTAATGCTCAAGGGCGTGGTGTTGGTCGTGGTCTTGGACGTGGCGTTGGCGATGCGTTCCGTGGTCGTGGTTTTGTCCCCGTCGGAGCCCAACGTGTTCCTCAACAACAAGACGATGGTTTGGGTAAGCCCAAGTTCTCAATTCCCAGATTTGAAGGAGGTACTGATGTTGAAGAATATCTTACATGGGAGCTGAAGATTGAGAGATTATGGCGTTTACATCCTGACTATACTGAAGATAGGAAGATCAAGCTTGCTTCCTCTGAATTTGATGGCTATGCATTGCGTTGGTGGGATGGACTTGTTCGTGCTCGTGAAGAAGATGGTGAGCTGCCTATTATCACATGGCGTGCTATGAAGGCGGCAATGAGAGCTCGTTTTGTGCCTACCAATTACTTGCGTTCCGTCTTTGACAAGTTGACCCAATTGAAACAAGGTGTGTTGACGGTTGATGCTTACTACATGGAGATGGAGATGCTTATGCAGCGTGCCCGTGTCCGTGAGTCTCTTGAGATGACATTACAGCGATTTCTGAATGGTCTCAGATTTAACATCAAGGGCATTGTGCGTCATCACAGCTACGCTACTATGAATGAGCTACTACATCATGCAAGAGAAGCTGAGTCACAGTTGGCTGAAGAACTGCAAATGAAGGGCCGTGCTACAGGCGCTGGGCGCTACACACCCCGCGCGCCGCCCTCCATGGCGCCATCTTCGCGCCCTGCAGATGTTCCTACTTCGTCTAGCAAGCCGGTCTCTAGTGTCACCAACACAAAGAAGCCCGCTCCTGCAGCAAGTGGAACTAGTTCTAACATGTCGACAGCGCGCAACCGTGATATGGTTTGTCATACATGTGGTGGCAAGGGTCACTTCAAGAAGGATTGTCCTAATCGTAAAGTTATGATAATTAATGAGGACAATGAGTATGAAACTGGAGATGATGTTGATCCAAATGCTCCAGATGAGGATGATTATGACAGTGATGGGTTTGATGCTTTCCCTTCTGAAGCTCAAACTATTGTTGTCTCGCAGCGTGTTCTTAATGTGCAGTCAAGTGCATCTACACAGCGCTGTAATTTGTTCCAAACAAAGGCACTAGTTGGTCCTGATAAAGCTTGCAAGGTCATTATTGATGGCGGGAGTTGTCGCAATCTAGCAAGCAAAGAGTTATGTGCCAAGCTGAAACTGAAGTATCTACCGCACCCACATCCATATTATATTCAGTGGTTGAGCAATAATGGTGAGATGAAGGTGAGCCACATGGTGCGAGTTGATTTTGAGATTGGACCGTATAAGGATTCCATTGAATTTGATGTGGTTCCTATGACGGTTTGTCACCGTCTGTTGGGCCGGCCATGGCTCTATGACCGTTCTGTGCAACACAATGGCCGCGCCAATACATATCACTTGGAGTTCAAGGGCAAGAAAATTAACTTACAGCCTATGTCACCACAGCAAATTGTCAATGAGTCTCGTCAGAAGATTGAAATAAACTTGGAGGATGCATCCATAGATAGACGAGAGAATTGTAATGCCGTGAGTGATATAACGAAAAGTGAGAGAGTGAATTCCTTAGTCTCATTAGCCACCAAACAAGACATGAGAGAATTTTGTGAGGATCCTACAGCCATGCCTATTGTGCTCATGTACAAGGGTACGGTTTTGGTTTCTAACGATATGACCCCTCTTCCTCTTGGTGTTTCTAATGTTTTACAGGAATTCAGCGACGTGTTTCCGGAAGAGGTACCCGCAGGGCTTCCACCATTGCGAGGTATTGAGCATCAAATTGATTTGATTCCCGGCGCATCGCTGCCTAATAGGGCGCCATATAGAACGAATCCCGAAGAAACGAAGGAGATACAGAAGCAAGTACAAGCGCTACTCGACAAAGGTTATATCCGCATAAGCCTTAGTCCTTGTGCTGTTCCTGTTATTCTTGTTCCTAAGAAAGATGGTACATGGCGTATTTGCGTAGATTGTAGAGCGATAAACAACATTACTATTCAATATCGTCATCCTATTCCCCGTTTAGAGGATATGCTAGATGAATTGAGTGGTGCTGCTGTTTTCACTAAAATTGATTTGCGTAGTGGTTATCATCAAATTAGGATGAAAGAAGGGGATGAGTGGAAAACCGCCTTTAAAACAAAATTTGGTTTATATGAGTGGTTAGTAATGCCTTTTGGTTTAACTAATGCACCTAGCACTTTCATGAGACTGATGAACCATGTTTTGCGTGATTTTATTGGCAAGTTTGTGGTTGTGTATTTTGATGACATATTAATCTACAGCCGCAATGAATCTGATCATATTATACATATTCGACATGTTTTGCAAGTGTTGCGTGATAGTAAACTCTATGGTAATCTTGAGAAGTGCACATTTTGCAAAGATAAGGTCATATTTCTGGGTTATGTTGTCTCTAAGCATGGAGTAGAAGTAGATGTGTCTAAAATTGAAGCTATTCAAAATTGGCCTACTCCTATGAATGTGAGTCAAGTTAGAAGTTTTCATGGTCTAGCTGGGTTTTATCGCCGTTTTGTGCCCAATTTTTCTACTATTGCTGCACCTTTGAATGAATTGACTAAAAAGGGTGTTGTCTTTGAGTGGGGCGTTGCCCAAGATCATGCTTTTGATGAACTGAAACGATTGTTAACTTCTGCACCGTTGCTTGCACTTCCTGATTTCAATAAGCAATTTGAGATTGAATGTGATGCTAGTGGTATTGGAATTGGTGGTGTGTTGATGCAAGAGGGTCGCCCAATTGCATATTTTTCTGAGAAACTTTCTGGTGCTAAGTTGAACTATCCAATATATGATAAAGAATTGTATGCTTTAATTAGAGTTCTTGAGGTTTGGCAACATTATTTGTGGCCAAAAGAATTTATCATACATTCTGATCATGAAGCTTTGAAATATCTGAAAGCCCAATCTACTTTGCATAGGCGTCTTGCTAAGTGGGTTGAGTTTATTGAGTCTTTTCCGTACATTATTAAGGATAAGAAGGGAAAAGATAATATTGTGTTATTGGTAAAGCATGGGAAAAATATCACATACACGATGGGTTCTTGTTTAGAGCTAACAAACTATGTGTTCCAGAGTCGTCTGTGCATTTGCTCTTATTGCAGGAATCTCATGCTGGAGGTTTGATGGGTCACTTTGGGCGTGAGAAGACGCTACTCATGCTCGCTGATCACTTTTATTGGCCAAAGATGAGGCGGGACGTGGACAGGTATGTCAAGAGGTGCATTACTTGCAACAAGTCCAAGTCCAAGCTGAAGCCTCACCGTTTGTATACTCCTTTACCGGCACCTACTACACCTTGGGAAGATATTAGTATGGATTTTGTGTTGGGTTTGCCGCGTACTAAGAGAGGCCATGATTCTATATTTGTGGTAGTGGACAGATTTTCTAAAATGTCACACTTTATTGCCTGCCACAAAAGCGACGATGCGTCGCATATTGCTAACCTGTTTTTCAGGGAGATTGTTCGACTACATGGAGTCCCGAAGACTATTGTTTCTGATCGTGATGTGAAGTTCATGAGCTACTTCTGGAAGACACTTTGGGGGAAGCTGGGGACAAAGCTACTGTTCAGTACTACTTGTCATCCCCAAACTGATGGTCAAACTGAGGTGGTGAATCGAACCTTGTCACAACTGTTGAGATCCATGATCAAGAAGAACCTGAAGGAGTGGGAAGAGTGTTTGCCGCATGTGGAGTTTGCTTACAACAGGGCGGTACACTCTACCACAGAGCTGTGTCCTTTTGAGGTGGTGTATGGTTTCAAACCCATTACTCCACTTGACTTGTTGCCTTTGCCCATACATGAGAGAGTTAATATGGAGGCATCCAAGAGGGCAGATTTTGTGAAGAAAATACATGTGAAGACTAAAGAGTTGATAGAAAAGAAAGGCAAGAGCAATGCTGCAAGGATGAACAAGAAGCGCAAAGAGATGTTGTTCAAGCCTGGTGATATGGTCTGGGTACATTTTCGCAAGGATAGGTTCCCGAAGCTGCGGAAGTCTAAGTTGAAGCCTCGTGGTGCTGGTCCTTACAAAGTACTTGCCAAGATCAATGATAATGCATACTCGATAGATCTTCCAGTTGATGAGTTTGGTGTCAGTAATTCTTTCAATGTTGCTGATTTGACACCATATGACGGAGAAGACCTTGGAGCGTCGGGGTCGACGCCTTTTGAAGGGGGGGGGAGATGATGAGGACATCCCTACCTCACTACTACCTCCGTCATTGCAAGATGAAGATGAAGCTGTGAAGCTCAAGTCCAATGAAGTTAGGATTGGACCAATGACACGAGCTCGTGCGAAGCTACTTAAACAACAGGTGAACTTGTTCCTAAACGATACTTTGATCGACGAGAACTTTATACTACCTAAGTCGTATTACTTATGTATGATCAGGTATGAGGAGGAACCAAGCATCGCACGAGGAGGAGAGGAGCAGCTGGACAAGAAGCTGGACGTGAAGCTGGACATGGAGCCGGACGAGAAGACATCCCATGGACGCGCGAGGGAGGAGCGGGAGGCATGCGCGAGAGGAGGAGATCTTCAGGCCGGTCCCTGTGCCCGGCCGACCGGCCGTGGGACCGGCCACCTTGGCCACCAACCGGATTTTGAACCGGTGCCATCCGGCCACATCCAGGGAACACGGACCCTTCGTCCGGTTTCGCCCGGTCACAGACCCGGTCTAGGACCGGACCACCCGGTCCCAGCCCGGTTGACTGCCCCAGACCGGCCGAGTCCGAGTCTGTCTCGACCAGATCTATTCTGGGTCGGTTATTTCCGTACTTTTTCGACCTGAGGTCATCCCGAACGCCTATATAAGTCCCTGGGACGCCCCCAAAGTTGCTTTAGACCACGCTTAAGATAAACCCTAGTTCTTAGTTGTTTGCTCTGCAAAACTATTGAATACTACTCTCCAATTCGCATCGATCTGGAGTTTTATGCTACTGAAAGTTTGTGTGTGATCTGCTGTTCCATTGGGGATTAGAAGATTGCAATTTACCGCTTCGTGGTCGGCGGCTACGTGCGCAAGTGTGTGGAGTTGCGAATATCTTGCAGGGTTGAGAGCTGTTGCATTGGCATCAGGAATCAATCGAGAGACTTCGTCGGCGTCATACAAGTTATCCTCCTCATCATCATCGATTCCATCCGCTGCTACCATCGTGTGTTCATCACCACCGTTGCTTACTGAGAAGATCGGGACACCCCTTATCAGATTCTTACCATTGGTGTTGCCTCAACCAAGTTGACCAAATCCTATTTCATTTGGTTTGTTGGCACACACGGTTGTGTACATGTTGTTCTGGTGAACGTTTTGGAAGATATGTTGTGTGTTGCACCAAATATGAGGACCAATTTCTCTTTCAAATGGTTTGTGTGCACACATGTTGATGATATTTTGGACACTCTTCCGTATGTGTTTTTTGCCAAATTCTCCACTTGTTGCTTCAAGGATGTTGAACAATCTCTCTTTCCGATGCCTTGAGTGCAATAATGCACATGAGTTTATACATGAGATGGACATCATAGTCGTCTCACAATTTGGAGTTTTTGTGTTTCCACATTTGGAAGATGTTCATATGGAGTTCTTACACATTGACCTTGCACATGCATTATTCTTGATAAATTTGTGTTGTGCTAACGGTGTTGTGACATTGAATGGACATGTCGTTGATGATATACTCCCCTATCACGCACACATATACTTTGCTTGGTCTTTGTTGTGTGAAGGTACAAGTGACTTGTGGATGAGCGTGAACGAATGGGTTCAACCCCATACATCTACTACCCAAGATCTCTCAATGAGAGCACACCGACATCTTGCTAAGGTGACCTCCTTCTACTTAAGCTATCTTGCTAAACCCGTGGAACATTGGCTATGCTTTGAGTGTTGCTTGGCTTTTCTTGTGCTATTGATAGGGCTCTTGACAAGTGAAGCGACATTCAAGCGTTGGTGTCATCTACCTCCTCTACACATTTGATGAGGTCTAAGACCCCGTGTGTGGCCCGATCTCGCGGATTGACTTCGAAACCAAGAGGGGAGATGGGAAAACGCGAGGAACACGAAGAACACGACGAACACGAGGAACTCCGAGACTCACGCACGCACACCAACCCGATACACCCGATACTTACCCCCGTGGCTCGATGGACCACGCCAATAGAATCACCCGGAAGAGGCACGCGGCAGAATTCCCGGTGAGAGATTGGTGTTGGAGAAAAGGGGATTGGTGAGGGAGAGAGAGTAGCTTGTACTAGAATCTCACTCAACAATATCCAAATCAACAACAAGGATGGCCTTGATTACAGAGGGATGATACCCAAGGGAGACTAAGCTCAAATTTAGGTTTGAGTTAAAAACAAGTCTAAAGAGCTAAAGGGGTGCTTGGGGTGCTTATATAGTCTTACAAGGCGTCACAGGCCGAAAAGGTAAGTTCGGGCCGAAAATATAACTTAAGTCGCGCAGGCTGGTCAGGAGGCCGGTCAGACCGGGCCTGTGACCGGGCGCCCGGTCAGGGCGGTCGACCGGGCTCAGGACCGGCAGGCCGGTTTCGAGACCGGGCTCAGGGACCGGCGGTGACCGACGAGGCTCCAAGTCCCCCGGATGGTGCCCGGATGTCACGAGCGCGAATCCCGGTTTCGACCGGGCGGCCCGGTCAGGAGGCCGGTCAGACCGGGCTGTGGACCGGGTGATCCGGTCAGGGAGCCGGTCTGACCGGGTTCTGGACCGGCCGTCCGTCTTCTCTTCCTTGCGCTCTTCGGGCGACTTCCTGTCCAGCTCCATGTCCATCTTCGTGTCCATTTTCTTGTCCAGCTGCTCCTCTCCTCCCTTTGACCATGGCGTATCCTCCTCTTGGTGACCTTGATGCTCCTTGTACCTAATGACACATAACACGTCGGCATGAGGTAGCAATCCATCCAAAGGTGTACCAAGATCAAGGGTGGTGAGGAGCGAGTTCACCTCATCATGTAGCGCTTTGACTCGGGCTCGTGTCATCGGTCCACTTGGGGGACTTGTTGGTCTTGGTGTGGAGGTGACCGAAGGCCACCCCGCATCATCTCCCCTTGGGAAAGAGTCGTCCTCGACTCTTGTTCCTCTTCATCTTCATGATATGGCGACAAGTCCGCAACGTTGAAGGTGTTGCTCACCAAGTACTTGGAGGTGGGGATGTCGATGACGTAAGCATTGTTGTTGATGCGTTTGAGAACCTTGAAGGGACCATCTCCTCTTGGCTTGAGCTTGGAGTCGCGCTCACGAGGGAACCTTTCCTTCCGGAGGTGTATCCAAACGAGGTCTCGTTCTTGAAATATCCTTTCCTTCTTCTTGGCGTTGAGGCGGGTAGCTTGACGAAGCACATGTTCTTGAATGGTAGCTCTTGTTTCTTCATGAAGTTTCTTCACGTCGGCGGCGCGCTTGGCGAAGTCCATGTTCGTCCGCTCATGAAGGGGAAGTGGTAGTATGTCGAGTGCCGTGAGCGGCTCAAACCCGTAGACGACCATGAATGGACTCCTTGATGTAGTCGAGTGCTTGGCGCGGTTGTAGGCGAACTCCGCGTGTGGGATGCATTCCTCCCATGACTTCAAGTTTTTCTTCACGAGGATGCGTAGGAGGGTGGAGAGGCTTCGATTGACCACTTCCGTTTGGCCGTCCGTTTGCGGGTGCGATGATGATGAGAATAAGAGCTTCACTCCAAACTTTGCCATGAGCGTCTTCCAAAGATAACTCATGAACTTGACGTCTCGATCCGACACAATGCTTTGTGGTACTCCATGTAGGCGAACGATTTCCCGAAAAACAATGAAGCAATGTGTGAAGCATCGTCGCTCTTATGGCAAGGTATGAAATGAGCCATCTTAGAGAATCTATCCACTACCACGAATATAGAATCATGACCATGCTTAGTGCGAGGCAATCCTAGAACAAAATCCATGCTAATATCGGTCCATGTTGCATGTGGAATAGGCAAAGGGGTATAAAGACCATAGGGATTGGAGGTAGACTTAGCTTGTAAGCATGTGGTGCACCGGCGGCAAAGGCGTTCGACGTCGCGGTACATTCTTGGCCAATAGTAGTGGGTTGAGAGCATGGCATATGTCTTTTCTCGACCAAAGTGACCCATAAGACCTCCTCCGTGTGACTCTTGCAAAAGCAATTTTCGAAGCGAAGACTCGGGGATGCAAATCTTGTTAGCTTTAAACAAATAGCCATCATGCAAATAGAAATCATCCACTCCTCGCTCAACGGAGCACTTCTCAAAAATGGGAGCAAAGAAAGAATCGGAAGGATAGAGTTCTTTGATCTCTTCAAGTCCCAAAACATGAAAATCCAAACGAGTTAGCAAAAGGGTGTTTTTGCGGGAAAGAGCATCCGCCACAACATTGTCCTTGCCCTTCTTGTATTTGATCACATATGGGAAGGACTCAATGAACTCGACCCATTTTGCATGTCGTTTGTTCAAGTTGTGTTGGCTTTTCAAATATTTCAAGGACTCGTGGTCGGAATGAATGATAAACTCTTTTGGCCAAAGGTAATGTTGCCAAACTTCAAGAACACGAACCAAAGCGTAGAGCTCCTTGTCATATATAGGATAGTTGAGGCGTGCGCCATCCAACTTCTCACTATAGTATGCCACGGGTTTGCCCTCTTGCATAAGAACACCGCCAATACCAAGTCCACTTGCATCACACTCAATCTCAAAAGTTTTGGCAAAATTTGGAAGAACAAGAAGTGGAGCTTCGGTAAGACGTTTCTTCAACTCATCAAAAGCATTTTGTTGGGCCTTGCCCCAAAGAAACGGAACATTCTTCTTGGTAAGCTCATTCAAAGGGCAAGCAATGGTGCTAAAGTCTTTGACAAAGCGGCGGTAAAACCCGGCAAGTCCATGGAAGCTTCGGACTTGGCCAACATTTGTAGGGGTAGGCCAATTATGGATGGCCTCCACCTTGGAAGAATCAACTTCAATCCCATTAGCGGAAACCACGAAACCAAGAAAAACCAACTTGTTTTGAGCAAATGTGCATTTAGGGAGGTTAGCATAAAGCTTTTCATTTCGCAAGATGCACAAGACTTCTCTCACATGTTGCACATGGTCCTCGAGGTTTTTGCTATAAATAAGAATATCATCGAAGTAGACAACCACGCTCTTGCCAATGAGAGGACGCAAGATGTGATTCATGAGGCGCATGAAAGTAGATGGTGCATTGGAAAGACCGAAAGGCATAACGAGCCATTCATAGAGACCAAGTTTGGTCTTGAATGCCGTTTTCCATTCATCACCAATAGCCATGCGGATTTGATGGTAACCACTACGCAAATCGACTTTAGAGAAAATCGTGGCACCACTAAGTTCATCAAGCATATCATCTAAACGCGGAATGGGATGGCGGTAACGGACGGTAATGGCATTGATGGGGCGACAATCCATACACATCCGTTGCGTCTCATCCGGTTTAGGCACAAGAATCACGGGAACCGCACAAGGGCTAAGGCTTTCTCGGACGTACCCTTTGGCGAGGAGATCTTGAATTTGGCGGTTGATCTCCTTGGTCTCTTCGGGGTTGGTGCGGTAGGCGGCACGGTTTGGGAGCGGAGCGCCGGGTATGAGGTCGATGCGGTGTTCTATACCTCGGAGTGGTGGTAGTCCATGAGGGAGCTCGTCGGGAAGACATCTTGGAATTCCTGCAAAAGAGACAACAAAGATGGAGGAATGTTGGTCAAGTCGTTAGTCACCGACGAGGGTCCCTTGCATATGAGCACATAGTGCAATATGGTGGATGGGTTCTCTTGGAGCTCTCTCCACTCACTCTTGGTGGCTAGAAGGACACTCTTGGGCTCACTCATGTATGGCTTGTGGCGCTCACTCTCTTTGTGGTGGGTCGCTCCCTCTCCTCTCATCTCACTATGGTGGGTGCGGAGTTGTGCCCTCGCTAAAGCCTTCGCATTATCCGCGATGATTTGGCTAGGAGTCATCGGGCGCAACTCGAACTTCTTGTCGTTGACCTTGAAGGTGTATGTGTTGGAGAGTCCATCATGTATAGCCTTCTTGTCATATTGCCAAGGGCGGCCAAGCAACATGTGGCACACCGTCATGGGTACCACGTCACACTCGATGGTGTCCTCATAAGGGCCGATCTTGAAGTTGACGGTGACGGTATGTTGTATCTTGACGTTGCCCTTGTCGCTCAACCATTGGATATGGTAGGGGTGAGGATGCTTGCGGAGAGTGAGGTGGAGCTTCTCACACAACTCGGTGCTCGCAAGGTTGTGGCAACTTCCACCATCGATGATGACCTTGATAGACTTGCCACCAATTCCGGCACGGGTTTGGAAGATGTTGCACCGTTGTTCTTCCATATCATGAGGTTGTGTGGTTAGCACCCTTGTGACCACAAGTGAGGGACTTGGGTCATGTTCACATAAGAGAGGATCTTCTCCACTTTCTTGCTCATAAGCTTCTTCACTTGCCACGGCGGCTTGCACAAGGGCTTCATATTCATCCTCATCAAGAGTCTCGATGTCACCGTTCTCCATAGTGATCATGACCTTGGTGTTCTTGCACTCAAATGATTTGTGACCTTGGGTGCCACACTTGAAGCAAGTGACACTAGAGGGTCCCGTGGATGCCTTAGAGGAGGCGGTGGAGGAGACCGTTTGCTTCATTCGACTTTGGATAGTCGGCTTCTTGGAAGGTGTAGAGGATGCGTCGGCCTTGGCACTTGTAGCATAAGGAGTTGATGAAGTAGGAGGAGTCGATGTAGCGAGCTTGGTGGAGAAATAGGACTTGGCCTTGGAGTACTTGATGTCCTCAATCACTTGGCGCTCGGCCTTCGATGCTTGGTGGACTAACTCAACCATGTTGGAGTAGGGTTGGAACTCGACAATCCTCTTGATGGGATAAGTAAGGCCATTGAAGAAGCGAGCAATGGTTTGCTCCTCGGATTCTTGGATGTTGGCTCGCATCATAGTAAGCTCCATCTCCTTGTAGAACTCCTCAACGGTTTTGGTGCCTTGCTTCAACTTTTGGAGCTTGTTGAAGAGGTCTTTCATGTAGTGCTTTGGGACAAAGCGAGCATGCATCTCCTTCTTCATATCTTCCCAAGTGTCAATAGGAGGTTCACCCTTCTCTTCTCGAAGAGTGAGGACTTGCTCCCACCAAGTGTTGGCGTAGTCTTCAAACTCGAGTGATGCCATAGCCACTTTCTTGGCACCGGAGTAGTTGTGGATGCGGAAGATCTTGTCCACCTTGAGTGCCCATGAGAGGTACGCTTCGGCGTCATCTTCACCTTTGAACTTGGGCATGTTGAACTTGAGCTTGCCATACATGTTCTCTTCATCCTCCAAGTTTCTTCTACGAGGAGGGGCGCCGTCAACTCTTGCGGCTAGAGGTGGAATAGGAGGTCTTCTACGGCCAACCATAGCATTGGGTTGGCGTTGGAGTTGAACACTTGCTTCACTTGGTTCACGGTGAGGATGTGGTTGAAGATCTTGTCGCGGTTGAGGGCGATGCTCAAGGTTGGGTCTCTCATCTTGATCATGGTGAGGCTCTCCTCGTCCACGTTGGTCATGGTGAGGGTGGCGACGAAGATCTCGTCGAGGTGGATCTTGAGGATCTTGGTCTTGAGCTTGTGGAGGACGCTCATGTGGACGCGCATGGCGATGTATTTCTCCACGCCTAGAGTTGGAGCGGGAGTCTTCATGACGAGCATGTGAGCGATGAGGTCGATGATGGTCTTCACGCCTTGAAGAAGAGCTTGGGGATGAAAGGCCACCATGAGAGTAATGGTCTTCATGCCTTGAGGAAGAGCTTGATGAAGAGGAAGTAGAGCGGTGTCGACGATGGCGACCCAAGTTGGTGATGGCGCGCTCGAGGCTATCCATGCGCCGCTCCATGTTGGCATCATTGGCCGCCATTTGGCCATTCAAGTTGTCCGTAGCTTCACGAAGAAGGGCCAAGTCGTGGTTCACGGTGGAGAAGTTGTGAGCCACTTCATCGTATTGCTCATCGATGCGCGTCTCGAAGAGGGAGAGTTGCTCCTTGAACTCTTGTCGTTGCGTCCATAGGTTGTGTTGAGTAGCCAACCTCTCGGTGTTGCGAAGGATCTCTTCATCCCTATTGGTATCGCCGTTCCTATCCATGATGCAAAGACAAGAACTATGTTGTGTATGTTAGTGGAAGGAGACTACCTCGCACTCTTACCAAGGTAAGATAGTATTGAGGCAATCCACCAAACCGAAAGCAAGATCAAGTGTATCGGGGACACACGCAAAACCACACGCAAAAGCTAGCAAATATGGTGTTAGGCGAGTGTTGTGGAAAGCCAAAAGACAAATCCAAGATCGAGTATGTTGTTAAAAGTGGGTGAGGTCCAAAAAGCCAAATGTCAATGTGAAGATCACTATAAACACGGAAAAAGTTGTGGAACACACACACGAGATAAGAGGGGTTAGTGCAACCAAAAGTGAGCGGAAAAGTGTATGTATAAGTGCTCGGTGTCACACTAACACAAGGAGAGCCAAAGCTTTGGTTGCAAAGGAAGAGACAACAAGATTCACACGTGGCCTCTCTTCTCCTATCTCTCTTTGCTTAAAAGCTTTTTCTCTTTTGTATATGGCGGCACTTGCACTCGTTTGTATCTTTGGTGGCACGTGGACACTTTGTATGTATGGGCGTATGGATGTATGGATGTATGGATGTATGGTGCTACTCGCACTCTTTTTGTGTTTTTGGGGCTTTTTGACGCACTATGTTAGCGTTAGCCTCGCTTTTGCTATCTTGCCACACGAGTGTTTGCTTGGGTGCCTTACTCAACGCGACACACACACCTCACAATGCGGGGCCACGTGCAATGTCTTGCAACACTAGACAAGCAATGCTCGATGGGATAGATCGCAAAAGGAAGAGGGGTTACAAGGTGACCTGCAAGTTATACCTGCGATGATGGTGGTGGTGGTGGTGGTGGTGGTGGAGATCGCCGGAAGACGAGGTCGAAGGAGTGGCGTTGCGTCGCCCGGTCGGAGGCCCGGTTGGACCGGCTGCTGGACCGGCTTGCCCGGTTTGCCGCCCGGTTGACCGGGTGCTGGGCCGGCTCGGCCGGTCGTGGGCCCGGTTGACCGGCTGCTCAACCGGATTGCTCGGGATGAAGCTTTCTCTCTCTGTTCTTCACGAAAACCAAGCCAAATCGACCAAATCGAGGGGAAACGATGGAATTGGAGGCTAAAAGTTGGGGAAATAGTAGATCAAGCACAACAACACCAGATCCACGGACCAAAACCACTCAAAACGCAACCAAATCACAGATCGGTCAAGAGGCAATTTAGGGCTATTTTTGGGGATTTTTTGGAAAATTTTCTAGGGACGAAATCGGGTGGGTGGGAGGTCAAATCCGCGGTAACCAAGAGCTGCTGATACCATATGATGAGGTCTAAGACCCCGTGTGTGGCCCGATCTCGCGGATTGACTTCGAAACCAAGAGGGGAGATGGGAAAACGCGAGGAACACGAAGAACACGACGAACACGAGGAACTCCGAGACTCACGCACGCACACCAACCCGATACACCCGATACTTACCCCCGTGGCTCGATGGACCACGCCAATAGAATCACCCGGAAGAGGCACGCGGCAGAATTCCCGGTGAGAGATTGGTGTTGGAGAAAAGGGGATTGGTGAGGGAGAGAGAGTAGCTTGTACTAGAATCTCACTCAACAATATCCAAATCAACAACAAGGATGGCCTTGATTACAGAGGGATGATACCCAAGGGAGACTAAGCTCAAATTTAGGTTTGAGTTCAAAACAAGTCTAAAGAGCTAAAGGGGTGCTTGGGGTGCTTATATAGTCTTACAAGGCGTCACAGGCCGAAAAGGTAAGTTCGGGCCGAAAATATAACTTAAGTCGCGCAGGCTGGTCGGGGAGGCCGGTCGAGCCGGGCTCCTGTGGACCAAGGCGCCCGGTCGGCGGTCGGACCGGGCTGTGACCGGGCAGGCCGGTTTCAGACCGGGCCTGGGACCGGGCGGTGACCGGACGAGGCTCCAAGTCCCCTGGATGGTGCCCGGATGTCACGAGCGCGAATCCCGGTTTCTGACCGGGCGGCCCGGTCAGGAGGCCGGTCAGACCGGGCTGTGGACCGGGTGATCCGGTCAGGGAGCCGGTCTGACCGGGTTCTGGACCGGCCGTCCGTCTTCTCTTCCTTGCGCTCTTCGGGCGACTTCCTGTCCAGCTCCATGTCCATCTTCGTGTCCATTTTCTTGTCCAGCTGCTCCTCTCCTCCCTTTGACCATGGCGTATCCTCCTCTTGGTGACCTTGATGCTCCTTGTACCTAATGACACATAACACGTCGGCATGAGGTAGCAATCCATCCAAAGGTGTACCAAGATCAAGGGTGGTGAGGAGCGAGTTCACCTCATCATGTAGCGCTTTGACTCGGGCTCGTGTCATCGGTCCACTTGGGGGACTTGTTGGTCTTGGTGTGGAGGTGACCGAAGGCCACCCCGCATCAACATTCATGAAGATTCATCGTCGAGGATGACTCTTTTTCAAGTGGGGGGAGATGATGCAGCCCGACCTTCGGTCTTCACCGCATCATGTGCTTCATCGCCAAGACGGCACGCTAAGGTGAATCTTCTCCTTTACGCGTGCCTCGAATCGCCTACTTGGGACGATATACTACTTCATACTCCGACATATCTTGATGATAGGAACTCGACGACAAGTACGGAGAGAAGAGAGGATGCCATGGAGACCCGAGGACGCAAGGCCGATGTCACGGAAGCATGGAAGAGAAGGAGAAAGAGGAGCGGGACGCTCCAGGCCGGAACTTCCGCCCCTGATGGCCGGAACTTCCGCCCATGACCGGAACTTCCGCCTCGGAGGACCGGAACTTCCGCCCACCGGAACTTCCGCCCAAGTTCCGCCCAAGTTCCGAAAGTTGGCGAAAACCATACTGGATGTTACTGCGGGACAATGGCGCAATTCCGGAACAAGACCGGAACTTGGCCAGAACTTCCGCCCCGACCGGAACTTCCGCCCCTCCGGACCGGAACTTCCGCCCCTGACCGGAACTTCCGCCCAAGATGACCGGAACTTCCGCCCCATCGAACTTCAGCAAGACAGCACTTTTCAGCGTGTAACTTAACCCTTCGCCCCCACCTATTAATAGCCTTGTTGGCTCAGATCTCAGATTAGACTTGATGTGAAATTAAACCTGAGCTTAGCTCACCCTTGTGGGAACCCTACCTAGATCTATGATCTTGTACCCACCCGGGCTGCTTATCGACTTGTCAAGATCTCTTTGGTGACTTCTACCGTTTGTTTGATCTTTTGCTTGCACTTCTACCTATTTGGTCTTTTGCTTGCACTTCTATCAACCTTCCGGTCTTTTCACCCTTCTAGATCTTGCGAGCTTCAATTTGTCGATCTCTTTGCGGGACTTCTACCGGAAGGTCTTTTCTCGCAACCTCTATCGAGTAGGTGTATCGGGCCTACGAGGGAAAACCGGTTTGTGTGCGTGTGTGTGTTGTATCCCCACGATTCCCCTCGCGTTCCTCGTGTTCATCGCGTTCATCCACCTACCCCCACGAGTTCCACCCAAATCCGTGAAGATCGGGCACATCCTTGGACTTAGTCCACATCAGCCATGGTGTGGCGTCGACGATAGGCGGGGCTACATCATCTCCCCCCCTTGGGGAAGAGTCGTCCTCGACTCTTGTTCCTCCTCACCGACGGTGTAGTCCATGACGGTTTTCCCATGTTGTGGTAGAGGGATAAACTCGCGGTCGAAGAAGAGCTTGGGGAAAAACAACTTGCAAATGGAAAGCTTGTGGATGCCAATTTTTTGATCGGCGAACAAGAGGCTCTCAATCAAATACGAAGCATCAAGTCGTTTCTCCAAGAGGCATTTGGCAAAAATGGGAACCAAAAGAGTGTCGATGTATTCAAAATTTGGTGGGGCAAAAGTTTGTGCATGTAAAAGTTTGGTTTGTAAAGTGTCAAAAATGTGATGTGTAGCATTGTCCCACACAAGTGGAACAATCAAAAGGCAAGTATCGGCGGCAAAATTTTGGGCAAAATTGTTATGTGCAATGGCAAAGAGATGGAAACTTCTAGCTTGGGAAAGTATGGTTGGCGTGAGCCAAGTATGGGTATCCTCAAGTGTCAAAGAATCCATTTCAATTGCCAAAGCTGAAATGAGAAATCCAAAGAAGAGCAACTTTATGAGTGACATGTGGCACAAGATGCATAAGGTGTCTCTCACATGTATGACATGGTCCTTGAGATTCTCGGAGTGTATGATGATAACATCAAGACATACAACAACCATTGTGCCAACAAGATGTGTCAACATATGTTGCATAAGAGGCAAAAGAGGTGACGAGGCATTGGTCCAAACCGGAAGCTCGACAAGACAAGCCAGAAACACACGAGGGCGAAGCCGTTTGGGAACATACCCTTTGGCGTGAATCCCATGGGTTGGATCATGTATCTCGTCCGTGTTGGGGTAGCTCTCAATTGCGCGTTTCGTGAGCTCATGCTCCGTAGCGGTGGAAGTTGTCATTCGGGTACCTATACAAACAAAGGAGAAAACAAAAAGCGTGTGTGCATGGTAGAGGAACACATCATCCATCATGATGTTCCATGTCTTGTGCACATCACCATTAGTGTCAATCAAGAAAGTATGTAATGCATGGCGATGGTGCATATGGCAAGAAGGTGCATTCATGGCATGTGGTAACTCATGATCATCAAAAAGTGAGAAGGCTATGGGGGCTATCTCGTGGACAATGAAATAAGCATTCTTGCATACCAAGCATAAGAAAGAGCAATTGTTCACAATCTTGGATGCATGGAGCATGGAATGGTGTAAACATTTGGGGCAAAGCATGTTCAACATGTTATCATTGTTGTCGACAACCCTATTGAAAGAGCAAGTGTTCATCAAGGGTGTCACAACACAAGCATGATCATAATCATTATCATGGCAAGCAAGCGGGGAAAACGTGAAACTCTCGTAGCATGGCATGTTCATGGTATCACAAGCAAGCAATTTCACATGATCAACAATGTTATCAAGCAAAGCATCACATGGGAAAGTGAAAGTAGCATGTGAAGTAGCAAATGTATCATCAAGATCATGCATGCATTCATAAGTCATCATGTCCACTAGTGGGATCATGGCATCATCAACACCTATGTTGTTACCTTTGTAGGCCGACTCATTTGAAGTAGGTGTTGTGGAAGTAGGAGGATCCATGTGGTCTACATATCCATCTTGGAGCAAGCATGGTGAGATATCATCATCTTCATGCACCATGTACATCGTCTCCATGAGCGGGAACTCATCCTCCGTGGAACCTAGTGCAACATAAGAAGACACAAACGAGGGAGAGGTTAATGTGTTAGCAAATGCGATGTCCTCCATGGACCTATCATCTACCTCGCTCAACTCACTTAGTGTATCACTCATGTCCTCTAAATGGAAGCACTCAAACTCACATATGGGGTGGGAGTCACTCAACTCACTATCACACTCACTCAAGTGGGCTAGGTGGCTCTCATGCTCACATGGGCTTGGTACCAACTCATCAATGAAGCATAGGGGAGTAGGCTCGACTTCCTCATCTCCATGCGCCTCTTTGGTTGAAGGGAAATTCCCATGCTCAACCATCTCAACTCCATGCGCCTCCATAGGTGAAGGGAGAATCCCATGGTCACCATGCTCAACTCCATCGCCTCCCAAGTCATCCTCAAGCGGTGGCGCCATAGTGTCGTAGAGAGCGAGGTGCCGATCCACATCATCCTTGAGTTGACCTTGTAGATCTCCATCTTGAAGTGTGGGTGCAATAGGCATCTTGGGGACTTGTGCTTGTTGCTTGTCGAAGTAGAGCATCTTGGCGCTTGGCGTTGTGCATTGCCATGCCATGTGACCCTTGGCCTTGCACACCTCACATAGGAGATTGGGACATTCCCGTGGAGGGTGGCCTTGTTGCTTGCACTTGTAGCATCGGAGTCCATAGGCACGCGACGATGTAGAGGCCATTGTGGTGGTGGCACAAGAGGTGGAAGTCGCCTTATGAGGAAGGTATGCTCGATGTGCACTTGCCATCCTTGGAGTGGTAGGCGCCCTATCATGGTGTTTGTCGCCTTCATGTCGAGGCTCTCGTCTTCGTGCATCATCACCATGGCTTGAGTGGTGTCGTCGAAGACTCGTGGAAGATGTTGGTCGATGGCGATCATGAAGTGGCTTGTGGCGGCGAAGCTCATGTGGTGATGTATGTCGATGACGGTCCTTGCCATGCCGAGATGATGGCTCATGCGACTTGGCATGTTGCTTGCGGCGCCTTGTGGAGCTTGGAGAAGAGTATCGATGACGCTCATGATGGGGACGCTCTTGATGGTCCATATGGTGTACTTGAAGTCGACGATCTTGTGCATAAGCACTCTCATGGTGGCGCCTTGTGGAGCACGGAGAAGTGTGTCGATGACGTTCATGATGGGGACGCTCTTGACGATCCATATGATGGTGCCCTCGTGGAGGTCCTCCATCTTCATATGTAGCTCCATTGGCCAAGTAGGGGTATGTAGGAGCACCGACGTTGCTCATGGTGGAGTCGAGGTGAGGCTCCGTCACGGTGTCGATGTCGTAGACGTGGCTTTGCTCCACCATGTCGTCCATGAATGGTGAGCCATTGTCGATGTAGAGCTCATCGATGTCGTCCTCAAGGTGGTGCTCCACCATGTTGTCCATGCTTAAGGAGCCATTGTCGATGTAGAGCTCCTCGATATCGTCCTCAAGGTGGTGCTCCACCATGTCGTCCATGCTTGAGGAGCCATTGTCGATGTAGAGCTCCTCGATGTCGGTCATGTCGGTGATGCTCGCGGAGCCATAGTCGGTGTCGAGCTCCACATGTTCCTCCACATCCGCGGTGCTTGAAGAGGAATCCTCCTCGAAGTGCTCCGTGTACTCCTCCGTATCTTCTTCGTCGCTATACATGTTAGCACGACAATATCTATATGGTGTATGTTAGTGGAAGAACACTACCCCGCAACCTTACCGTGGTATGACAAGATTGGGGTGATCCAACAAAACCGAGAGTTAGAACAATTCTATCGGGTACTCACACAAAAGCACACGCAAAAGCTAGCAAATATGGTGTTAGGTGAGTATGGTGGAAAGCCAAAAGACGAAATCCGAAATCAAGTGTATTGTCAAGAGTGGGTGAAATCCAAAAATTCAAATGTAAAAGCGATGATCACTATAAACACGGAAAGATATGGAACGCACACACGAGATGAACGGGGTTAGTGCGACCAAGGAATGAGCGGAAAAGTGTAAGAAGCCCTTAAGCAAGGGTGCTCGTTGTCACACTAACACAAGACGAGATCAAAGCTTTGGTTGCAACGGAGAGACAACAAGATTTACACGCGGCCTCTCTTCTCTTATCTCTCTTTTGCTTAAAAGCTTTTTCTCTTTTGTATATGGTGGCACTTGCACTCTTTTGTATCTATGGTGGCACTTGTACACTTTTGTATGTATGATGGCACTTGCACTATTTTTGTGTTTTTCTTTCTTTTTCACGCTCTATGTTAGCGTTAGCTCACTTTTGCTATTTTGCCACACGATTTTTGCTTAGAAGCTTGACTCCACACTACACACACACCTCACAATCGGGGCCACGTGCAATGTCTCGCAACACTCAATAAGCAATGCTCGATAGGATAGATCGCAAAAGAAGAGGGGTTACAAGGGGAATGCAAGTTATACCTAAGATGTTAGGCGGTGATGAACACACAACTTGCGATGAAGGTGGTGGTGTCAAGAGTACGGTTGCAAGTCCGGGGTGCCGAGGATGTCGTCGCTTGCTTCGTAGCTGCGGATTAGTTGTACAAACAAGGCACTCAAACCGGAACAGGCAAACACAAGTTAGCGGAAGAAATGGGTCAAAGTAGCTTGGCGGCGGTGGCGGTGGTAAGCCGGTGGTGGTGGTGTCGATGCCCTTGCGGTTGCGGCGGAGGTTATGGGGCCGCGGTGATGTTTCCCGGTGGTTTGGGGAGGGTTGCGGTGCTTGCCGGTGGCGGAGAGGGTGGCGGTGGTTGGCGGAGGTGGTGGTGGAGGTGGCGCCCGGTTGGCGCCCGGTTGACCGGGCTCTGCGCCGGCCTGTCCGGTCTACAGCCCGGTTGACCGGGTTCTGGCCCGGTTGGCGCCCGGTTGGCGCCCGGTTGGCGCCCGGTCTGGCGCTCGGTTGACCGGCCCTGGCGCCAGGCTGTCCGGTCACTGGCCCGGTTGGCGCCCGGTCGACCGGATTTCGCGGGGCACAGTTTTTCTCTCTCCTGTTCTTGAGCGAAACCAAGCCAAATCGACCAAAACGAAGGGAAACGATGGAATTGGGGGCTAAAAGTTGGGGAGATAGTAGATCAAGCACTCCAACACCAAATCCATGGACCAAAACCACTCAAAACGCAACCAAATCACAGATCGGTCAAGAGGCAAATTAGGGCTATTTTTGGGGAAATTTTTTTTAGAGACGAAATCGGATTGGTGGGGGGTCAAATCCGCGGAAACCAAAGGCTGCTGATACCATATGATGAGGTCTAAGACCCCGTGTGTGGCCCGATCTTGCGGTTGACCCGAAATCCAAAGGAGGAAGAGAGGGAGAGCGCGAAGAACACGATGAACACGAAGAACACGATGAACTCACGCACGCACACCAACCCGATACAATCGATACTTACCCCGTGGCTCGATGGACCATACCAATAGAATCAACCCGGAAGAGACACGCGGTAGAATTCCGAGCGGAGAGATTGGTGAGGGAGATGAATCTAGGAGTGGGAGAGAGAGTGGGTAGCACTAGAATCTCACACTCACAAATCCATACATCCAACAAGGGTAGCCTTGATACAAAGGGGATGAAACCCTAGGGAGACAAAGCTCAACTTCATGTCTAAGCCTAAATCTTGTCTAAAGAGCTAAGGGGGTGACCTAGGTGCTTATATAGGCATACAAGGCAGCTTGGGTCGAACAGGTAAGTGGTGGACCGACTCGGGCCGTCCCGGTCGAGTCGAATCCGTGCAATCCGGTTTGGGATCCGGTCAGACCGGGCCTGTGACCGGGTGGTCCGGTCCTGGGTCCGGTCGACCGGGCGCCAACCGGGAACTTGCGAAGTTTCCGGTCGCCTTCCGGTACGAGGCAGGGAATCCGGTTGGGCGCCCGGTTGACCGGGCCTGGGACCGGATGACCCAGTTGTGGGTCCGGTCTGACCGTGTCCTGGACCGGCCAGGCTGGGCCTCTTCCTCCCGCCTCTTCTTCCTCTTCCTTCTTCTCTTCTTTCCTTCTTCTTCTTCTCTCTTCCTTGCACCATGGGAGTTCCTTCTCTCTTGGTCCTTGTCGATGTCGGCACCTATAGACACAATGATGATAGGCATGAGGTAGCATACCATTCAAGTTGGTGTTGAGGTCGACCATAGAGAGGAAAGAGTTCACCTTGACATATATGGCGGGGGTTTGTGTTGTTGGTCCACTTGGGGGACTCCTTGGCCATGGTGTGGCGTCGACGATAGGCGGGGCTACATCAAGATGAGATGTTATGCATGACTTCATCCCATGGAGAAACGTGTACTGTACATTTTTATTCCAAGGATAAAAACCATCAGGAAACCATCAGGAAATATTTGTGAAAATTTACTTACACTCTTGTCTTTGAGACTTTTCTAAAAATTTGATGAATCATGTTCTATCTTATTGAATCTACTTAAAATTTTGCCACACTTTGCACTCTCGAACTTACTCATCCAATTCTCTTTTAGATGGAGCCGAATGAACCCATCAACACCAAGTTTTACCAGCTTGGGAACGGAGGGAGCTTGATCTTCGAGCACGACCTCAACGCCGTCTCTGACTTCCTTGGGCACCCACACCCCGAGTTCCACGGGGTTCAGCTGGACGACACGCCCGGAGGAGAGTTGCAGTGGGTGATCACTGCCGACTTGAGGGGCAAGATGGAGCCTCCCACCTCGGAGAGGATCCTCTTCTCCTTCCGCGAGAGCAACTGGCTCGATGGACTCGCACGTGGCCTTCAGGAGGCACTTGCGCGCCTCTGTGGACAGAACGTGGTGCGCATCCTCGCCTCTCGCTTCGCGCATCTCGTGAGGCGTGATGCCATGGGAGTGCCCATGGAGCTGCAGCCGCACCCGGAGTTGAGGCACCACGCTGAGCACCTGGACTTCATGCTCTACCAGACTCAGAAGGACCTCGACGCCACTCGCGCTTACGCGAACCAGACCCATGCTCACATCATCGAGTAGGGTGAGGCGATCAAGCTACTCAACAACGACCGCAAGAGCCTTCGCCAGCAGCGTGCCAAGAAGGACGCAACGATTGTGCGCCTTCGCGCCAAGATCGCATCACTTGAGGCCACTGTCAAGGCCCAGGAGGATCAGATTCGGGAGCTGGAGGATGACGATGGAGGCATCGACCTTCAGGGAGGAGGAGCCTTCCTGAGCGACGATGACGACTTTGAGGAGGACGAGTTCACCGAGGAGGAGGACTACGAGTTCCTGGAGGCAGGACCTGACGACTACGTCCCGATCGATGTCGAGGATGAGGAGTAGTTGCACTAGTTTCACTTATGTAGGTGTGAGTTGTATCCCGTCCTTTGTATCGTAGCATGAGAATGGTTCTTAAAACCATTGGAGTATGTGTGTGTTAGTTTGTACTATGTGTTGAATGAATGAATGAATGTTATGTTTGTCATGAAAAGATTACAAGTTTTCAAATGTTTTCAAACTTAACCAAAATGAACCATAGAATGTTCCCTCTCATCTCATGACCTTCTATATCTTCAGATGGCCCCTCCCAATCGCACCAACGACGCGATGATGCAACTGCTGCAAACCCTGCTTGCCGACAGGGAGACAGAAAGAGTTGAACGCCAAGCCAACATCACCGCCTTGCAGACCATCGCCAACCAAGGCCATGGAAATCATGACCACCCTGGATCCAAACTCAAGAACTTCCAGAACACCAATCCCCCGGTGTTTAGCAAGACCGAGGAACCCCTCGACGCCGACGACTGGCTCCAGACTGTGGAGAACAACCTGGAAGTAGCCGGAGTAGAAGCCAACAAGAAGGTCTTGTTTGCAACCCACTATCTCGCTGGACCAGCCCGCGCTTGGTGGACAAGCACCCGTGCCATGAACGGAGGTCAGTTCATGACTTGGGAAGACTTCAAGCTAAAGTTCAGCAAGTACCATGTACCCCCGGGTCTTATCAAAAAGATGAGGGATGAGTTCCGTGAACTGAAACAAGGTCGCATGATGGTGGTTGAATACCGCGACAAGTTTCTTACACTGTCGAGGTACGCCCCTGATGAGACCGACACTGTTGAGAAGAGGTGATGAGATCTAAGATCCCGAGAGTGGCCCGATCTCGCGGTTTGACCCCGAAAACCAAGGGAAGAGGTGGGAGAACGCGAGGAACACGAAGAACACGAAGAACGCCGAGACTCACGCACCCACACCAACCCGATACACCCGATACTTACCCCCGTGGCTCGATGGACCACGCCAATAGAATCTCCGAGGAAGAGGCACGCGGCAGAATTCCCGGAGAGAGATTGGGATTGGAGAAAAAGAGCTTGATGAGGGAGAGAGAGTAGCTTGTACTAGAATCTCACTCAACAAGATCCAAATCAACAACCAAGGTGCCTTGATTACAGAGGGATGATAACCCTAGGGAGACTAAGCTCAAAGGTAGGTTTGAGTTCAAAACAAGTCTAAGGGGTAAAGGAGGGGTCCAGGCTACTTATATAGACACACAGGGCCAGCAAGGGCGAACAGGTACCCGAATGGATAACTTAAGGCAGTTTGGTGGGTCATTCCCGTCAGGCCCGGTTTGGATCCGGTCTGACCGGGCCTATGACCGGGTGGTCCGGTCCTGGGTCCGGTCGACCGGGCGCCAACCGGGAATCTGCGAGGTTTCCGGTCTTCGTCCGGTACGAGGGAGCTACGCCGGTTGGCACCCGGTTGACCGGGCCTGGGACCGGGTCGTCCGGTTGTGGGGCCGGTCTGACCGGGTTCTGGATCGGCCATCGTCCTTCTCTTCCTTGGAGCGCTTCGATCGGCGTCGGGTTCGGCTTCGAGATCATCTCCATGTCCAGCTGCTCCTCTCCTTCCCTTGGCCATGGCATGTCCTCCTCTCCGGGGTCTTGATGCGCCTTGTACCTAATGACACATAACACATCGGCATGAGGTAGCATTCCGTCCAAAGGGGTACCAAGATCAAGGGTGGTGAGGAGCGAGTTGATGAGGTCTAAGACCCCGGGAGTGGCCCGGTCTCGCAGCTTGACCCCGAAATCCAAGGGAAGAGGTGGGAGAGCGCGAAGAACACGAAGAACACTACGAACACGAGGAACTCCGAGACTCACGCACGCACACCAACCCGATACACCCGATGTTTACCTCCGCGGCTCGATGGACCACGCCAATAGAATCTCCGAGGAAGAGGCGCGCGGCAGAATTCCCGGAGAGAGATTGGGGTTGGAGAAGAAGAGCTTGATGAGAGAGAGAGAGTAACTTGTACTAGAATCTCACTCAACAAGATCCAAATCAACAACCAAGGTGCCTTGATTACAGAGGGATGATACCCAAGGGAGACTAAGCTCAAAGGTAGGTTTGAGTTCAAAACAAGTCTAACCCTAATCTGGAGGAAGGGGTGAGGTACTTATAGGTCCAGATTCGTACAGGGGTAAAATCGGCACTACATAAATTATCCTGGTCCATAGATGTGAAATCAACGGTTGAGATGAAGTCAACAGGGGCGGGGCCGGCAGTGCCGGTGTGGCCGGCAGTGCCGCTGGACCTGGGCCGGCAGTGCCGGTCTTAGCCTTCTTCGCGTCTTCAGCTGGTGGGTCCGGCAGTGCCGTGGTTCCGGGAGCGGCAAGGTCGGTGAGCAGGCCGGCAGTGCCGGACGCTGGAGGCCGGCAGTGCCGGGGTGTGCAGGCCGGCAGTGCCGGTGCCTGGAGGCCGGCAGTGCCGGCCCTAGGGGCGTCCTTCGGCGGCCACTCTTCTTCTCCTCCTTCCTTGTCCATCTTCGGGTCTGCTGCGACGTCCTTCTCTCGAGGTTCATATCTGATAACACAAAGCATATCGGCCTGAGGTAGCAGTCCATCCAATGGGGTATCGAGATCAAGGGTAGTGAGGAGTGAGTTCACTTTATCATGTAGCGCTTTGACTCGGGCTCGCGTCATCGGTCCACTTGGGGGACTTGTTGGTCTTGGTGTGGAGGTGTCCGAAGGCCACCCCACATCATCTCCCCCCCTTGGGAAAGAGTCGTCCTCGACTCTTGCACCTCCTCATCTCCATGATAGGGTGACAAGTCCGAGACGTTGAACGTGTTGCTCACCAAGTACTTGGATGTCGGGATGTCGATGACGTAAGCGTTGTTGTTGATGCGTTTGAGGACCTTGAAGGGGCCATCTCCTCTTGGTTTGAGCTTGGAGTTGCGCTCATGAGGGAATCTTTCCTTCCAGAGGTGGATCCAAACGAGGTCTCCTTCTTGAAATATCCTTTCCTTCTTCTTGGCGTTGATGCGGTTGGCTTGACGAAGCACATGTTCTTGTATGGTCGCTCTTGTTTCTTCATGTAGTTTCTTGACGGCGGCGGTGCGCTTGTCGAAGTCCATGTTGGTCCGCTCATGAAGGGGAAGCGGGAGTATGTCGAGTGCCGTGTAAGGTTCGAAGCCATAGATGACCATCAATGGGATCCTTGATGTAGTCTTGTGCTTGGCGCGGTTGTAGGCGAACTCCGCGTGTGGAAGGCACTCTTCCCATGACTTCAAGTTCTTCTTCACGAGGATGCGTAGGAGAGTTGAGAGGCTTCGATTGACCACTTCCGTTTGGCCGTCCGTTTGCGGGTGCGATGATGATGAGAACAAGAGCTTCACTCCAAACTTTGCCATGAGCGACTTCCAAAGATAACTCATGAACTTGACGTCGCGATCCGACACAATGCTTTGCGGTACTCCATGTAGGCGGACAATTTCCCTGAAAAACAATGAAGCAATGTGTGAAGCATCGTCGCTCTTGTGGCAAGGTATGAAATGAGCCATCTTAGAGAATCTATCCACTACCACAAATATGGAATCATGACCATTCTTAGTGCGTGGCAATCCTAGAACGAAATCCATGCTAATATCGGTCCATGGTGCATAAGGAATAGGCAATGGAGTGTAAAGACCATAAGGGTTGGAGGTAGACTTAGCTTGTAAGCAAGTGGTGCACCGGCGGCAAAGGCGTTCCACGTCGCGGTACATTCTTGGCCAATAGTAGTGGGTTGAGAGCATGGCGTATGTCTTCTCTCGACCAAAGTGTCCCATAAGACCACCTCCATGTGACTCTTGCAAAAGCAATTTTTGAAGCGAAGACTCGGGAATGCAAATCTTGTTAGCTTTAAACAAGTAGCCATCATGCAAATAGAAATCATCCACTCCTCGCTCAACGGAGCACTTCTCAAATATGGGAGCAAAGAAAGAATCGGAAGGATAGAGTTCTTTGATCTCTTCAAGTCCCAAGACATGAAAATACAAACGAGTAAGCAAAAGGGTGTTTTTGCGGGAAAGAGCATCGGCCACAACATTGTCCTTGCCCTTCTTGTATTTGATCACATATGGAAAGGACTCAATGAACTCGACCCATTTTGTATGTCGTTTGTTCAAGTTGTGTTGGCTTTTCAAATACTTCAAGGACTCATGATCGGAATGAATGATAAACTCTTTAGGCCAAAGATAGTGTTGCCAAACTTCAAGAACACGAACCAAAGCGTAGAGCTCCTTGTCATATATAGGATAGTTGAGGCGTGCGCCATCTAACTTCTCACTATAATATGCCACGGGTTTGCCCTCTTGCATAAGAACACCACCAATACCAAGCCCACTTGCATCACACTCAATCTCAAAAGTTTTGGCAAAATTTGGAAGAACAAGAAGGGGAGCTTCGGTAAGGCGTTTCTTCAACTCATCAAAAGCATTTTGTTGGGCCTTGCCCCAAACAAACGGAACATTCTTCTTGGTAAGCTCATTCAAAGGGCAAGCAATGGTGCTAAAATCTTTCACAAAGCGGCGGTAAAACCCGGCAAGTCCATGGAAACTTCGGACTTGACCAACATTTGTAGGGGTAGGCCAATTGTGGATGGCCTCCACCTTGGAAGAATCAACTTCAATCCCATTAGCGGAAACCACAAAGCCAAGGAAAACCAATTTTTTTTGAGCAAAGGTGCACTTGGGGAGGTTAGCATAAAGCTTTTCATGACGCAAGATGCACAAGACCTCTCTCACATGTTGCACATGGTCCTCGAGGTTTTTGCTATAAATGAGAATATCATCGAAATAGACAACCACACTGTTGCCAATGAGAGGATGCAAGATGTGATTCATGAGGCGCATGAAAGTAGATGGAGCATTGGAAAGACCAAAAGGCATAACGAGCCATTCATAGAGACCGAGTTTGGTCTTGAATGCCGTTTTCCATTCATCACCAATGGCCATGCGGATTTGATGGTAACCACTACGCAAATCGACTTTAGAGAAAATCGTGGCACCACTTAACTCATCAAGCATGTCATCTAAACGCGGAATGGGATGGCGGTAACGGACGGTAATGGCATTGATGGGGCGACAATCCATACACATCCGTTGTGTCGCATCCGGTTTAGGCACAAGAATCACGGGAACCGCACAAGGGCTAAGGCTTTCGCGGACGTACCCTTTGGCGAGGAGATCTTGAATTTGGCGTTGGATCTCCCTTGTATCCTCGGGGTTGGTGCGGTAGGCGGCACGGTTTGGAAGCGAAGCGCCGGGTATGAGGTCGATGCGGTGTTCGATGCCTCGAAGTGGTGGTAGTCCATGAGGTAGCTCGTCGGGGAAGACGTCTTGAAACTCCTTCAAAAGAGACAACAAAGACGAAGGAATGTTGGTTAAGTCGTTAGTCGCCGATGAGGGTCCCTTGCATATGAGCACGTAGTGCAATATGGTGGATGGGTTTTCTTGGACCTCTCTCCACTCACTCTTGGTGGCTAGAAGAACACTCTTGGACTCACTCATATATGGCTTGTGGCGCTCACTCTCTTTGTGGTGGGTCGCTCCCTCTCCTCTCATCTCACTATGGTGGGTGCGGAGTTGTGCCCTCGCTAAAACCTTCACATTATCCGCGATGATTTGGCTAGGATTCATCGGGCGCAACTCGAACTTCTTGTCGTTGACCTTGAAGGTATATGTGTTGGAGAGTCCATCATGTATAGCCTTCTTGTCAAATTGCCAAGGGCGGCCAAGCAACATGTGGCACACCGTCATGGGTACCACGTCACACTCAATAGTATCCTCATAAGGTCCAATCTTGAAAGTGACGGTGACGGTATGTTGTATCTTGACGTTGCCCTTGTCACTCAACCATTGGATATGGTAAGGGTGAGGATGCTTGCGGAGAGTGAGGTTGAGCTTCTCACACAACTCGGTGCTTGCAAGGTTATGGCAACTTCCACCGTCGATGATGACCTTGATCGATTTGCCACCAATTCCAGCACGGGTTTGGAAGATGTTGCACCGTTGGTCTTCCATAGCTTGCGGTTGAGTTGTTAGCACCCTTGTGACCACAAGTGAGGAACTTGGGTCATGCTCACATAGGAGAGGATCTTCTCCACTTTCTTGCTCATAAGCTTCTTCACTTTCCACGGCGGCTTGCACAAGGGCCTCGTATTCATCTTCATCTAGCGTCTCGATGTCACCATTCTCCATAGTGATCATAACCTTGGTGTTCTTGCACTCAAACGATTTGTGACCTTGGGTGCCACACTTGAAGCAAGTGACACTAGAGGGTCCCGTGGATGCCTTAGAGGAGGCGGTGGAGGAGACCGTTTGCTTCATGCGACTTTGGATAGTCGGTTTCTTGGATGGTGTAGAGGACTCGGCGGGCTTGACACTTGTAGTAGGAGGAGTTGACGTAGCAAGCTTGGAGGCGAAGTAAGTCTTGGACTTGGAGTACTTGTGATGTGGCCTAAGGGCTAGGATGTGCCCAGATCCCACGAATTTGACCAAGTGAGTGGGTGATTGAGGGGGAAGAGGATGAAGAACACAAGATCCAAATAAGAACACACACACACAACCCAACACAAACCAAATTTACTCCCTTGGTAGGTTAGACCAAGCCAATAGAACCACTTCTTAGAGAGACCCTTGGGTAGAATCTAACAAGTGGGAGATTGGTGAGGAGATCTCAACTAGAACTTGGATGAGAGAGGAGTAGCCTTGAATCATCCATGAAGAGTAGAAATCACTCAAGAGTGCCTTGATACAAAGAACATAGTTCTAGGGAGACAAAGCTCATATAGTCTAAGCCAAATCTTGTCTAAACCCTAATTTGGGGAGAGGGGTGAGCTATATATAGGCCCAGATCCGTCCAGGGGTAAAAGGGGCATTACAATAAAGTATTGGTGACCATAGATGATAAATAGACGGTTGGGATGAAGTCAACTCGGGAGGGGACGGCAGTGCCGGTCAGGATTCGGCGGCAGTGCCGGCCTGGGTCTTCGAGGCGCCATCAGCAGGTGGGGCAGCGATCTGCCGGTGTCTGGGCAGCGATGCCGGTGAGCAGCCCGGCGATCTTGGGAAGATGGGCCGGCAGTGCCGGGGTGCGCCCACCGGCAGTGCCGGTCAGGTGGGGGCGGCAGTGCCGGCCTTGTCGAGGCTGGCGGCTGGAGCCCTTCTCCTTCTCCTTCTTCTTCTTCTTCTTCCTTGCACCATGGGAGTTCCTTCTCTCTTGGTCCTCGTCGACGTCGGCACCGATAGACACCATGACGATAGGCATGAGGTAGCATACCATTCAAGTTGGTGTTGAGGTCGACCATAGAGAGGAAGGAGTTCACCTTCACATATTTGGCGGGGGTTTGTGTTGTTGGTCCACTTGGGGGACTCCTTGACCATGGTGTAGCGTCGACGATAGGCGGGGCTGCACTTGACGGTCTTGAGGTGGAGGTGTCCGAAAGCCTCCCCACATCATCTCCCCCCTTGGGGAAGAGTCGCCCTCGACTCTTGTTCCTCCTCAACGATGATGTAGGCCATGACGGTTCTCCCATGTAGTAATGGATGGACAAAGTCGTGGTCGAAGAAGAACTTGGGGAAAAACAACTTGCGAATGGAAAGCTTGTGGATGCCAATTTGGTGATCGGCGAACAAGAGGCTCTCAATCAAATACGAAGCATCAAGTCATTTCTCCAAGAGGCATTTGGCAAAAATGGGAACCAAAAGAGTGTCGATGTATCATAAATTTGGTGGGGCAAAGGTTTGTGCATGTAAAAGTTTGGTTTGTAAAGTGTCAAAAATGTGATGTGTAGCATTGTCCCACACAAATGGAACAATCAAAAGGCAAGTATCGGCGGCAAAATTTTGGGCAAAATTGTTATGTGCATTGGCAAAGAGATGGAAACTTCTAGCTTGGGAAAGTATGGTTGGCGTGAGCCAAGTATGGGTATCCTCAAGTGTCCAAGAATCCATTTCTATTGCCAAAGGTGAAATGAGAAATCCAAAGAAGAGCAACTTTATGAGTGACATGTGGCACAAGATGCATAAAGTGTCTCTCACATGTATGACATGGTCCTTGAGATTCTTGGAGTGTATGATGATAACATCAAGACATACAACAACCATTGTGCCAACAAGATGTGTCAAGATATGTTGCATAAGAGGCAAAAGAGGTGACGAGGCATTGGTCCAAACCGGAAGCTCGACAAGACAAGCCGGAAACACATGAGGGCGAAGGCGTTTGGGGACATACCCTTTGGCGTGAATCCCATGGGTTGGATCATGTATCTCGTCCGTGTTGGGGTAGCTCTCAATTGCGCGTTTCGTGAGCTCATGCTCCGTAGCGGTGGCAGTTGTCATTCGGGTACCTATACACACAAAAGAGAAAACAAAAAGCGTGTGTGCATGGTAGAGGAACACATCATCCATGATAAGGGGTGTCCCGATCTTCTCAGTAAGCAACGGTGGTGATGAACACACGATGGTAGCAGCGGATGGAATCGATGATGATGAGGAGGATAACTTGTATGACGCCGACGAAGTCTCTCGATTGATTCCTGATGCCAATGCAACAGCTCTCAACCCTGCAAGATATTCGCAACTCCACACACTTGCGCACGTAGCCGCCGACCACGAAGCGGTAAATTGCAATCTTCTAATCCCCAATGGAACAGCAGATCACACACAAACTTTCAGTAGCATAAAACTCCAGATCGATGCGAATTGGAGAGTAGTATTCAATAGTTTTGCAGAGCAAACAACTAAGAACTAGGGTTTATCTTAAACGTGGTCTCCAGCAACTTTGGGGGCGTCCCAGGGACTTATATAGGCGTTCGGGACGACCTCAGGTCGAAAAAGTACGGAAATAACCGACCCAGAATAGATCTGGTCGAGACAGACTCGGACTCGGCCGGTCTGGGGGCCGGTCGACCGGGCCTGGGACCGGGTGGTCCGGTCCTAAACCGGGTCTGTGACCGGGCGGAAACCGGACGAAGGGTCCATGTTCCCTGGATGTGGCCCGGATGGCACCGGTTCAAAATCCGGTTTGTGACCGGGTGGCCCGGCGCCACGGCCGGTCTGACCGGGCCTGGAACCGGCCTGAAGAACTCCTCCTCTCGCGCATGCCTCCCGCTCCTCCCTCGCGCGTCCATGGGATGTCTTCTCGTCCAGCTCCATGTCCAGCTTCACGTCCAGCTTCTTGTCCAGCTGCTCCTCTCCTCCTCGTGCGATGCTTGGTTCCTCCTCATACCTGATCATACACAAGTAATACAACTTAGGTAGTATAAAGTTCTCGTCAATCAAAGTATCGTTTAGGAACAAGTTCACCTGTTGTTTAAGTAGCTTCGCACGAGCTCGTGTCATTGGTCCAATCCTAACTTCATTGGACTTGAGCTTCACAGCTTCATCTTCATCTTGCAATGACCGAGGTAGTAGTGAGGTAGGGATGTCCTCATCATCTCCCCCCCCCCTTCAAAAGGCGTCGACCTCGACGCTCCAAGGTCTTCTCCGTCATATGGTGTCAAATCAGCAACATTGAAAGAATTACTGACACCAAACTCATCAACTGGAAGATCTATCGAGTATGCATTATCATTGATCTTGGCAAGCACTTTGTAAGGACCAGCACCACGAGGCTTCAACTTAGACTTCCGCAGCTTCGGGAACCTATCCTTGCGAAAATGTACCCAGACCATATCACCAGGCTTGAACAACATCTCTTTGCGCTTCTTGTTCATCCTTGCAGCATTGCTCTTGCCTTTCTTTTCTATCAACTCTTTAGTCTTCACATGTATTTTCTTCACAAAATCTGCCCTCTTGGATGCCTCCATATTAACTCTCTCATGTATGGGCAAAGGCAACAAGTCAAGTGGAGTAATGGGTTTGAAACCATACACCACCTCAAAAGGACACAGCTACGTGGTAGAGTGTACCGCCCCTGTTGTAAGCAAACTCCACATGCGGCAAACACTCTTCCCACTCCTTCAGGTTCTTCTTGATCATGGATCTCAACAGTTGTGACAAGGTTCGATTCACCACCTCAGTTTGACCATCAGTTTGGGGATGACAAGTAGTACTGAACAGTAGCTTTGTCCCCAGCTTCCCCCAAAGTGTCTTCCAGAAGTAGCTCATGAACTTCACATCACGATCAGAAACAATAGTCTTCGGGACTCCATGTAGTCGAACAATCTCCCTGAAAAACAGGTTAGCAATATGCGACGCATCGTCGCTTTTGTGGCAGGCAATAAAGTGTGACATTTTAGAAAATCTGTCCACTACCACAAATATAGAATCATGGCCTCTCTTAGTACGCGGCAAACCCAACACAAAATCCATACTAATATCTTCCCAAGGTGTAGTAGGTGCCGGTAAAGGAGTATACAAACCGTGAGGCTTCAGCTTGGACTTGAACTTGTTGCAAGTAATGCACCTCTTGACATACCTGTCCACGTCCCGCCTCATCTTTGGCCAATAAAAGTGATCAGCGAGCATGAGTAGCGTCTTCTCACGCCCAAAGTGACCCATCAAACCTCCAAAGATGAGATTCCTGCAATAAGAGCAAACGCACAGACGACTCTGGAACACATAGTTTGTTAGCTCTAAACAAGAACCCATCGTGTATGTGATATTTTTCCCATGCTTTACCAATAACACATAAGCGGTAGGGTTCAGCAAAATCATGATCAGTCGCATATAAATCACATAACAGCTCTAATCCAGGAATTTTAACATCAAGATGGGTTAATAGCATAGTTTTCCTAGATAGAGCATCAGCAACAATATTATCTTTTCCCTTCTTATCCTTAATAATGTACGGAAAAGACTCAATAAACTCAACCCACTTAGCAAGACGCCTATGCAAAGTAGATTGGGCTTTCAGATATTTCAAAGCTTCATGATCAGAATGTATGATAAATTCTTTTGGCCACAAATAATGTTGCCAAACCTCAAGAACTCTAATTAAAGCATACAATTCTTTATCATATATTGGATAGTTCAACTTAGCACCAGAAAGTTTCTCAGAAAAATATGCAATTGGGCGACCCTCTTGCATCAACACACCACCAATTCCAATACCACTAGCATCACATTCAATCTCAAATTGCTTATTGAAATCAGGAAGTGCAAGCAACGGTGCAGAAGTTAACAATCGTTTCAGTTCATCAAAAGCATGATCTTGGGCAACGCCCCACTCAAAGACAACACCCTTTTTAGTCAATTCATTCAAAGGTGCAGCAATAGTAGAAAAATTGGGCACAAAACGGCGATAAAACCCAGCTAGACCATGAAAACTTCTAACTTGACTCACATTCATAGGAGTAGGCCAATTTTGAATAGCTTCAATTTTAGACACATCTACTTCTACTCCATGCTTAGAGACAACATAACCCAGAAATATGACCTTATCTTTGCAAAATGTGCACTTCTCAAGATTACCATAGAGTTTACTATCACGCAACACTTGCAAAACATGTCGAATATGTATAATATGATCAGATTCATTGCGGCTGTAGATTAATATATCATCAAAATACACAACCACAAACTTGCCAATAAAATCACGCAAAACATGGTTCATCAGTCTCATGAAAGTGCTAGGTGCATTAGTCAAACCAAAAGGCATTACTAACCACTCATATAAACCAAATTTTGTTTTAAAGGCGGTTTTCCACTCATCCCCTTCTTTCATCCTAATTTGATGATAACCACTACGCAAATCAATTTTAGTGAAAACAGCAGCACCACTCAATTCATCTAGCATATCCTCTAAACGGGGAATAGGATGACGATATCGAATAGTAATGTTGTTTATCGCTCTACAATCTACGCACATACACCATGTACCATCTTTCTTAGGAACAAGAATAACAGGAACATCACAAGGACTAAGGCTTATGCGGATATAACCTTTGTCGAGTAGCGCTTGTACTTGCTTCTGTATCTCCTTCGTTTCTTCGGGATTCGTTCTATATGGCGCCCTATTGGGCAGCGATGCTCCGGGGATCAAGTCAATTTGATGCTCAATACCTCGCAATGGTGGAAGTCCTGCGGGTACCTCTTCCGAAACACGTCGCTGAATTCCTGCAAAACATTAGAAACACCAAGAGGAAGAGGGGTCATGTCGTTAGAAACCAAAACCGTACCCTTGTACATGAGCACAATAGGCATGGCTGTAGGATCCTCACAAAATTCTCTCATGTCTTGTTTGGTGGCTAAGGAGACTAAGGAATTCACTCTCTCACTTTTCGTTATATCACTCACGGCATTACAATTCTCTCGTCTATCTATGGATGCATCCTCCAAGTTTACTTCAATCTTCTGACGAGACTCATTGACAATTTCTTTGTGGTGACATAGGCTGTAAGTTAATTTTCTTGCCCTTGAACTCCAAGTGATATGTATTGGCGCGGCCATTGTGTTGCACAGAACGGTCATAGAGCCATGGCCGGCCCAGCAGGTGACAAACCGTCATAGGAACCACATCAAAATCAATGGAATCCTTATACGGTCCAATCTCAAAATCAACTCGCACCATGTGGCTCACCTTCATCTCACCATTATTGCTCAACCACTGAATATAATATGGATGTGGGTGTGGTAGATACTTCAGTTTCAGCTTGGCACATAACTCTTTGCTTGCTAGATTGCGACAACTCCCGCCATCAATAATGACCTTGCAAGCTTTATCAGGACCAACTAGTGCCTTTGTTTGGAACAAATTACAGCGCTGTGTAGATGCACTTGACTGCACATTAAGAACACGCTGCGAGACAACAATAGTTTGAGCTTCAGAAGGGAAAGCATCAAACCCATCACTGTCATAATCATCCTCATCTGGAGCATTTGGATCAGCATCATCTCCAGTTTCATACTCATTGTCCTCATTAATGATCATAACTTTGCGGTTAGGACAATCTCGCTTGAAGTGACCCTTGCCACCACATGTATGACAAACCATATCACGGTTACGCGCTGTCGACATGTTAGAACTAGTTCCACTTGCTGCAGGCGCGGGCTTCTTTGTGTTGGTGACACTAGAGACCGGCTTGCTAGACGAAGTAGGAACATCCATAGGACGCGTAGATGGCGCCGTAGAAGGCGGCGGCCTAGGCGTGTAGCGCCCTGCGCCTGTAGCACGGCCCCTCTGTTGCGCTTCTTCAGCCAACTGTGACTCAGCTTCTCTTGCATGATGTAGTAGCTCATTCATAGTAGCGTAGCTGTGATGACGCACAATTCCCTTGATATTAAACCGCAGACCATTCAGAAAACGCTGTAGTGTCATCTCAAGAGACTCACGGACACGGGCACGCTGCATAAGCATCTCCATCTCCATGTAGTAAGCATCAACCGTCAACACACCTTGCTTCAATTGGGTCAACTTGTCAAAGACGGAACGCAAGTAATTGGTAGGCACAAAACGAGCTCTCATTGCCGCCTTCATAGCACGCCATGTGATAATAGGCAGCTCACCATCTTCTTCTCGAGCACGAACAAGTCCATCCCACCAACGCAATGCATAGCCATCAAATTCAGAGGAAGCAAGCTTGATCTTCCTATCTTCAGTATAGTCAGGATGTAAACGCCATAATCTCTCAATCTTCAGCTCCCATGTAAGATATTCTTCAACATCAGTACCTCCTTCAAATCTGGGAATAGAGAACTTGGGCTTACCCAAACCATCGTCTTGTTGTTGAGGAACACGTTGGGCTCCGACGGGGACAAAACCACGACCACGGAACGCATCTCCAACGCCACGTCCAAGACCACGACCAACACCACGCCCTTGAGCATTAGCAGCTTCAGCATTGTCACCTTGCACACTGCCATCTTCATCAGGTGGTGGTTGTTGTTGCACCATTGTACGTATCTCACCAACGGCGGTTGTCAAAGCTTGTATAGATGCTTGAAGAGTCGTCATCGATGTTTGAACGGTGTTAACCGCTGTAGTAGTCTCATCGACCTTCAAGTGAACACTCTGAATATCCTTGTCCAACACATCACTAGCAACTCGTATTTCACGTTGCATGTGATCACGAAGTGCCTCAAATTCACGCCAAGTAACTGGTGTAGCGGCGTCCTTTTTCTGCATCACATCAACATTCTCGGTAGAAGACATGATTAGTAGGTTAGTGCACTAAACAAAGATCTTTGGTGGTACTCTCACAACTCACTCAAAACTGATAAGAAAGGTAAATCTTACCGCTCCAAAGTGAATTAGTATTGCTTACCAACTTGGATTGACGGACTAGTGCACGGATGTAGCGAAGCGAATATCAAGGGTATAAGAACAAATCACACGACAAAGCAGGATATATGTGGGGCTGTAGGTGGGCTACCTATTTGCACCAATAACAAGCTCTAGCGCTGACCGTAGACAACCAATGATACTCACACAAGGCGATATAATGGGGCAATGCAACTATATGTAGGAAAAGTTGCAATGCACTTGAGAGACGCTAGCAAAGCTCAACGAGACAGGCACAAGATTGCTCAACTACGGGTGCAGTAAAGTAAACTTAGGCCTTCACTTGATTCAACTAGCACAACACTTTTCTTTTTGGATTTTCTATTTGTAGAACACACGCAGCTATGTAGCTCTTTTTGCTTCTTTTCAATTTTCTCCTTTTTTTTTTTTGATTTTCTGACACAACTCCTTGATAACACGGCCAACAGAAAATGCAAAGCACCAAAACCCTAACGAGCAGCCTGTCGAGCGGTAAAACTAGTCTCTTCTGGGGAAGTTCCTAGTCACTTTATATCGATAGGCTGTGTCTATGGTTGGGAACAAACACACTGTACGCTATGTGTACTCGGAGTAACAAAACTGACACGATATGATAAACTAGATGATAGAGAAAAACACAAACCCTAACAATTCTACTAGATGAAAGATAACGATACGCAAAAACAACTACGAAAAGCAACTAAAACTCGAAATTAGTGCAATCTAAGGCTATGGCAAACCCTAACCCTAACTTTTTATGGCTTTTTCTGGATAGGAAACACTCACAACTCAACTATGGGGTGGATTGTGGATGGCTTACCGAGGAAAACTGGAAATCTGATACCAAGATGATAAGGGGTGTCCCGATCTTCTCAGTAAGCAACGGTGGTGATGAACACACGATGGTAGCAGCGGATGGAATCGATGATGATGAGGAGGATAACTTGTATGACGCCGACGAAGTCTCTCGATTGATTCCTGATGCCAATGCAACAGCTCTCAACCCTGCAAGATATTCGCAACTCCACACACTTGCGCACGTAGCCGCCGACCACGAAGCGGTAAATTGCAATCTTCTAATCCCCAATGGAACAGCAGATCACACACAAACTTTCAGTAGCATAAAACTCCAGATCGATGCGAATTGGAGAGTAGTATTCAATAGTTTTGCAGAGCAAACAACTAAGAACTAGGGTTTATCTTAAACGTGGTCTCCAGCAACTTTGGGGGCGTCCCAGGGACTTATATAGGCGTTCGGGACGACCTCAGGTCGAAAAAGTACGGAAATAACCGACCCAGAATAGATCTGGTCGAGACAGACTCGGACTCGGCCGGTCTGGGGGCCGGTCGACCGGCTCGGGACCGGGTGGTCCGGTCCTAAACCGGGTCTGTGACCGGGCGGAAACCGGACGAAGGGTCCATGTTCCCTGGATGTGGCCCGGATGGCACCGGTTCAAAATCCGGTTTGTGACCGGGTGGCCCGGCGCCACGGCCGGTCTGACCGGGCCTGGAACCGGCCTGAAGAACTCCTCCTCTCGCGCATGCCTCCCGCTCCTCCCTCGCGCGTCCATGGGATGTCTTCTCGTCCAGCTCCATGTCCAGCTTCACGTCCAGCTTCTTGTCCAGCTGCTCCTCTCCTCCTCGTGCGATGCTTGGTTCCTCCTCATACCTGATGATACACAAGTAATACGACTTAGGTAGTATAAAGTTCTCGTCAATCAAAGTATCGTTTAGGAACAAGTTCACCTGTTGTTTAAGTAGCTTCGCACGAGCTCGTGTCATTGGTCCAATCCTAACTTCATTGGACTTGAGCTTCACAGCTTCATCTTCATCTTGCAATGATGGAGGTAGTAGTGAGGTAGGGATGTCCTCATCAATCCATCATGATGTTCCATGTCTTGTGCACATCACCATTAGTGTCAATTAAGATAGTATGAAATGCATGGCGATGGTGCATATGGCAAGAAGGTGCATTCATGGCATGTGGTAACTCATGATCATCAAAAAGTGAGAAGGCTATGGGGGCCATCTCGTGGACAATGAAATAAGCATTCTTGCATACCAAGCATAAGAAAGAGCAATTGTTCACAATCTTGGATGCAAGGATCATGGAATGGTGTAAACATTTGGGGCAAAGCATGCGGAAGCTAATGTCATCCTTATCATTATCATTGCAAGCAATACATGGGAAAGAGCAAGTGGTCGACATATTGCAAGCAATGGTAGCAAAATTGAAGCTCTCATAGCATGGCATGGTCATGGTTTCACAAGCATTCACTTCCACATGATCAACAATGTTAACAAGCAAAGTATCGCATGGGAAAATGAAAGTAGCATGTGAAGTAGCAAATGGATCGTCGAGATCATGCATGCACTCAAAAGGCATCATGTCCACTAGTGGGATCATGGCATCATCAACACCTATGTTGTTACCTTTGTAGGCCGACTCATTTTGATGCGGACTAAGTCCTTGGATGTGCCCGATCTTCACGGATTTGGATGGGATTCGTGGGGGAGGTGGATGAACACGAAGAACGTGGGTGGATGGCGGGGTGGATCGAAGATACAAACGCAACACACACACACAACCGGTTGTTCTTCGTTGGCCCGATACACCAACCCAACGGAATTGCAAGAAAAAGACCCACAAGGAGTAGAATCCCTCACAAAAGGTTGGCAATAGCAATCGATAGAGTTCCAAAGAGGAAAAGAGTGCAAATAGATAGAATTGCAAAAGCAAAAGATCCAAAACACTAGAATTCCTAGAATGGAAGAGATCAATCGCCTAGAAGAGTAGATAACTTCGTAGATTCGTAGATCTAGAAGGGTTTCCCGCGGGAAGGAGCATAGCTCATGTTTTCTCTTACATCAAGTCTAATCTCAGATCTGAGCCAACAAGGCTATTTATAGTAGGTGGGGCGAAGGGATAAGTTACAACTAAAAGTGCTGTTGTGCTGAAGTTCGCTGGGGCGGAAGTTCCGGTCAACTTGGGCGGAAGTTCCGGTCAGGGGCGGAAGTTCCGGTCTGGAGGGGCGGAAGTTCCGGTCGGGGCGGAAGTTCCGGCCAAGTTCCGGCCTTGTTCCAGAATTGTGCCATTGTCCCGCAGTAACATCCAGGGGCGTTTTCGCCGACTTTCGGAACTTGGGCGGAACTTGGGCGGAAGTTCCGGTGGGCGGAAGTTCTGGTCCCTCGGGGCGGAAGTTCCGGCCTGATCCATTTTGCTGGGCGCTGGAAGGCATCTGGAGGGCATCTGGGCGGAAGTTCCGGTCCTGCAGGGCGGAAGTTCCGGCCTGGCAGCTGTAGCTCCATCTTCATCGTTTCCAGCTCTCTCTCCATTGGCTTGGTCTTCATGGCTCGCTTCTTGGTCGATGTACCTGATTGAACATAGGGTATTGGCATGAAGTAGCAAGCCATCCAAAGGGGTGTCAAAGGAGTACGTGGAGAGGAGCGAATTCACCTCTTGGCGTAGGGCTTGGGCTCTAGCTCGTGTCATTGGACCACGAGGAGGCCTTGTCGGTCTTGAGGCGGTGGTGTCCGAAGGCCACCCCGTATCATCTCCCCCCCTTGGGAAAGAGTCGTCCTCGACCCTAACGTCTCTTCATCTTCATGGTATGGCGAGAGGTCGGACACATTGAATGTGTTGCTCACCAAGTACTTGGACGTTGGTATGTCGATGACGTAGGCGTTGTCGTTGATTCGCTTGAGGACCTTGAAGGGACCATCGCCTCGGGGCTTGAGCTTGGAGTTTCTTTCTTGAGGGAAACGGTCCTTGCGGAGATGTAACCATACTAGGTCCCCTTCGTTGAAGATCCGTGCCTTTTTGTTCATGTTGAGGCGTGTTGCTTGACGAAGAACTTGTTGCTCGATTGTTGCCCTTGTATCTTCATGTAGCTTCTTCACGGCGGCGGTGCGCTTGTCGAAGTCCATGTTTGTCCGCTCATAAAGTGGAAGTGGTAGTATGTCGAGTGCCGTGAGCGGCTCAAACCCGTAGACAACCATGAAGGGACTCCTTGATGTTGTCGAGTGCTTGGCGCGGTTGTAGGCGAACTCCGCGTGTGGAAGGCACTCTTCCCATGACTTCAAGTTTTTCTTCACGAGGATGCGTAGAAGAGAGGATAGGCTTCTATTGACCACTTCCGTTTGGCCGTCCGTTTGCGGGTGCGAGGATGATGAGAATAAGAGCTTCACTCCAAACTTTGCCATGAGCGACTTCCAAAGATAACTCATGAACTTGACGTCTCGATCCGACACAATGCTTTGCGGTACTCCATATAGGCGAACAATTTCCCTGAAAAACAATGAAGCAATGTGTGAAGCATCGTCGCTCTTATGGCAAGGTATGAAATAAGCCATCTTAGAGAATCTATCCACTACCACAAATATAGAATCATGACCATGCTTAGTGCGAGGCAAGCCTAGAACGAAATCCATGCTAATATCGGTCCATGGTGCATATGGAATAGGCAATGGAGTGTAAAGACCATAAGGGTTGGAGGTAGACTTAGCTTGTAAGCATGTTGTACACCGTCGGCAAAGGCGCTCCACGTCGCGGTACATTCTTGGCCAATAATAGTGAGTGGAGAGCATGGCATATGTCTTCTCTCGTCCAAAGTGTCCCATAAGACCACCACCATGCGATTCTTGTAAGAGCAAAAGGCGAAGCGAAGACATAGGAATACAAAGTTTGTTGCCCTTGAACAAGAATCCTTGGTGCAAATAGAAATCATCGATGCCCTTCTCACTAGAACACTTTGCAAAGATTGGGCCAAAGAAAGCATCGGAAGCATATAAATCTTTGATTTCATCAAGACCCAAAACACTAATATCCAAGCGAGTGAGTAAGAGGGTGAGTTTGCGGGAAAGAGCATCCGCCACAACATTGTCCTTGCCCTTCTTGTATTTGATCACATATGGAAAGGACTCAATGAACTCAACCCACTTTGCATGTCTTTTGTTCAAATTGTGTTGACTTTTCAAATATTTCAAAGATTCATGGTCGGAGTGGATAATAAACTCTTTTGGCCAAAGATAGTGTTGCCAAACTTCAAGAACATGAACCAAAGCGTAAAGTTCCTTGTCATATATAGGATAGTTGAGGCGTGCGCCATCTAACTTCTCGCTATAGTATGCCACGGGTTTTCCATCTTGCATAAGCACTCCACCAATACCGAGTCCACTTGCATCGCACTCAATCTCAAAAGTTTTGGAAAAGTTTGGAAGAACAAGGAGTGGTGCCTCGGTAAGGCGTTTCTTCAACTCATCAAAAGCATTTTGTTGGGCCTTGCCCCAAACAAACGGAACATTCTTCTTGGTAAGCTCATTCAAAGGGCAAGCAATGGTGCTAAAATCTTTCACAAAGCGGCGGTAGAAACCGGCAAGTCCATGGAAACTTCGGACTTGAGCAACATTGGTAGGAGTGGGCCAATTGTGGATGGCCTCAACCTTAGAAGAATCAACTTCAATACCATTAGCGGAAACCACAAAGCCAAGGAAAACCAATTTGTTTTGAGCAAATGTGCATTTAGAGAGGTTAGCATAAAGCTTTTCATGTCGCAAGATGCACAAGACTTCTCTCACATGTTGCACATGGTCCTCGAGGTTTTCGCTATAAATAAGAATATCATCGAAGTAGACAACCACGCTCTTGCCAATGAGAGGACGCAAGATGTGATTCATGAGGCGCATGAAAGTAGATGGAGCATTGGAAAGACCGAAAGGCATAACGAGCCATTCATAGAGACCGAGTTTGGTCTTGAATGCCGTTTTCCATTCATCACCAATAGCCATGCGGATTTGATGGTAACCACTACGCAAATCAATCTTAGAGAAAATCGTGGCACCGCTCAATTCATCAAGCATGTCATCTAAACGCGGAATGGGATGGCGGTATCGAACGGTAATGGCATTGATGGGGTGACAATCCATACACATTCGTGGCGTCTCATCCGGTTTAGGAACAAGAATCACGGGGACCGCACAAGGGCTTAAGCTTTCACGAACATACCCTTTTTCGAGGAGGTCTTGTATTTGGCGTTGAATCTCCTTTGTGTCTTCGGGGTTGGTGCGGTAGGCGGCGCGGTTTGGTAGAGGAGCGCCGGGTATGAGGTCGATGCGGTGCTCAATCCCTCGAAGCGGTGGTAGTCCATGAGGAAGCTCGTCGGGGAAGACATCTTGGAACTCCTTCAAAAGAGACAACAAAGACGAAGGAAGGGTTGTTAAGTTGTTAGTCTCCGAAGATGGCCCCTTGCAAATGAGCACGTAGTGCAATATGGTGGATGGGTTGTGGTGCAACTCTCTCATCTCACTCTTGGTAGCTATGAGGACACTCTTCATCTCACTCATATATGGCTTGTGGCGCTCACTTTCCTTTTGGTGGGTCACTCTCTCACCACTCATCTCACTAGTGATGGTAGCTTCCTTAGCCCTCGCTAAAGCCTTTGCATTGTCCGCAATTACTTGGCTAGGAGTCATTGGGCGTAGGATGAACGTCTTGTCGCCGACCTTGAAGCTATAGGCATTTGTGTAGCCATCATGGCTTGCTCTTTTGTCATATTGCCAAGGGCGACCAAGTAGCATGTGGCACACCGTCATGGGCACTACATCACAATCAACGGTGTCTTCATAGGCGCCAATCTTGAAGGATACGGAGACGGTGTGTTGTATCTTGACATTTCCATTGTCACTTAGCCATTGCACATGGTAAGGATGGGGGTGTTTCCGGAGTGTGAGGTTGAGCTTGGAGCATAGTTCGGTGCTTGCAAGATTGTGGCAACTCCCTCCATCGATGATAACCTTTATTGACTTGCCATTGATTCCGGCTCTTGTTTGGAAGATGTTGCACCTTTGATCTTCATTGGGAAGTGCATGGGTTGTCAACACTTTGGTCACCACAAGGGACGGGCTTGCATCATGCACACATAGGACTTGCTCTTGGTCTTCCAAGTCATCATCTTCATGATTGGTTGCGGCTTGTACCAAGGCTTCATATTCGCCTTCACTCAAGTACTCCACATCTCCATCATCTCGAGTTATCATAACTCTTGTGTTCTTGCATTCAAAGGATTTATGTCCTTGAGCTCCACACTTGAAGCAAGTGATGTTACTAGATCCCGTGGAAGCTTTGGAGGACATAGTTGATTGATCCGGCTTGAAGCTTGTTGTCTTGAAGGCACTCTTCATTTGCTTAGGAGGATCATTGGGAGCGATAGCACTTGTGTTCTTGGTGCTTGAGGAGGTATTTGTTGCATTTCTTGCGGCGAAGAAGGACATTGTTTTTGCACTTGCTATGTCTTCTCGCACTTGGCGCTCGGCTCTTGTAGCTTGATGAAGCAATTCAACCATGTTGGTGTAAGGCAAGAATTCCACTATCCTCTTGACGAGAATGTTCAATCCATTCAAGAATCTTGCCATTGTTTGCTCTTCTCGCTCGTCCACATTTGCACTCATCATGGTCATGTGCATCTCCTTGTAGTACTCCTCAACGGACTTGTAGCTTTGCTTGAGTTGGGTAAGCTTGTTGAAGAGGTCGCGTTTGTGATGGTTGGGCACAAAGCGTTTGTGCATGACTTCTTGCATCTCTTCCCATGTAGCAATGGGGTCTAGATCTTCCTTGTCACGCTTCTTGTTCACTTCTTCCCACCAAACATTTGCATACCCTTCAAACTCTAGTGATGCCATAGCCACTTTCTTTGCTTCGGAGAAGTTGTGGATGCGGAAAATCTTGTCAACCTTGAGAACCCAAGAGAGGTATGCATCGGGGTCTTCTTCTCCGTGGAATTTGGGCATGGTGAATTTAAGCTTCCCAAAGATTTCCTCTTCATTGCGGTCATTGCATCTAGGAGGTGGTCTTTCTTCATCTTCATCCTCATTATGGTTGCGAGGTTGTTGAGGTTGTTGAGGTGGATCCTCAATTCCATGGCGGTGGTTTGGAAGAGGAGGACGCCTTCCATGAGGTTGCCGGGGATGTGGCATGACACTAGCTTCACTTGAGGCGTCTTCTTCATTTTGGTGCCTTGCTTCACCTTGATGAGCATGAAGTGCTTGATGAGCTCGATAATTGAGAGGGTTGTGTCTTCTATTGTCCCTATTGTTTCTTCTTGCGCCATCATCTTGCGGAGCATCAATATTGATGATTTGGCGTTCTTGGTTCACTTCGTGGTCGACGTCATGAGGTGGGTTCCTTGGAGCATTGGCCACTTGAGATGGGCGCGGTTGCCCTTGTTGTTGACGTGCCTCTTGCTCATGGCGAAGACGTTCTTGCTCACGTGCATGAAGGAGATCTTGATCATGACGAAGACGTTGTTGTTCCTCTTCGAATTGAGCTTGGCGATGAGCTTGTTGTAGTATCTCTTGTTCAAGTTGAGCACGTGCTTGCTCCACATCTCGAGCTTGTTGTTGAAGCACTTGAACATCCACATTATGGTGGCGTGGGTCTTCATTAGAATCATGGCGAGACGGTGTAGGAGCTCTTGACCTTGAACTATGAGAGCGCGAAGACCTTGAGTGTTGGCTTCGGTTGTTGGCGATGTTGGCAATAGCTTGCTCAAGGCGTGCCATCCTTTCTTCTTGCCTTCTCATGCTCGCCATGTTTTGTTGACCTTGATTTGCAACTGTGGCCCTCATATCATGAGCTTGAGCATCGAGCTTGTCATGGATGTCTTGCACTTGGACATTGAGGTCCCGCCTTTGCACTTGAGCTCGTTCTTCATAGCGTGCAACGGTCTCATCGATCCTTGCCGTGAGGTCATGGATACTCTTGTTGACGGCTTGAGTAGCGATCCAATGTTGGTGCCGCGTCATCGGTAGTTGGTTCCCCTCTCCACTAGACATGGTTACAACTAAAACAAGAACTATGTTGTGGGGTTAGAGGAAAGCTCACAAGTAAGTCAAAGACTCACAACGAAATTGGAAAGGTGTATCAAGGTGAGGAACAACCGGTTACACACACAAAAACAAAACTCTATATGGTGTTAGGTACGGATGTGGAAAGCCAAATGGAAGAACCAAACGAAAAGTCTATTGTCAAAAGTGGGTAAGATCCAAAAGTCATAAGTCAAAGGCGGTGATCACAAAAGGCATACACAATGAGGAACACACGCGTGGGACAAAATGGGGTTAGCGCGACTTGGAAAATGAGCAAGAACAAAAATGGTCCTAACGAAGACTACTAGCTCGGTGTCACGCTAACGCAAGAGAGACCGTGGCTTGGTTGCAAAATTGAGAAGCAACAAGATTTGCGCAAGACGCCTCTCTTCTCTTTTCTCTCTTTTGCTTAAAAGCTTTGGTCTCTTTTGTGTATAGGTGTCACTCACACACTTTTTCTTTTTCTTTTTGTATTTTTCTTTTTCTTTTTCTCACTATGTAAGGATACTACTATCTATGTAAGTATGTCACACTTCTTTTGCTTATCTTTTCACACGAGCTTGCTTCAAAGCTTTGCTCAACACACGCACACCCTCACGGTCGGGACGCTTGCACAATGCTTCGCAACACTAGAAAGCCACTCTCGATAGGAAAGGTACGCAAAAGAGGCTAGGGCTACCAGTTAGGAGCAAGTTATACCACTTGATGATGGTGGCCGACGATCTTGAACTTGCTATGGTGGAGGTGTCAAGTGAACCGCTTGGAGCTTCGGGGTGCTGTCGTCGTTGTCGATGTTGCGGAAGCTTTGTGGTAGCTGAAATGGCACGCAAACCGAAGTCCAAACACAAGGGGGTTAGTACCAAAACGAAAAACGAAGGTTGCTGTCAAAATTTCGGCCAGGCGGAACTTCCGGTCCTGAGGGGCGGAACTTCCGGTCCCGGGCGGAACTTCCGGTCCTGCCGGGCGGAACTTCCGGTCGCAATCAGATCTGCGGGCTGTTCGTCGATTTGGGCGGAAATCCGGGCCGAAATCCTTCGAATTCGAGGAAAATTTGGCACTAGAAGCTGTGGGAAGGTGGGGGAATTGCAGATCAACACCAAAGACAAGTTTCTATTGGAGCAAAACCACAAATAACTCAACAAATCGAGAGATCGATCCAAGGCCAATTTGGGGCTATTTTTTGGGAAAAAATTTTGGAAATTTTTTTGGGCGAAATTGGTGGAATTGGGGGATGTGGGGGTCAAATCCGTGGCAACCAAAGAGCTGCTGATACCATATGATGCGGACTAAGTCCTTGGATGTGCCCGATCTTCACGGATTTGGATGGGATTCGTGGGGGAGGTGGATGAACACGAAGAACGTGGGTGGATGGCGGGGTGGATCGAAGATACAAACGCAACACACACACACAACCGGTTGTTCTTCGTTGGCCCGATACACCAACCCAACGGAATTGCAAGAAAAAGACCCACAAGGAGTAGAATCCCTCACAAAAGGTTGGCAATAGCAATCGATAGAGTTCCAAAGAGGAAAAGAGTGCAAATAGATAGAATTGCAAAAGCAAAAGATCCAAAACACTAGAATTCCTAGAATGGAAGAGATCAATCGCCTAGAAGAGTAGATAACTTCGTAGATTCGTAGATCTAGAAGGGTTTCCCGCGGGAAGGAGCATAGCTCATGTTTTCTCTTACATCAAGTCTAATCTCAGATCTGAGCCAACAAGGCTATTTATAGTAGGTGGGGCGAAGGGATAAGTTACAACTAAAAGTGCTGTTGTGCTGAAGTTCGCTGGGGCGGAAGTTCCGGTCAACTTGGGCGGAAGTTCCGGTCAGGGGCGGAAGTTCCGGTCTGGAGGGGCGGAAGTTCCGGTCGGGGCGGAAGTTCCGGCCAAGTTCCGGCCTTGTTCCGGAATTGCGGCATTGTCCCGCAGTAACATCCAGGGGCGTTTTTGCCGACTTTCGGAACTTGGGCGGAACTTGGGCGGAAGTTCCGGTGGGCGGAAGTTCCGGTCCCTCGGGGCGGAAGTTCCGGCCTGATCCATTTTGCTGGGCGCTGGAAGGCATCTGGAGGGCATCTGGAGGGCATCTGGGCGGAAGTTCCGGTCCTGGAGGGCGGAAGTTCCGGCCTGGCAGCTATAGCTCCATCTTCATCGTTTCCAGCTCTCTCTCCATTGGCTTGGTCTTCATGGCTCGCTTCTTGGTCGATGTACCTGATTGAACATAGGGTATTGGCATGAAGTAGCAAGCCATCCAAAGGGGTGTCAAAGGAGTACGTGGAGAGGAGCGAATTCACCTCTTGGCGTAGGGCTTGGGCTCGAGCTCGTGTCATTGGACCACGAGGAGGGCTTGTCGGTCTTGAGGCGGTGGTGTCCGAAGGCCACCCCGTATCACATTTGAGGTAGGTGTTGTGGAGGTAGGAGGATCCATGTGGTCGACATGTCCGTCTTGAAGCAAGCATGGTGAGATATCATCATCTTCATGCACCATGTACATCGTCTCCATGAGCGGAAACTCGTCCTCCGTGGAACCTAGTGCAACATAAGAAGACACAAACGAGGGAGAGGTTAATGTGTTAGCAAAAGCGATGTCCTCCATGGACCTATCATCTACCTCTCGCAACTCACTTTGTGTATCACTCATGTCCTCCAAACGGAAGCACTCAAACTCACATATGGGGTGGAAGTCACTCAACTCACTATCACTCTCACTCAAGTGGGCTAAGTGGCTCTTATGCTCACATGGGATTGGTACCAACTCCTTAATGAAGCATAGGGGAGTAGGCTCGACTTTCTCATCTCCATGCGCCTCCTTGGTTGAAGGGAAATTCCCATGCTCAACCATCTCAACTCCATCGCCTCCCAAGTCGTCCTCCATCGGTGGCGCCATAGTGTTGTGGAGAGCTAGGCTCGGATCCACATCATCCTTGCGATGGTCTTGGAGGTCTTCATCTTGAAGTGTGGGCGCCGTAGGCTTCTTGGTGGCTTGGGCTTGTAGCTCGTCGAAGTAGAGCGTCTTGGCGCTTGGCTTTGTGCATTGCCATGCCTCGTGACCCTTGGCCTTGCACACCTCACATAGGAGATTGGGACATTCCCGTGGAGGGTGACCTTGTTGCTTGCACTTGTAGCATCGGAGTCCATAGGCATGTGACGAGGTAGAGGCCATTGTGGTGGTGGCACAAGAGGTGGAAGTCGCCTTATGAGGAAGGTATGCGCGATGTGCACTTGCCATCCTTGGAGTGGTAGACACCCTATCATGGTGTTTGTCGCCTTCATGTCGAGGCTCTCGTCTTCGTGCGTCATCACCATATCTTGAGGAGTGTCGTCGATGATCCTTGGAGGATGTTGGTCGATGGCGATCATGAGGTTGCTTGTGGCGGCGAAGATCATGTGGTGACGTGTGTCGATGAAGACCATGAGGTGGTAGTGGTCGACGACTATCATGAGATGGTGTGAGTCGATGACGGTCCTTGCCATGCCTAGATGATGGCTCATGCGACGTGGCATGTTGCTTGCGGCGCCTTGTGGAGCTTGGAGAAGAGTGTCGATGACGATCATGTTGGGGACGCCCTTGAAGCTCCATATGATGTCCTTGATGTCGATGATCTTGTGCATAAGCACTCTCATGGTGGCGCCTTGTGAAGCTCGGAGAAGTGTGTCGATGGCGATCATGTTGAGGATGCTCTTGATGCTCCATATGATGGTGCCATCTTGGAGGTCCTCTATCTTCATATGTAGCTCCATTGGCGACGTAGGTGTACTTGGGAGCATCGTCTTTGCTCATCGTGGAGCGTAGGTGAGGCTCCGCCATGGTGTCGATGTCGTACTCGTGGCGTTGCTCCACCATGTCGTCCATGAGTGGTGAGCCATTGTCGATGTAGAGCTCGTCGATGTCGTCCTCAAGGTCGTGCTCCACCATGCCGTGCATGCTTGAGGAGCCATTGTCGATGTAGAGCTCCTCGATGTCGGTCATGTCGGTGATGCTCGCGGAGCCATAGTCGGTGTCGAGCTCCACATGTTCCTCCACATCCGCGGTGCTTGAAGAGGAATCCTCCTCGAATTGCTCCATGTAGTCTTCCATCTCCTCTTCTTCACTATCCATGTTAGCACGACAAAAGCTATATGGTGGGTGTTAGTGGAGAGACTACCTTCGGGTCTTACCTTGAAGTGATGGAATTGGGTCAACTAACGATACCGAGAGCAAAATGATTTGTGTTGGGGTACACACACAAAAACACACGCAAAAGCTAGCAAATATGGTGGTAGGTGAGGAATGGTGGAAAGCCAAAAGTCAAAATCCGAAATCAAGTTTGTTGTTAAGAGTGGGTAAGTCCAAAAGTCAAATGTCCAAATGGTGATCACTATAAACACGGAAAGGATAAGGAACGCACACACGAGATAAACGGGGTTAGTGCGACCAAGGATTGAGCGGAAAAGTGTAAGAACCCAAAAGCAAGGGTGCTCGGTGTCACACTAACACAAGAAGAGATCAAAGCTTTGGTTGCAACTTGAGAGACAACAAGATTCACACGCGGCCTCTCTTCTCTTTTCTCTCTTTTGCTTAAAAGCTTTTTCTCTTTTGTATTTGGTGGCACTTGACACTGTTTTGTATATGTATGGTGGCACTTGGACTCTTTTGTATATGTATGGTGGCACTTGGACTCTTTTGCTCTTTTTGTGTTTTGGCGGCTTTTTTCTCGCACTATGTTAGCGTTAGCTCGCTTTTGCTATTTTGCCACACGAGTTTTGCTTATAAGCTTGACTCCACACGACACACACACCTCACAATCGGGGCCACGTGCAATGTCTCACAACACTTGATAAGCAATGCTCGATAGGATAGGTCGCAAAAGGAAGAGGGGCTACAAGGTGGGGAGCAAGTTATACCTAGATGAAAATGTTAGGCGGTGTCGGAACACACAACTTGCGATGATGGCGACGATGGTGTCGTAGTTGCGCTGGAGTCCGGGGTGCCGAAGGTGTCGCCGCGGTGTTGATGTAGACGCGGAAGCTTGTTGGACAAAACTTGCACTCCGAAACGGAAACCGAGCAAAATAAGTCAATGCCCGAAAATTTGGGTCACGACAAGCGATCGAAGGTGTCAAAATTTTGGAGTCGGAAAATTTCGGAAACGGTGTCTAAATTAGAGTCAAAATGAAAGGGGATAACTGTCAAAGTTTGGAGTCAAACGGGCGCCGGAAAGTTGTCAAAATTTGGAGCAAAAAGATGAGCCAAAACTGAACGAAACTTGTACAGCGGATGGACTAAGCCGGCAGTGCCGGGCTGGGTTGAGCGGCAGTGCCGGACTGTGTTAGGCGGCAGTGCCGCTAGGGGTTGGCCGGCAGTGCCTGGCACTGAAACTTTGCACGAGCAGGTGCGGGAGTTGCTGGTGCGGTCGTGGTCTCTGCGCGGGTCAACGGCGAGCGAAAGCTTGTGCGGAGCGGCTGCTGTGTGCGAGCGAGGTGATTGGGGCGGCCGGCTTTTGATTTGGCTGAGCTTGCGCGAGTGGAGGCGAGCGGCGGTAGGGGCGGGGGCCTGGTGGTAGTGTGGCGCGGCTGTCGGGCGCGCGTTGTGCGGCCAGGAGCAAGGGCGGGTCGGCCGGTTGAACAGTGGAGGCGGCGCGCGGTGGTGGAGGCGACCTGGGGGCGGCGGTAGCTGGTGCGGCCTGTGCGAGCTTGGTGCGGGCGCTGCTTGGCGTGGAGGTTGGGCGGGGCCAGGGGCCAGGCGAGCTGCTGGGGCGCGGTGTGGTGGGAATTGGAGTGGAGCTCGGTAGATGGAGGCGATGCGCGCGCGGGCGGAGGAAGAAGGAGGCTGGCGGCAGTGCCGGCCAATCCCCACCGGCAGTGCCGGTCGAGCGGCAGTGCCGGCCTGTACTGCCCGGCAGTGTCGGTCGAGCTCGATCCTGATGAACAGCCCGGCGAACTGAGCGGAAATTGGACTAGAAAATCGTCGATTCGCGGAGAAATACAAGGAATTGGACAGCGAAATTTGGTGGAGATGTAGATCTACCATAGGAACATCAAATCCATGGATCAAAACCACTCAAAACGCAACAAAATCCAGATCTGACCAAATGCAATTTAGGGCTATTTTTTGGGGATTTTTTGGAGAAAATTTTTTGGGGCGAATTTGGGTGGATGGGGGTCAAATCCGGGCTAACCAAGAGCTTCTGATACCATTTGATGTGGCCTAAGGGCTAGGATGTGCCCACATCCCACGAATTTGACCAAGTGAGTGGGTGATTGAGGGGGAAGAGGATGAAGAACTGATGCGGGCTAAGCCCGAGGGTGTGCCCAATCTTCACGGTTTGACCCGGGTGAGTGTGATTGCGGAGGGGGATTCGCGGGGAAGTGGATGAACGCGAAGAACACGATACAAACACACGCACACAACACAATCGGTTTGTTCTCGTTGGCCCGAACCACCAACTCGATAGAAGTTGCAAGGAAAAGACCTTTCGGTAGAAGTCCCGCAAAAAGATCGACGAATCGAAGATCCTATGAATCTAGAAGGGTGAAAAGACCAAACTCAATAGAAGTGCAAGCAAAAGACCAAATAGGTAGAAGTGCAAGCAAAAGATCAAGATTGGTAGAAGTCACCAAAGAGATACAATAGGATTCGATCGGAGCCCGGATGATACAATAGGAATTAACCTAAGGTGGGGGTTTCCCAAATCCACAAAGGGATAATAGAGGCATAAGCCAATTCATCTAAACATCATCTCTCCCTCATGAAGGTGGGGGTAGGTGTCTATTTATAGGCAAGGGGAGGAAGGGGTAAGTTACAAGACAAAAGGGGTTGAGATCTGGTTGAGGCTCGACAGGGCGGAAGTTCCGGTCCCTGAGGGCGGAAGTTCCGGTCGGGGGCGGAAGTTCCGGCCATGAGGGGCGGAAGTTCCGGTCGCAGTTCTTCAGTGCGAGCATCTTCAGTCTTGGAAGGAATCTGGGCGGAAGTTCCGGCGGTGGTGGGCGGAAGTTCCGGCCTGGAGTGTCCAGCTCCTCTTTCTCCTTCTCTTCCATGCTTCCGTGACATAGGCCTTGCGTCCTCGGGTCTCCATGGCATCCTCTCTTCCCTCCGTACTTGTCGTCGTGTTCCTATCATCAAGGTATGACGGAGTATGAAGTAGTATATCGTTTGATGCGGGGTGGCCTTCGGTCACCTCCACACCAAGACCAACAAGTCCCCCAAGTGGACCCATGACGCGAGCCCGAGTCAAAGCGCTACATGATGAGGTGAACTCGCTCCTCACCACCCTTGATCTTGGTACCCCTTTGGATGGATTGCTACCTCATGCCGACGTGTTATGTGTCATTAGGTACAAGGAGCATCAAGGTCACCAAGAGGAGGATACGCCAGGGTCAAAGGGAGGAGAGGAGCAGCTGGACAAGAAGATGGACACGAAGATGAACATGGAGCTGGACAGGAAGTCGCCCCAAGAGCGCAAGGAAGAGAAGATGGACGGCCGGTCCAGAACCCGGTCAGACCGGCCTCCTGACCGGACCACCCGGTCCCCAGCCCGGTCTGACCGGCCTCCTGACCGGGCCGCCCGGTCAGAAACCGGGATTCGCGCTCGTGACATCCGGGCGCCATCCAGGGGACTTGGAGCCTCGTCCGGTCGCCACCCGGTCACAGGCCCGGTCTGAAACCGGCCTGCCCGGTCACAGGCCCGGTCAGACCGGCCCCCTGACCGGCCTGCACAACTTAAGTCACTTATTTCGGCCCGAACCGTTTCACTTGTACCTTTTCGGCCCATGACGCCTTGTAAGCCTATAAATACCCCCAGGACGCCCCTTTAGCTTTTTTAGACTTGTTTTGAACTCAAACCTACCTTTGAGCTTAGTCTCCCTTGGGTATCATCCCTCTGTAATCAAGGCACCTTAGTTGTTGACTTTGAACTTGTTGAGTGAGATTCTAGTACAAGCTACTCTCTCTCCCTCACCAAGTTCTTCCTCTCCAACTCCAATCTCTCCCCGGGGAATTCTACCGCGTGTCTCTTCCTCGGAGATTCTATTGGCGTGGTCCATCGAACCACGGAGGTAAGCATCGGGTGTATCGGGTTGTGTGTGTGCGTGAGTCTCGGAGTTTCTCGTGTTCGTCGCGTTCTTCGTGTTCCTCGCGTTTTCCCATCTTCCCCCCCTTGGTTTCGAAGTCAATCCGCGAGATCGGGCCACACACGGGGTCTTAGACCTCATCATATGGTATCAGCAGCTCTTGGTTACCGCGGATTTGACCTCCCACCCACCCGGTTGAGGAAATATTAGATCAAGCACAACAACACCAGATCCACGGACCAAAACCACTCAAAACGGCCGGGCCGGTCCAGAAGCCGGTCCAACCGGGCCCCAGACCGGGCACAGCTACGCCCCCGCCGTCGACCTCGTCTTCCGGCGATCTCCACCACCACCACCACCACCACCATCGCAGGTATAACTTGCAGGTTTCACCTTGTAACCCCTCTTCCTTTTGCGATCTATCCCATCGAGCATTGCTTGTCTAGTGTTGCGAGACATTGCACGTGTCCCCGCATTGTGAGGTGTGTGTGTCGCGTTGAGTAAGGCACCCAAGCAAACACTCGTGTGGCAAGATAGCAAAAGCGAGGCTAACACTAACATAGTGTGTGAAAAAGCCCAAAAACACAAAAAGAGTGCGAGTAGCACCATACATCCATACATCCATACATCCATACGCCCATACATACAAAGTGTCCACGTGCCACCAAAGATACAAACGAGTGCAAGTGCCGCCATATACAAAAGAGAAAAAGCTTTTAAGCAAAGAGAGATAGGAGAAGAGAGGCCACGTGTGAATCTTGTTGTCTCTTCCTTTGCAACCAAAGCTTTGGCTCTCCTTGTGTTAGTGTGACACCGAGCACTTATACATACACTTTTCCGCTCACTTTTGGTTGCACTAACCCCGCTTATCTCGTGTGTGTGTTCCACAACTTTTTCCGTGTTTATAGTGATCTTCACATTGACATTTGGATTTTTGGACTTTACCCACTTTTAACAACACACTCGATCTTGGATTTGTCTTTTGGCTTTCCACAACACTCGCCTAACACCATATTTGCTAGCTTTTGCGTGTGGTTTTGCGTGTGTTCCCGATACACTTGATCTTGCTTTCGGTTTGGTGGATTGCCTCAATACTATCTTACCTTGGTAAGAGTGCGAGGTAGTCTCCTTCCACTAACATACACAACATAGTTCTTGTCTTTCCATCATGGATAGGAACGGAGATACCACAAGGGATGAAGAGATCCTCCGCAACACCGAGAGGTTGGCTACTCAACACAACCTATGGACGCAATGACAAGAGTTCAAGGAGCAACTCTCCCTCTTCGAGACCCGCATTGATGAGCAATACGATGAGGTGGCTCACAACTTCGCCACCGTCAACCAAGACTTGGCCCTTCTTCGTGAAGCTACGGATAACTTGAATGGCCAAATGGCGGCCAATGATGCCAACATGGAGCGGCGCATGGATAGCCTCGAGCGCGCCATCACCAACTTGGGTCGCCATCGTCGACACCGCTCTACTTCCTCTTCATCAAGCTCTTCCTCAAGGCATGAAGACCATTACTCTCATGGTGGCCTTTCGTCCCCAAGCTCTTCCTCAAGGCGTGAAGACCATCATCGACCTCATCGCTCACATGCTCGTCATGAAGACTCCCGCTCCAACTCTAGGCGTGGAGAAATACATCGCCATGCTCGTCCACATGAGCGTCCTCCACAAGCTCGAGGCCTTCAACAAGATCGTCACCAAGCGGACCGCCATGCTCACCATGGGCGTGATGGCCATCCCCAAGACCAAGATCCTCAAGATCCACCTCGGCGAGATCTTCGTCGCCACCCTCACCATGACCAACGTGGTCGAGGAGAGCCTCACCATGATCAAGATGAGAGACCCAACATTGAGCATCGTCCTCAACCGCGACAAGATCTTCAACCACATCCTCACCGTGAACCAAGTGAAGCAAGCGTTCAACTCCAACGCCAACCCAATGCTATGGTTGGCCGTAGAAGACCTCCTATTCCACCTCTAGCCGCAAGAGATGAAGGCGCCCCTCCTCGTAGAAGAACCTTGGAGGATGAAGAGAACATGTTTGGAAGACTCAAGTTCACCATGCCAAAGTTCAAGGGAGAAGAAGATGCCGAGGCCTACCTCTCATGGGCACTCAAGGTGGACAAGATCTTCCGCATCCACAACTACTCCGGTGCCAAGAAAGTGGCTATGGCATCACTCGAGTTTGAAGACTACGCCAACACTTGGTGGGAGCAAGTCCTCACTCTTCGAGAAGAGAAGGGTGAACCTCCTATTGACACTTGGGAAGATATGAAGAAGGAGATGCATGCTCGTTTTGTCCCCGCACACTACATGACCGACCTCTTCAACAAGCTCCAAAAGTTGAAGCAAGGCACCAAGACCGTTGAGGAGTTCTACAAGGAGATGGAGCTCACTATGATGCGAGCCAACATCCAAGAGTCCGAGGAACAAACAATTGCTCGTTTCTTCAATGGCCTTACTTATCCTATCAAGAGGATTGTCGAGTTCCAACCCTACTCCAACATGGTTGAGTTAGTCCACCAAGCATCGAAGGCCGAGCGCCAAGTGATTGAGGACATCAAGTACTCCAAGGCCAAGTCCTATTTCTCCTCCAAGCTCGCTACATCGACTCCTACTACAACATCAACTCCTCATGCTACAAGTGCCAAGGCCGACGCATCCTCTACACCATACAAGAAGCCGACTATCCAAAGTCGAATGAAGCAAACGGTCTCCTCCACCGCCTCCTCTAAGGCATCCACGGGACCCTCTAGTGTCACTTGCTTCAAGTGTGGCACCCAAGGTCACAAATCGTTTGAGTGCAAGAACACCAAGGTCATGATCACTATGGAGAATGGTGACATCGAGACTCTTGATGAAGATGAATATGAAGCCCTTGTGCAAGCCGCCGTGGAAAGTGAAGAAGCTTATGAGCAAGAAAGTGGAGAAGATCCTCTCTTATGTGAACATGACCCAAGTCCCTCACTTGTGGTCACAAGGGTGCTAACCACACAACCTCATGATATGGAAGAACAACGGTGCAACATCTTCCAAACCCGTGCCGGAATTGGTGGCAAGTCGATCAAGGTCATCATAGATGGTAGAAGTTGCCATAACCTTGCGAGCACCGAGTTGTGTGAGAAACTCCACCTCACTCTCCGCAAGCATCCTCACCCCTACCATATCCAATGGTTGAGTGACAAGGGCAACGTCAAGATACAACATACCGTCACCGTCAACTTCAAGATCGGCCCTTATGAGGACACCATCGAGTGTGACGTGGTACCCATGACGGTGTGCCACATGTTGCTTGGCCGCCCTTGGCAATATGACAAGAAGGCTATACATGATGGACTCTCCAACACATACACCTTCAAGGTCAACGACAAGAAGTTCGAGTTGCGCCCGATGACTCCTAGCCAAATCATCGCGGACAATGCGAAGGCTTTAGCGAGGGCACAACTCCACACCCACCATAGTGAGATGAGAGCAGAGGGAGCGACCCACCACAAAGAGAGTGAGCGCCACAAGCCATACATGAGTGAGCCCAAGAGTGTCCTTCTAGCCACCAAGAGTGAGTGGAGAGAGCTCCAAGAGAACCCATCCACCATATTGCACTATGTGCTCATATGCAAGGGACCCGCGTCGGAGACTAACGACTTAACCAACATTCCTCCGTCTTTGTTGTCTCTTTTGCAGGAATTTCGAGACGGCTTCCCCGACGAGCTCCCTCATGGACTACCACCACTCCGCGGCATAGAACACCGCATCGACCTCATACCCGGCGCTCCGCTACCAAACCGTGCCGCCTACCGCACCAATCCCGAAGAGACCAAGGAGATCAACCGCCAAATTCAAGATCTCCTCGCCAAAGGGTATGTCCGTGAAAGCCTTAGCCCTTGTGCGGTTCCCGTGATCCTTGTGCCTAAACCGGATGAGACGCAACGGATGTGTATGGATTGTCGACCCATCAATGCCATTACCGTCCGTTACCGCCATCCCATTCCGCGTTTAGATGACATGCTAGATGAACTTAGTGGTGCCACGATTTTCTCTAAAGTCGATTTGCGTAGTGGTTACCATCAAACCCGCATGGCTATTGGTGATGAATGGAAAACGGCATTCAAGACCAAACTTGGTCTCTATGAATGGCTCGTTATGCCTTTCGGTCTTTCCAATGCACCATCTACTTTCATGCGCCTCATGAATCACATCTTGCGTCCTCTCATTGGCAACAGCATGGTTGTCTACTTCGATGATATTCTTACTTATAGCAAAAACCTCGAGGACCATGTGCAACATGTGAGAGAAGTCTTGTGCATCTTGCGCCATGAAAAGCTTTATACTAACCTCCCCAAATGCACATTTGCTCAAAACAAATTGGTGTTTCTTGGTTTTGTGGTTTCCGCTAATGGGATTGAAGTTGATTCTTCCAAGGTGGAGGCCATCCATAATTGGCCTACCCCTACAAATGTTGGCCAAGTCCGAAGCTTCCATGGACTTGCCGGGTTTTACCGCCGCTTTGTGAAAGACTTTAGCACCATTGCTTGCCCTTTGAATGAGCTTACCAAGAAGAATGTTCCGTTTGTTTGGGGCAAGGCCCAACAAAATGCTTTTGATGAGTTGAAGAAACGCCTTACCGAAGCTCCACTTCTTGTTCTTCCAAATTTTGCCAAAACTTTTGAGATTGAGTGTGATGCAAGTGGGCTTGGTATTGGTGGTGTTCTTATGCAAGAGGGCAAACCCGTGGCATACTATAGTGAGAAGTTAGATGGCGCACACCTCAACTATCCTATATATGACAAGGAGCTCTACGCTTTGGTTCGTGTTCTTGAAGTTTGGCAACACTATCTTTGGCCAAAAGAGTTTATCATTCATTCCGACCATGAGTCCTTGAAATATTTGAAAAGCCAACACAACTTGAACAAACGACATGCAAAATGGGTCGAGTTCATTGAGTCCTTCCCATATGTGATCAAATACAAGAAGGGCAAGGACAATGTTGTGGCGGATGCTCTTTCCCGCAAAAACACCCTTTTGCTAACTCGTTTGGATTTTCATGTTTTGGGACTTGAAGAGATCAAAGAACTCTATCCTTCCGATTCTTTCTTTGCTCCAATTTTTGAGAAGTGCTCCGTTGAGCGAGGAGTGGATGATTTCTATTTGCATGATGGCTATTTGTTCAAAGCTAACAAGATTTTCATTCCCGAGTCTTCGCTTCGAAAATTGCTTTTGCAAGAGTCACATGGAGGAGGTCTTATGGGTCACTTTGGTCGAGAGAAGACATATGCCATGCTCTCAACCCACTACTATTGGCCAAGAATGTACCGCGACGTCGAACGCCTTTGCCGCCGGTGCACCACATGCTTACAAGCTAAATCTACCTCCAATCCCTATGGTCTTTATACCCCATTGCCTATTCCATATGCACCATGGACCGATATTAGCATGGATTTCGTTTTAGGCTTGCCTCGCACTAAGTATGGTCATGATTCGATATTCGTGGTAGTGGATAGATTCTCTAAGATGGCTCATTTCATACCTTGCCATAAGAGCGACGATGCTTCACACATTGCTTCATTGTTTTTCAGGGAAATCGTTCGCTTACATGGAGTACCGCAAAGCATTGTGTCGGATCGAGACGTCAAGTTCATGAGTTATCTTTGGAAGTCGATCATGGCAAAGTTTGGAGTGAAGCTCTTATTCTCATCATCCTCGCACCCGCAAACGGACGGCCAAACGGAAGTGGTCAATCGAAGCCTTTCCACCCTCCTACGCATCCTCGTGAAGAAGAACTTAAAGTCATGGGAGGAATGCATTCCACACGCGGAGTTCGCCTACAACCGCGCCAAGCACTCGACTACATCACGGAGTCCATTCATGGTCGTCTACGGGTTTGAGCCGCTCACGGCACTCGACATACTACCACTTCCCCTTCATGAGCGGACGAACATGGACTTCGCCAAGCGCGCCGCCGACGTGAAGAAACTACATGAAGAGACAAGGGCAACCATACAAGAACATGTGCTTCGTCAAGCTACCCGCCTCAACGCCAAGAAGAAGGAAAGGATATTTCAAGAAGGAGATCTCGTTTGGATCCACCTCCGGAAGCGCAACTCCAAGCTCAAGCCAAGAGGAGATGGCCCCTTCAAGGTCCTCAAACGCATCAACAACAACGCTTACGTCATCGACATCCCCACCTCCAAGTACTTGGTGAGCAACACCTTCAACGTTGCGGACTTGTCGCCATATCATGAAGATGAAGAGGAACAAGAGTCGAGGACGACTCTTTCCCAAGGGGGGGGGAGATTGATGTAGCCCCGGTCACCGACGTCGCTACACCAAGACCAACAAGTCCCCCAAGTGGACCGATGACACGAGCCCGAGTCAAAGCTCTTCATGATGAGGTGAACTCGCTCCTCACCACCCTTGATCTTGGTACCCCTTTGGATGGATTGCTACCTCATGCCGACATGCTATGTGTCATTAGGTACAAGGCGCGTCAAGACCACGGAGAGGAGGAGACGCCAAGGTCAAGGGAAGGAGAGAAGCAACTGGACATGGAGATGATCATGAAGCCGAAGCCGACGTCGCACGAAGCGCTCCAAGGAAGAGACGGACGCTGGCCGGTCCAGGACCCGGTCAGACCGGACCTACAACCGGACGCCCCGGTCATTGGCCCGGTCGACCGGGCGCAAACCGGGCCAGCTCCCTCGTACCGGACGACGACCGGACCCGGGACCGGAAATCCGCAGCTTTCCGGTTTGCGCCGTCGACCGGACCCATGACCGGACGGCCCGGTCACAGCCCGAGCCGACTGCCCCAAACCGGACAGCCCGGTCCCAGGCCCGGTCCGACCGGCCCCCAAACCGGACCTGACGAGAATGCCCCACCAAACTGCCTTAACTTATCCATTCGCGTACCTGTTCGCCCTTGCTGGCCGTGTATGACTATATAAGTAGCTGGAACCCCTCATTAGCTCTTTAGACTTGTTTTGAACTCAAACCTAATTTTGAGCTTAGTCTCCCTTGGGTATCATCCCTCTGTAATCAAGGTCATCCTTGTTGTTGATTTGGATATTGTTGAGTGAGATTCTAGTACAAGCTACTCTCTCTCCCTCACCAATCCCCTTTTCTCCAACACCAATCTCTCACCGGGAATTCTGCCGCGTGCCTCTTCCGGGTGATTCTATTGGCGTGGTCCATCGAGCCACGGGGGTAAGTATCGGGTGTATCGGGTTGGTGTGCGTGCGTGAGTCTCGGAGTTCCTCGTGTTCATCGTGTTCTTCGTGTTCCTCGCGTTTTCCCATCTCCCCTCTTGGTTTCGAAGTCAATCCGCGAGATCGGGCCACACACGGGGTCTTAGACCACATCATATGGTATCAGCAGCTCTTGGTTACCGCGGATTTGACCTCCCACCCACCCGATTTCGTCCCTAGAAAATTTTCCAAAAAATCCCCAAAAATAGCCCTAAATTGCCTCTTGACCGATCTGTGATTTGGTTGCATTTTGAGTGGTTTTGGTCCGTGGATCTGGTGTTGTTGTGCTTGATCTACTATTTCCCCAACTTTTAGCCTCCAATTCCATCGTTTCCCCTCGATTTGGTCGATTTGGCTTGGTTTTCGTGAAGAACAGGAGAGAGAAAGCTTCATCCCGCGAAATCCGGTTGAGCAGCCGGTCAACCGGGCCCACGACCGGCCGAGCCGGCCCAGCACCCGGTCAACCGGGCGGCAAACCGGGCAAGCCGGTCCAGAACCCGGTCCAACCGGGCCTCCGACCGGGCGACGCAGCGCCACTCCTTCGACCTCGTCTTCCGGCGATCTCCACCACCACCACCACCACCACCATCATCGCAGGTATAACTTGCAGGTCACCTTGTAACCCCTCTTCCTTTTGCGATCTATCCCATCGAGCATTGCTTGTTTAGTGTTGCGAGACATTGCACGTGGCCCCGCATTGTGAGGTGTGTGTGTCGCGTTGAGTAAGGCACCCAAGCAAACACTCGTGTGGCAAGATAGCAAAAGCGAGGCTAACGCTAACATAGTGCGTCAAAAAGCCCCAAAAACACACAAAAAAAAAAAAAAAAAAAGAGTGCGAGTAGCACCATACATCCATACATCCATACGCCCATACATACAAAGTGTCCACGTGCCACCAAAGATACAAACGAGTGCAAGTGCCACCATATACAAAAGAGCAAAAGCTTTTAAGCAAAGAGAGATAGGAGAAGAGAGGCCGCGTGTGAATCTTGTTGTCTCTTCCTTTGCAACCAAAGCTTTGGCTCTCCTTGTGTTAGTGTGACACCGAGCACTCATACATACACTTTTCCGCTCACTTTTGGTTGCACTAACCCCGCTTATCCCGTGTGTGTGTTCCACAACTTTTTCCGTGTTTATAGTGATCTTCACATTGACATTTGGATTTTTGGACCTCACCCACTTTTGACAACATACTCGATCTTGGATTTGTCTTTTGGCTTTCCACAACACTCGCCTAACACCATATTTGCTAGCTTTTGCGTGTGGTTTTGCGTGTGTTCCCGATACACTTGATCTTGCTTTCGGTTTGGTGGATTGCCTCAATACTATCTTACCTTGGTAAGAGTGCGAGGTAGTCTCCTTCCACTAACATACACAACATAGTTCTTGTCTTTCCATCATGGATAGGACCGGAGATACCAATAGGGATGAAGAGATCCTTCGCAACACCGAGAGGTTGGCTACTCAACACAACCTATGGACGCAACGACAAGAGTTCAAGGAGCAACTCTCCCTCTTCGAGACGCGCATCGATGAGCAATACGATGAAGTGGCTCACAACTTCTCCACCGTGAACCACGACTTGGCCCTTCTTCGTGAAGCTACGGAAAACTTGAATGGCCAAATGGCGGCCAATGATGCCAACATGGAGCGGCGCATGGATAGCCTCGAGCGCGCCATCACCAACTTGGGTCGCCATCGTCGACACCGCTCTACTTCCTCTTCATCAAGCTCTTCCTCAAGGCATGAAGACCATTACTCTCATGGTGGCCTTTCGTCCCCAAGCTCTTCTTCAAGGCGTGAAGACCATCATCGACCTCATCGCTCACATGCTCGTCATGAAGACTCCCGCTCCAACTCTAGGCGTGGAGAAATACATCGCCATGCTCGTCCACATGAGCGTCCTCCACAAGCTCAAGACCTTCAACAAGATCGTCACCAAGCGGATCGCCATGCTCACCATGGGCGTGATGGCCGTCCCCAAGACCAAGATCCTCAAGATCCACCTCGGCGAGATCTTCGTCGCCACCCTCACCATGATCAACGTGGACGAGGAGAACTACACCATGATCAAGATGAGAGACCCAACATTGAGCATCGTCCTCAACCGCGACAAGATCTTCAACCACATCCTCACCGTGAACAAAGTGAAGCAAGTGTTCAACTCCAACGCCAACCCAATGCTATGGTTGGCCATCGAAGACCTCCTATTCCACCTCTAGCCGCAAGAGTTGCCGGCGCCCCTCCTCGTAGAAGAAACTTGGAGGATGAAGAGAACATGTATGGCAAGCTCAAGTTCAACATGCCCAAGTTCAAAGGTGAAGACGACGCCGAAGCATACCTCTCATGGGCACTCAAGGTGGACAAGATCTTCCGCATCCACAACTACTCCGGTGCCAAGAAAGTGGCTATGGCATCACTCGAGTTTGAAGACTACGCCAACACTTGGTGGGAGCAAGTCCTCACTCTTCGCGAAGAAAAGGGTGAACCTCCAATTGACACTTGGGAAGATATGAAGAAGGAGATGCATGCTCGTTTTGTCCCCGCACACTACATGACCGACCTCTTCAACAAGCTCCAAAAGTTGAAGCAAGGCACCAAGACCGTTGAGGAGTTCTACAAGGAGATGGAGCTCACTATGATGCGAGCCAACATCCAAGAGTCCGAAGAACAAACAATTGCTCGTTTCTTCAATGGCCTTACTTATCCTATCAAGAGGATTGTCGAGTTCCAACCCTACTCCAACATGGTTGAGTTAGTCCACCAAGCATCGAAGGCCGAGCGCCAAGTGATTGAGGACATCAAGTACTCCAAGGCCAAGTCCTATTTCTCCTCCAAGCTCGCTACATCGACTCCTCCTACTACATCAACTCCTTATGCTACAAGTGCCAAGGCCGACGCATCCTCTACACCGTCCAAGAAGACGACTATCCAAAGTCGCATGAAGCAAACGGTCTCCTCCACCGCCTCCTCTAAGGCATCCACGGGACCCTCTAGTGTCACTTGCTTCAAGTGTGGCACCCAAGGTCACAAATCGTTTGAGTGCAAGAACACCAAGGTCATGATCACTATGGAGAATGGTGACATCGAGACTCTTGATGAAGATGAATATGAAGCCCTTGTGCAAGCCGCCGTGGCAAGTGAAGAAGCCTATGAACAAGAAAGTGGAGAAGATCCTCTCTTATGTGAGCATGACCCAAGTCCCTCACTTGTGGTCACAAGGGTGCTAACCACACAACCTCATGATATGGAAGAACAACGGTGCAACATCTTCCAAACCCGTGCCGGAATTGGTGGCAAGTCTATCAAGGTCATCATCGATGGTGGAAGTTGCCACAACCTTGCGAGCACCGAGTTGTGTGAGAAGCTCCACCTCACTCTCCGCAAGCATCCTCACCCTTACCATATCCAATGGTTGAGTGACAAGGGCAACGTCAAGATACAACATACCGTCACCGTCAACTTCAAGATCGGCCCTTATGAGGACACCATCGAGTGTGACGTGGTACCCATGACGGTGTGCCACATGTTGCTTGGCCGCCCTTGGCAATATGACAAGAAGGCTATACATGATGGACTCTCCAACACTTACACCTTCAAGGTCAACGACAAGAAGTTCGAGTTGCGCCCGATGACTCCTAGCCAAATCATCGCGGATAATGCGAAGGCTTTAGCGAGGGCACAACTCCGCACCCACCATAGTGAGTTGAGAGGTGAGAGAGCGACCCACCAAATGGAGAGTGTGCGCCACAAGCCATATATGAGTGAGCGAACGAGCGTCCTCCAAGCCACCAAAAGCGAGTGGAGAGAAGTACAAGCAAACCCATCCACCATATTGCACTACGTGCTAATTTGCAAGGGACCGTCATCGGAAACTAACGACTTAACCAACATTCCTCCGTCTTTGTTGTCTCTTTTGCAGGAATTTCAAGACGTTTTCCCCGACGAGCTCCCTCATGGACTACCACCACTCCGCGGCATAGAACACCGCATCGACCTCATACCCGGCGCTCCGCTCCCAAACCGTGCCGCCTATCGCACCAACCCCGAAGAGACCAAGGAGATCAACCGTCAAATTCAAGATCTCCTCGCCAAAGGGTATGTCCGTGAAAGCCTTAGCCCTTGTGCGGTTCCCGTGATCCTCGTGCCTAAACCGGATGAGACGCAACGGATGTGTATGGATTGTCGACCCATCAATGCCATTACCGTCCGTTACCGCCATCCCATTCCGCGTTTAGATGACATGCTTGATGAACTTAGTGGTGCCACGATTTTCTCTAAAGTCGATTTGCGTAGTGGTTACCATCAAATCCGCATGGCTATTGGTGACGAATGGAAAACGGCATTCAAGACCAAACTTGGTCTCTATGAATGGCTCGTTATGCCTTTTGGTCTTTCCAATGCACCATCTACTTTCATGCGCCTCATGAATCACATCTTGCGTCCTCTCATTGGCAAGAGCGTGGTTGTCTATTTCGATGATATTCTTATTTATAGCCAAAATCTCGAGGACCATGTGCAACATGTGAGAGAAGTCTTATGCATCTTGCGTCATGAGAAGCTTTATGCAAATTTTCCCAAATGCACTTTTGCCCAAAACAAATTGGTGTTTCTTGGTTTCGTGGTTTCCGCTAATGGGATTGAAGTTGATTCTTCCAAGGTGGAGGCCATCCACAATTGGCCTACCCCTACAAATGTTGGTCAAGTCCGAAGTTTTCATGGACTTGCCGGTTTTTACCGCCGCTTTGTGAAAGATTTTAGCACCATTGCTTGCCCTTTGAATGAGCTTACCAAAAAGAATGTTCCGTTTGTTTGGGGCAAGGCCCAACAAAATGCTTTTGATGAGTTGAAGAAACGCCTTACCGAAGCTCCACTTCTTGTTCTTCCAAATTTTGCAAAAACTTTTGAGATTGAGTGTGATGCGAGTGGACTTGGTATTGGCGGCGTTCTTATGCAAGATGGAAAACCCGTGGCATACTATAGTGAGAAGTTGGATGGCGCACGCCTCAACTATCCTATATATGACAAGGAGCTCTACGCTTTGGTTCGTGTTCTTGAAGTTTGGCAACACTATCTTTGGCCAAAAGAGTTTATCATTCATTCCGATCATGAGTCCTTGAAGTATTTGAAAAGCCAACACAACTTGAACAAACGACATGCAAAATGGGTCGAGTTCATTGAGTCCTTCCCATATGTGATAAAATACAAGAAGGGCAAGGACAATGTTGTGGCGGATGCTCTTTCCCGCAAAAACACCCTTTTGCTAACTCGTTTGGATTTTCATGTTTTGGGACTTGAAGAGATCAAAGAACTCTATCCTTCCGATTCTTTCTTTGCTCCCATTTTTGAGAAGTGCTCCGTTGAGCGAGGAGTGGATGATTTCTATTTGCATGATGGCTATTTGTTCAAAGCCAACAAGATTTGCATTCCCGCGTCTTCGCTTCGAAAATTGCTTTTGCAAGAGTCTCATGGAGGAGGTCTTATGGGCCACTTTGGCCGTGACAAGACATATGCCATGCTCTCAACCCACTACTATTGGCCAAAGATGAAGCGAGATGTGGAGCGCCTTTGCCGTCGGTGCACAACATGCTTACAAGCTAAGTCTACCTCCAACCCTTATGGTCTCTACATGCCATTGCCTATTCCTTTTGCACCATGGACAGATATTAGCATGGATTTCTGTTCTAGGCTTGCCTCGCACTAAGCATGGTCATGATTCCATATTTGTTGTAGTGGATAGATTCTCTAAGATGGCTCATTTCATACCTTGCCATAAGAGCGACGATGCTTCACACATTGCTTCATTGTTTTTCAGGGAAATCGTTCGCCTACATGGAGTACCGCAAAGCATTGTGTCGGATCGAGACGTCAAGTTCATGAGCTATCTTTGGAAGTCGATCATGGCGAAGTTTGGAGTCAAGCTCTTGTTCTCATCATCATCGCACCCGCAAACGGACGGCCAAACGGAAGTGGTCAATCGAAGCCTCTCCACCCTCCTACGGGTCCTCGTGAAGAAAAACTTGAGGTCATGGGAGGAGTGCCTTCCCTCACGCCGAGTTCGCCACAACCGCGCCAAGCACAAGACTACATCAAGGAGCCCCTTCATGGTCGTCTACGGCTTCGAACCTTACACGGCACTCGACATACTTCCGCTTCCCTCCACGAGCGCATCAACATGGACTTCGACAAGCGCGCCGCCGCCGTCAAGAAACTACATGAAGAGACAAGGGCAACCATACAAGCACATGTTCTTCGTCAAGCCAACCACATCAACGCCAAGAAGAAGGCAAGGATATTCGAAGAAGGAGACCTCGTTTGGATCCACCTCCGGAAGGACCGGTTTCCCCATGAGCGCAACTCCAAGCTCAAGCCAAGAGGAGATGGCCCCTTCAAGGTCCTCAAGCGCATCAATGACAACGCTACGTCATCGACATACCAACATCCAAGTACTTGGTGAGCAACACGTTCAACGTCTCGGACTTGTCACCCTATCATGGAGATGAGGAGGTGCAAGAGTCGAGCACGACTCTTTCCCAAGGGGGGGGAGATGATGTAGCCCCGGTCACCGACGTCGCTACACCAAGACCAACAAGTCCCCCAAGTGGACCGATGACACGAGCCCGAGTCAAAGCTCTTCATGATGAGGTGAACTCGCTCCTCACCACCCTTGATCTTGGTACCCCTTTGGATGGATTGCTACCTCATGCCGACGTGCTATGTGTCATTAGGTACAAGGCGCGTCAAGACCACGGAGAGGAGGAGACGCCAAGGTCAAGGGAAGGAGAGAAGCAATCGGACATGGAGATGATCATGAAGCCGAAGCCGACGTCGCACGAAGCGCTCCAAGGAAGAGACGGACGCTGGCCGGTCCAGACCCGATCGACCGGACCTACAACCGGACGCCTTGGTCATTGGCCCGATCGGACCGGGCGCAAACCGGGCCAGCTCCCTCGTGCGGACGACGACCGGACCGGGACCGGAAACTCGCAGCTTTCTCGGTTTGCGCGCCGGTCGACCGGACTCCATGACCGGACGGCCGTCACAGCCGGCCGACTGCCCCAAACCGGACAGCCCGGTCCCAGGCCCGGTCCGACCGGCCCCAAACCGGACCTGACGAGAATGCCCCACCAAACTGCCTTAACTTATCCATTCGCGTACCTGTTCGCCCTTGCTGGCCGTGTATGACTATATAAGTAGCTGGAACCCCTCATTAGCTCTTTAGACTTGTTTTGAACTCAAACCTAATTTTGAGCTTAGTCTCCCTTGGGTATCATCCCTCTGTAATCAAGGCCATCCTTGTTGTTGATTTGGATATTGTTGAGTGAGATTCTAGTACAAGCTACTCTCTCTCCCTCACCAATCCCCTTTTCTCCAACACCAATCTCTCACCGGGAATTCTGCCGCGTGCCTCTTCCGGGTGATTCTATTGGCGTGGTCCATCGAGCCACGGGGGTAAGTATCGGGTGTATCGGGTTGGTGTGCGTGCGTGAGTCTCGGAGTTCCTCGTGTTCATCGTGTTCTTCGTGTTCCTCGCGTTTTCCCATCTCCCCTCTTGGTTTCGAAGTCAATCCGCGAGATCGGGCCACACACGGGGTCTTAGACCACATCAGAGATGATGCGGGGTGGCCTTCGGTCACCTCCACACCAAGACCAACAAGTCCCCCAAGTGGACCCATGACGCGAGCCCGAGTCAAAGCGCTACATGATGAGGTGAACTCGCTCCTCACCACCCTTGATCTTGGTACCCCTTTGGATGGATTGCTACCTCATGCCGACGTGTTATGTGTCATTAGGTACAAGGAGCATCAAGGTCACCAAGAGGAGGATACGCCAGGGTCAAAGGGAGGAGAGGAGCAGCTGGACAAGAAGATGGACACGAAGATGAACATGGAGCTGGACAGGAAGTCGCCCCAAGAGCGCAAGGAAGAGAAGATGGACGGCCGGTCCAGAACCCGGTCAGACCGGCCTCCTGACCGGACCACCCGGTCCCCAGCCCGGTCTGACCGGCCTCCTGACCGGGCCGCCCGGTCAGAAACCGGGATTCGCGCTCGTGACATCCGGGCGCCATCCAGGGGACTTGGAGCCTCGTCCGGTCGCCACCCGGTCACAGGCCCGGTCTGAAACCGGCCTGCCCGGTCACAGGCCCGGTCAGACCGGCCCCCTGACCGGCCTGCACAACTTAAGTCACTTATTTCGGCCCGAACCGTTTCACTTGTACCTTTTCGGCCCATGACGCCTTGTAAGCCTATAAATACCCCCAGGACGCCCCTTTAGCTTTTTAGACTTGTTTTGAACTCAAACCTACCTTTGAGCTTAGTCTCCCTTGGGTATCATCCCTCTGTAATCAAGGCACCTTAGTTGTTGACTTTGAACTTGTTGAGTGAGATTCTAGTACAAGCTACTCTCTCTCCCTCACCAAGTTCTTCCTCTCCAACTCCAATCTCTCCCCGGGGAATTCTACCGCGTGTCTCTTCCTCGGAGATTCTATTGGCGTGGTCCATCGAGCCACGGAGGTAAGCATCGGGTGTATCGGGTTGTGTGTGTGCGTGAGTCTCGGAGTTCCTCGTGTTCGTCGCGTTCTTCGTGTTCCTCGCGTTTTCCCATCTTCCCCCCTTGGTTTCGAAGTCAATCCGCGAGATCGGGCCACACACGGGGTCTTAGACCTCATCATCGTTCCACATAGGCGATTGTAGGCACGCATAAAGGAGAAGATTCACCTTTGCGTGTCGTCTTGGCGATGAAGCATATGATGCGGTGAAGACCGAAGGTCGGGCTGCATCATCTCCCCCCACTTGAAAAAGAGTCGTCCTCGACGATAAATCTTCATGAATGTGTAGATGAGGTAGATGACACCAATGCTTGAACGTCGCTTCACTTGTCAAGGGCCCTATCAATAGCACAAGAAAAGCCAAGCAACACTCAAAGCATAGCCAATGTTCCACGGGTTTAGCAAGATAGCGCAAGTAGAAGGAGGTCACCTTAGCATAATGTCGGTGTGCTCTCATTGAGAGATCTTGTGTAGTCGAAGTGTGGGGTTGAACCCATTCGTTGACGCTCATCCATATGTCACGTGTACCTTCACACAACAAAGACCAAGCAAAGTATGTGTGTGCGTGATAGAGGAGCATATCATCGATGACATGTCCTTTCTTGTTCACAACACCGTTAGCACAACACAAATTTATCAAGAATAAGGCATGTGCAAGGTCAATGTGTAAGAACTCCGCACGAACATCTTCCAAATGCGGGAACACAAAAACTCCAAATTGTGAGACGACCATGATGTCCATCTCATGTAGAAACGCATGTGCATTGTTGCACTCAAGGCATCGGAAAGAGAAATTGTTCAACATCCTTGAAGCAACAAGTGGAGAATTTGGTAAAAACACATATGGAAGAGTGTCCAAAATATCATCAACATGTGTGCACACAAACCATTGGAAAGAGAAATTGGTCCTCATATTTGGTGCAACACACAACATATCATCCAAAAAGTTCACCAAGAAAACATTTGCACAACCGTGCGTGCCAACAAACCCAATGAAAGAGCAATTGGTCAACTTGTTTGAGGCAACACCAACGGTAAGAATCACATCATCATGCTTGCAAAAGAACCACAAGAAAGAGAATTTGTTCGACATGTTCAATGCAAAGCATGGGAAAGGTATTAGAGCCGGGTTCGATCTTGAACTTACTTGTATTATGCTCTCTAGAGCTCTCTTTGTCAACTCGTGCTCAATCGAGGTTGACATTGGTATTCTTGTACCTACACACACAATAGGCAAAGCAAAGAACGTGTGTGCATGGTATATGAACACATCATCCATCATGATGGTCCATTTCTTTTGCACATCACCATTAGCGTTAAGCAAAGCATCATAATAGATATGGTGAATATGTGGAGTAAACATGGGAACATGCTCAACATGGATATATGAAAAGTCTCCAAAATTTGAGAGAGCTATGGGGGCAATCTCATTTACAAGCATATTAACATTATTGCAAACCAAGCATTGGAAAGAGCAAGTGTTCAATATTTTGGTTGCATTAATGTGAGAGTATTGCAAACATTTAGAGCAAAACATGTTCAACATTGTATCATGGTTGTCGACAAACCTAGGGAAAGAGCAATTGTTCATCAAGGTTGTCACAACACAAGAATTAGCATCAACATTTTCATTGCAAGCAATACATGGGAAAGAGCAATTGTTCGACATATTGCAAGCAATAGGATAGAAATCGAAACACTCATAGCATGGCATGGACATATTATCATATGCAACAACTTCCACATGATCAACAATGGTGGTATCACAAGTATCACAAGGGAAAGTGAACGAAGCATATGACATGGCAATAGGATCATCCAACTCATGCAAGCACTCACAAATCATCATGTCCACTAGTGGGATCATGGCATCATCAACACCTATGTTGGTACCTTTGTAGTCTGACTCATTTGAGGTAGGTGTTGTGGAAGAGGTAGGCTCCATGTGGCCTCCATGTTCATCTTCAATCAAGCATGGTGTGATAGCATCATCTTCATGCACCATGTACATCTTCTCCATGATCGGAAACTCGTCATCCATGGTACCTAATGAGACACAAGGAAACACACTAGAGGTAGAGGGTAAGTTGTTAGAATTGGAAATGGCCTCACATGACCTATCAACTACCACTCTCATCTCACTTGGTGTATCACTCATATCCTCAAGGTGGAGGCACTCAAGCTCATGTATAGTGGATTCACTCATCTCACATATAGTGGAGTCGCTCATCTCACATATAGTGGAGTCGCTCATCTCACATATAGTGGAGTCGCCCATCTCACATATAGTGGAGTCGCCCATCTCACATATAGTGGAGTCGCTCATCTCACATATAGTGGAGTCGCTCATCTCACATATAGTGGAGTCCCTCATCTCACATATAGTGGAGTCCCTCATCTCCATGGCAATGGCGTCGTCGATGTCCGAGCAACCTAGCAAAGAGGAACACAACACAAGAGGAGTAGAGGTTAATGTGTTAGAAATCAAAGCGTCCTCACTCAACTCATGTGGTGTGTCACTCTTGCTCTCAAGGTGTTTGAAGTAGAATTTGCACTCGGCTTTGTCTTTGGGGGTCATATTGGCTTCAAGAGCTTCTAGCTCGGCAAAGTAGGCTCTCATCTCGGCCTTTTCTTGTGGTGTCATTTTGGTGGCTCTCACTAGGAAGGGTGTATGTATGTGGTGGAAGGAAAACTACCAAAAGGTCAAAACTCGCAAACCAAAATCGAGAAAATGGTTCAAGTTAGAGAATAACCGATATGTACTCACACACACACTCAAAGCACACGCAAAAGGCTAAGAACTCTATATGGTGGTAGGTGAGGAAGTGGATAGCAAACGAAAAGAACCAAAGAAAATGTCTATTGTCAAATGTGGGTAAGATCCAAAGTCAAATGTCAAAAGCGGTGATCTATGTCAAGAAAACACGGAAACACACACAAGGAAGAACAATGGGGTTAGCGCGACCAAGGAAGTGAGCAAGTAACAAGGATGGTCCTAACGAAGACTATTAGCTCGGTGTCGCGCCAACACAAGAGAGACCGTAGCTTGGTTGCATATGAGAGAAGCAACTAGATTTGCACAAATGCCACTCTTCTCTTATCTCTCTTAGTACTCACAAGCTTTGCACTCCTTTGTATCGGTGGACACACACTCTTTTTGTATTTCCTTTTCCTTTTTCTCTTTTTTTTCACTTTTTTTTCTATGCTTAGAAGCTTTATTTTTCTCTATGTCACACTTTTTCTTCTTTTGTGTATCTTTCTCACCGAGCTTGCTTCGGAGCTTTGCTCAACACAACGCGCACACACACCCTCTCACGGTCGTGACATTTGTGCAATGCTTCGCAACACTCGAAAAGCCACTCTCAATGGGATAGGTACACAAAGAAAGAAACAGGGCTACAAGGGGTGGGGGCAAGTTATACCTATTGATGTTAGGCGGTGTCAAACACACGAACTTGCGATGATCGAGGTGGCGTCGATGATGATGTCGAATTTGCGCCGGAATCCGGGGTGCCAAAGGTGTCGTCACGGTGTTGGTGTAGGCGCGGAAGTGAAATAGACAACCAATGCACTCCACAAGGAAATCCGAGCAAATTAAGTCAATGCCCGAAAAGTTGGGTCAAAACGAGCGGTCAAAAGTTGGGCTCCAAAAATCGTCAAAAATTAGACGTGGACTATGTGGAGTATATGGAGGATGTTGTTAAAGTTTAGAGTCAAACGGGCGCCGGAAAGTTATCAAAATTTGGGGCAAAAAGAGGGGTCAAAACTGGACGAATTTTGGGTCAAAACTGCGCGCCGGGGCGGAACTTCCGGCCTACTTCCGGCCAACTTCCGGAAATACACTGCTAGTATCCAGGGGCTAAAACGCGCAATTCCGGAACTTGGGCGGAAGTACCGCTCGGCCGGATGTTCCGGTGACTTCAGCCGGAAGTTCCGGTCCTGAATTTTCTGCACTGAATTTGGGGAAAACCAGCGGGCTGAGCAGAAACGAAGATGGTGGCCAGGGAATCTTGCGCGTGGGCGTGCGTTGCTTGCTGCTGCTGCTTGCAGAGGTTGAGCAGCTCGTGCGTGGTCTGGATTTCGAGCAGGAATAGCTGCAGCGCGAGGAAACAAGGGTGAGGTTGGTGCGCTGCGCGCGTGCTGCGAGCGAGGCGCGTGGAGGTGGCCGCGCGGGGCGTTTGCTGGTGGGGATCGAGGCGGGCGCTGCGGCGGCTTGGGCGGGAGTGAGGCGCGCGGTAGCTGCGCTGCGCTGCGGAGGTTGCCTGCTGCGGGCGGTTGGCGCGGGATCGAGGCGAGCAGGGCGTGCGGTGGCGGTTAGCCAGCGGCAGCGAGCGTGGCGTGCGCGCGTGGTGGGGCTGGGTGGATGCTGCGCGCGGGGAGCGGAGGTGGAAGCTAGGCGGGCGAGCGAGGCGTGGGCGTGCGAGCGGGGCACAGCGGCGGTTTGGATGTGCGGGGCCGTGCGATCTGGGGCGGCGCGGTGAGGTGGGCCTGGTTGTGGGCGCGGATGCTGCCGAAGTGGAGCGCGTCGGCCTGCTGGTTTGTTGCGTGGTGGTGGTTGCAGCGAGGAAGACAATGGTGGCTGACCCGATTTGGAGATTTTTTTTTGGTAGGAGCGGAAGTTCCGCTGGGTAGGGGCGGTAGTACCGGAAATGGCAAAATTTCTGGATCTGGATCTGCGTGATGAACAGCACGAACACGGGCGGAAACTGCGGGACAAATCGCTGGATTTGAGGGGGAAAACGGTGGAATTGACCGGTGAAAAGTGGAGGGATGATAGATCAACACCAAAGACAACAGATATGTGGACCAAAACCACAAACAACGCAACAAATTCAGAGATCCAAATTCGAGCTATTTTTTGGGGAAAAAATTTTGGGCAAATTTTTGGGCGAAATTGGTGGAATTGGAGGGTCAAATCCGTGGCAACCTTTGCTCTGATGCCATATGATGCGGGCTAAGCCCGAGGGTGTGCCCAATTTTCACGGTTTGACCCGGGTGAGTGTGATTGCGGAGGGGGATTCGCGGGGAAGTGGATGAACGCGAAGAACACGATACAAACACACGCACACAACACAATCGGTTTGTTCTCGTTGGCCCGAACCACCAACTCGATAGAAGTTGCAAGGAAAAGACCTTTCGGTAGAAGTCCCGCAAAAAGATCGACGAATCGAAGATCCTATGAATCTAGAAGGGTGAAAAGACCAAACTCAATAGAAGTGCAAGCAAAAGACCAAATAGTTAGAAGTGCAAGCAAAAGATCAAGATTGGTAGAAGTCACCAAAGAGATACAATAGGATTCGATCGGAGCCCGGATGATACAATAGGAATTAACCTAAGGTGGGGGTTTCCCAAATCCACAAAGGGATAATAGAGGCATAAGCCAATTCATCTAAACATCATCTCTCCCTCATGAAGGTGGGGGTAGGTGTCTATTTATAGGCAAGGGGAGGAAGGGGTAAGTTACAAGCCAAAAGGGGCTGAGATCTGGCTGAGGCTCGACAGGGCGGAAGTTCCGGTCCCTGAGAGCGGAAGTTCCGGTCGGGGGCGGAAGTTCCGGCCATGAGGGGCGGAAGTTCCGATCGCAGTTCTTCAGTGCGAGCATCTTCAGTCTTGGAAGGAATCTGGGCGGAAGTTCCGGCGGTGGTGGGCGGAAGTTCCGGCCTGGAGTGTCCAGCTCCTCTTTCTCCTTCTCTTCCATGCTTCCGTGACATCGGCCTTGCGTCCTCGGGTCTCCATGGCATCCTCTCTTCCGTCCGTACTTGTCGTCGAGTTCCTATCATCAAGATATGACGGAGTATGAAGTAGTATATCGTTCCACATAGGCGATTGTAGGCACGCATAAAGGAGAAGATTCACCTTTGCGTGTCGTCTTGGCGATGAAGCATATGATGCGGTGAAGACCGAAGGTCGGGCTGCATCAAGAACACAAGATCCAAATAAGAACACACACACACAACCCAACACAAACCAAATTTACTCCCTTGGTAGGTTAGACCAAGCCAATAGAACCACTTCTTAGAGAGACCCTTGGGTAGAATCTAACAAGTGGGAGATTGGTGAGGAGATCTCAACTAGAACTTGGATGAGAGATGATGAGGTCTTAGACCCCGTGTGTGGCCCGATCTCGCGGATTGACTTCGAAACCAAGGGGAGAGGAGGGAGAACGCGAGGAACACGAAGAACACGACGAACACGAGGAACTCCGAGACTCACGCACGCACACCAACCCGATACACCCGATGTTTACCTCCGTGGCTCGATGGACCACGCCAATAGAATCTCCGAGGAAGAGGCGCGCGGCAGAATTCCCGGAGAGAGATTGGGGTTGGAGAAGAAGAGCTTGGTGAGGGAGAGAGAGTAACTTGTACTAGAATCTCACTCAACAAGATCCAAATCAACAACCAAGGTGCCTTGATTACAGAGGGATGATACCCAAGGGAGACTAAGCTCAAAGGTAGGTTTGAGTTCAAAACAAGTCTAAAGAGTAAAGGAGGGGTCCAAGCTACTTATATAGGCACACATGGCCAGCAAGGGCGAACAGGTATGCGAAGGGATAAGTTAAGGCAGTTTGGTGGGGCATTCCCGTCAGATCCGGTTTGGGTCCGGGCCCGACGGCCGTTGACCGGGTTGTCCTGGTCATGGATCCGGTTGATCGGCGCAAACCGGACTCTGCGAAGAATCCGGTCCCTGGTCCGGCTGTCGTCCGCACGAGGGGCTGGTCCGGTTTGCGCCCGGTCGACCGGGCCTGTGACCGGGGCGTCCGGTTGCTGGTCCGGTCTGACCGGGCCTGTGACCGGCCAGCCTCCATCTTTTCCTTGGAGCGCTTGTAGCGACGTCGGCTTCGGCTTCATGATCATCTCCATGTCCAGATGCTTCTCTCCCTCCCTTGACCTTGGCGTCTCCTACTCTCCGGGGTCTTGATGCACCTTGTACCTAATGACACATAGCACGTCGGCATGAGGTAGCAATCCATCCAAAGGGGTACCGAGATCAAGGGTGGTGAGGAGCGAGTTCACCTCATCATGTAGAGCTTTGACTCGGGCTCGTGTCATCGGTCCACTTGGGGGACTTGTTGGTCTTGGTGTAGCGACGTCGGTGAGCGGGGCTACATCATCTCCCCCCCTTGGGAAAGAGTCGTCCTCGACTCTTGCACCTCTTCATTTCCATGATAGGGCGACAAGTCCGAGACGTTGAACGTGTTGCTCACCAAGTACTTTGATGTCGGTATGTCGATGACGTAAGCGTTGTTGTTGATGCGTTTGAGGACCTTGAAGGGGCCATCTCCTCTTGGCTTGAGCTTGGAGTTGCGCTCATGAGGGAACCTTTCCTTCCGGAGGTGGATCCAAACGAGGTCTCCTTCTTGAAATATCCTTTCCTTCTTCTTGGCGTTGATGCGGTTTGCTTGACGAAGCACACGTTCTTGTATGGTCGCTCTTGTTTCTTCATGTAGTTTCTTGACGGCGGCGGTGCGCTTGTCGAAGTCCATGTTGATGCGCTCGTGAAGGGTAGCGGAAGTATGTCGAGTGCCGTGTAAGGTTCGAAGCCATAGACGACCATGAAGGGGCTCCTTGATGTAGTCTTGTGCTTGGCGCGGTTGTAGGTGAACTCCGCGTGGGGAAGGCACTCCTCCCATGACTTCAAGTTCTTCTTCACGAGGATGCGTAGGAGGGTGGAGAGGCTTCGATTGACCACCTCCGTTTGGCCGTCCGTTTGCGGGTGCGAGGATGATGAGAATAGGAGCTTCACTCCAAACTTTGCCATGAGCGACTTCCAAAGATAACTCATGAACTTGACGTCTCGATCCGACACAATGCTTTGCGGTACTCCATGTAGGCGAACAATTTCCCTGAAAAACAATGAAGCAATGTGTGAAGCATCGTCGCTCTTATGGCAAGGTATGAAATGAGCCATCTTAGAGAATCTATCCACTACGACAAATATGGAATCATGACCATGCTTAGTGCGAGGCAAGCCTAGAACGAAATCCATGCTAATATCGGTCCATGGTGCATAAGGAATAGGCAATGGAGTGTAAAGACCATAAGGTTGGAGGTAGACTTAGCTTGTACGCAAGTGGTGCACCGGCGGCAAAGGCGTTCCACATCTCGCTTCATCTTTGGCCAATAGTAGTGGGTTGAGAGCATGGCATACGTTTTGTCACGTCCAAAGTGACCCATAAGACCACCTCCATGTGACTCTTGCAAAAGCAATTTTCGAAGCGAAGACTTGGGAATGCAAATCTTGTTAGCTTTAAACAAGTAGCCATCATGCAAATAGAAATCATCCACTCCTCGTTCAACGGAGCACTTCTCAAATATGGGAGCAAAGAAAGAATCAGAAGGATAGAGTTCTTTGATCTCTTCAAGTCCCAAGACATGAACATCCAAACGAGTAAGCAAAAGGGTGTTTTTGCGGGAAAGAGCATCCGCCACAACATTGTCCTTGCCCTTCTTGTATTTGATCACATATGGGAAGGACTCAATGAACTTGACCCACTTTGCGTGTCGTTTGTTCAAGTTGTGTTGGCTTTTCAAATATTTCAAGGACTCATGATCGGAATGAATGATAAACTCTTTTGGCCAAAGATAGTGTTGCCAAACTTCAAGAACACGAACCAAAGCGTAGAGCTCCTTGTCATATATAGGATAGTTGAGGCGTGCGCCATCTAACTTCTCACTATAGTATGCCACGGGTTTGCCCTCTTGCATAAGAACACCACCAATACCAAGCCCACTTGCATCACACTCAATCTCAAAAGTTTTGGCAAAATTTGGAAGAACAAGAAGGGGAGCTTCGGTAAGGCGTTTCTTCAACTCATCAAAAGCATTTTGTTGGGCCTTGCCCCAAACAAACGGAACATTCTTCTTGGTAAGCTCATTCAAAGGGCAAGCAATGGTGCTAAAATCTTTCACAAAGCGGCGATAGAAACCGGCAAGTCCATGGAAGCTTCGGACTTGACCAACATTTGTAGGAGTAGGTCAATTGTGGATGGCCTCCACCTTGGAAGAATCAACTTCAATCCCATTAGCGGAAACCACAAAGCCAAGGAAAACCAATTTGTTTTGAGCAAAGGTGCACTTGGGGAGGTTAGCATAAAGCTTTTCATGACGCAAGATGCACAAGACCTCTCTCACATGTTGCACATGGTCCTCGAGACTTTTGCTATAGATGAGAATATCATCGAAATAGACAACCACACTCTTGCCAATGAGAGGACGCAAGATGTGATTCATGAGGCGCATGAAAGTAGATGGAGCATTGGAAAGACCGAAAGGCATAACGAGCCATTCATAGAGACCGAGTTTGGTCTTGAATGTCGTTTTCCATTCATCACCAATAGCCATGCGGATTTGATGGTAACCACTACGCTAATCGACTTTGGAGAAAATCGTGGCACCACTAAGTTCATCAAGCATGTCATCTAAACGCGGAATGGGATGGCGGTAACGGACGGTAATGGCATTGATGGGGCGACAATCCATACACATCCGTTGCGTCTCATCCGGTTTAGGCACAAGAATCACGGGAACCGCACAAGGGCTAAGGCTTTCGCGGACATACCCTTTGGCGAGGAGATCTTGAATTTGGCGTTGGATCTCCTTGGTCTCTTCGGGGTTGGTGCGGTAGGCGGCACGGTTTGGAAGCGGAGCGCCGGGTATGAGGTCGATGCGGTGTTCTATGCCTCGGAGTGGTGGTAGTCCATGAGGGAGCTCGTCGGGGAAGACGTCTTGAAATTCCTGCAAAAGAGACAACAAAGACAGAGGAATGTTGGTTAAGTCGTTAGTCGCCGACGAGGGTCCCTTGCATATGAGCACATAGTGCAATATGGTGGATGGGTTCTCTTGGAGCTCTCTCCACTCACTCTTGGTGGCTAGAAGGACACTCTTGGACTCACTCATATATGGCTTGTGGCGCTCACTATCTTTGTGGTGGGTCGCTCCCTCTCCTCTCATCTCACTATGGTGGGTGCGGAGTTGTGCCCTCGCTAAAGCCTTCGCATTATCCGCGATGATTTGGCTAGGAGTCATCGGGCGCAACTCGAACTTCTTGTCGTTGACCTTGAAGGTGTATGTGTTGGAGAGTCCATCATGTATAGCCTTCTTGTCATATTGCCAAGGGCGGCCAAGCAACATGTGGCACACCGTCATGGGTACCACGTCACACTCAATAGTGTCCTCATAAGGGCCGATCTTGAAGTTGACGGTGATGGTATGTTGTATCTTGACATTGCCCTTGTCACTCAACCATTGGATATGGTAAGGGTGAGGATGCTTGCGGAGAGTGAGGTTGAGCTTCTCACACAACTCGGTGCTTGCAAGGTTATGGCAACTTCCACCATCTATGATGACCTTGATCGACTTGCCACCAATTCCGGCACGGGTTTGGAAGATGTTGCACCGTTGTTCTTCCATAGCTTGAGGTTGTGTGGTTAGCACCCTTGTGACCACAAGTGAGGGACTTGGGTCATGCTCACATAAGAGAGGATCTTCTCCACTTTCTTGCTCATAAGCTTCTTCACTTTCCACGGTGGCTTGCACAAGGGCTTCGTATTCATCTTCATCTAGCGTCTCGATGTCACCATTCTCCATAGTGATCATAACCTTGGTGTTCTTGCACTCAAACGATTTGTGACCTTGGGTGCCACACTTGAAGCAAGTGACACTAGAGGGTCCCGTGGATGCCTTAGAGGAGGCAGTGGAGGAGACCGTTTGCTTCATGCGACTTTGGATAGTCGGTTTCTTGGATGGTGTAGAAGAAGCGTCGGCCTTGGCACTTGTAGTATGAGGAGTTGATGTAGTAGGAGGAGTCGATGTAGCAAGCTTGGAGGAGAAGTAGGTCTTGGCCTTGGAGTACTTGATGTCCTCGATCACTTGGTGCTCGGCCTTCGATGCTTGGTGGACCAACTCGACCATGTTGGAGTATGGTTGGAACTCGACGATCCTCTTGATGGGGTAATTGAGGCCATTGAAGAAACGAGCAATGGTTTGTTCTTCGGACTCTTGGATGTTGGCTCGCATCATAGTGAGCTCCATCTCCTTGTAAAACTCCTCAACGGTCTTGGTGCCTTGCTTCAAATTTTGGAGCTTGTTGAAGAGGTCGGTCATGTAGTGCGTTGGAACAAAGCGAGCATGCATCTCTTTCTTCATCTCTTCCCAAGTGTCAATTGGAGGTTCACCCTTCTCTTCTCGAAGAGTGAGGACTTGCTCCCACCAAGTGTTGGCGTAGTCCTCGAACTCAAGAGACGCCATAGCCACTTTCTTGGCACCGGAGTAGTTGTGGATGCGGAATATCTTGTCCACCTTGAGTGCCCATGAGAGATATGCCTCGGCATCTTCTTCACCCTTGAACTTCGGCATGGTGAACTTGAGTCTTCCAAACATGTTCTCTTCATCCTCCAAGGTTCTTCTACGAGGAGGGGCACCTTCATCTCTTGCGGCTTGAGGAGGGATAGGAAGTCTTCTACGGCCAACCATAGCATTGGGTTGGTGTTGGAGGTGCACACTTGCTTCACTTGGTTCACGGTGAGGATGTGGTTGAAGATCTTGTCGTGGTTGTTGACGATGCTCAAGGTTGGGTCTCTCATCTTGATCATGGTGAGGCTCTCCTCGTCCACGTTGGTCATGGCGAGGGTGGCGGCGGAGATCTCGCCGAGGTTGATCTTGATAAGGGGTTGCCCGATCTTCTCAGTAAGCGACGGTGGTGATGAACACACGATGGTAGCAGCGGATGGAATCGATGATGATGAGGAGGATAACTTGTATGACGCCGACGAAGTCTCTCGATTGATTCCTGATGCCAATGCAACAGCTCTCAACCCTGCAAGATATTCGCAACTCCACACACTTGCGCACGTAGCCGCCGACCACGAAGCGGTAAATTGCAATCTTCTAATCCCCAATGGAACAGCAGATCACACACAAACTTTCAGTAGCATAAAACTCCAGATCGATGCGAATTGGAGAGTAGTATTCAATAGTTTTGCAGAGCAAACAACTAAGAACTAGGGTTTATCTTAAACGTGGTCTAAAGCAACTTTGGGGGCGTCCCAGGGACTTATATAGGCGTTCGGGACGACCTCAGGTCGAAAAAGTACGGAAATAACCGACCCAGAATAGATCTGGTCGAGACAGACTCGGACTCGGCCGGTCTGGGGGCCGGTCGACCGGGCCTGGGACCGGGTGGTCCGGTCCTAGACCGGGTCTGTGACCGGGCGGAAACCGGACGAAGTGTCCGTGTTCCCTGGATGTGGCCCGGATGGCACCGGTTCAAAATCCGGTTTGTGACCGGGTGGCCCGGTGCCACGACCGGTCTGACCGGGCCTGGGATCGGCCTGAAGAACTCCTCCTCTCGCGCATGCCTCCCGCTCCTCCCTCGCGCGTCTATGGGATGTCTTCACGTCCAGCTCCATGTCCAGCTTCACGTCCAGCTTCTTGTCCAGCTGCTCCTCACCTCCTCGTGCGATGCTTGGTTCCTCCTCATACCTGATCATACATAAGTAATACGACTTAGGTAGTATAAAGTTCTCGTCGATCAAAGTATCATTTAGGAACAAGTTCACCTGTTGTTTAAGTAGCTTCGCACGAGCTCGTGTCATTGGTCCAATCCTAACTTCATTGGACTTGAGCTTCACAGCTTCATCTTCATCTTGCAATGACGGAGGTAGTAGTGAGGTAGGGATGTCCTCATCATCTCCCCCCTTCAAAAGGCGTCGACCTCGACGCTCCAAGGTCTTCTCCGTCATATGGTGTCAAATCAGCAACATTGAAAGAATTACTGACACCAAACTCATCAACTGGAAGATCTATCGAGTATGCATTATCATTGATCTTGGCAAGCACTTTGTAAGGACCAGCACCACGAGGCTTCAACTTAGACTTCCGCAGCTTCGGGAACCTATCCTTGAGAAAATGTACCCAGACCATATCACCAGGCTTGAACAACATCTCTTTGCGCTTCTTGTTCATCCTTGCAGCATTGCTCTTGCCTTTCTTTTCTATCAACTCTTTAGTCTTCACATGTATTTTCTTCACAAAATCTGCCCTCTTGGATGCCTCCATATTAACTCTCTCATGTATGGGCAAAGGCAACAAGTCAAGTGGAGTAATGGGTTTGAAACCATACACCACCTCAAAAGGACACAGCTCTGTGGTAGAGTGTACCGCCCTGTTGTAAGCAAACTCCACATGCGGCAAACACTCTTCCCACTCCTTCAGGTTCTTCTTGATCATGGATCTCAACAGTTGTGACAAGGTTCGATTCACCACCTCAGTTTGACCATCAGTTTGGGGATGACAAGTAGTACTGAACAGTAGCTTTGTCCCCAGCTTCCCCCAAAGTGTCTTCCAGAAGTAGCTCATGAACTTCACATCACGATCGGAAACAATAGTCTTCGGAACTCCATGTAGTCGAACAATCTCCCTGAAAAACAGGTTAGCAATATGCGACGCATCGTCGCTTTTGTGGCAGGCAATAAAGTGTGACATTTTAGAAAATCTGTCCACTACCACAAATATAGAATCATGGCCTCTCTTAGTACGCGGCAAACCCAACACAAAATCCATACTAATATCTTCCCAAGGTGTAGTGGGTGCCGGTAAAGGAGCATACAAACCGTGAGGCTTCAGCTTGGACTTGGACTTGTTACAAGTAATGCACCTCTTGACATACCTGTCCACGTCCCGCCTCATCTTTGGCCAATAAAAATGATCAGCGAGCATGAGTAGCGTCTTCTCACGCCCAAAGTGACCCATCAAACCTCCAGCATGAGATTCCTGCAATAAGAGCAAACGCACGTACGATTCTGGAACACATAGTTTGTTAGCTCTAAACAAGAACCCATCGTGTATGTGATATTTTTCCCATGCTTTACCAATAACACATAAGCGGTATGGTTCAGCAAAATCATGATCAGTCGCATATAAATCACATAACACCTCTAATCTAGGAATTTTAACATCAAGATGGGTTAATAGCATAGTTTTCCTAGATAGAGCATCAGCAACAATATTATCTTTTCCCTTCTTATGCTTAATAATGTACGGAAAATACTCAATAAACTCAACCCACTTAGCAAGACGCCTATGCAAAGTAGATTGGGCTTTCAGATATTTCAAAGCTTCATGATCAGAATGTATGATAAATTCTTTTGGCCACAAATAATGTTGCCAAACCTCAAGAACTCTAATTAAAGCATACAATTCTTTATCATATATTGGATAGTTCAACTTAGCACCAGAAAGTTTCTCAGAAAAATATGCAATTGGTCGACCCTCTTGCATCAACACACCACCAATTCCAATACCACTAGCATCACATTCAATCTCAAATTGCTTATTGAAATCAGGAAGTGCAAGCAACGGTGCAGAAGTTAACAATCGTTTCAGTTCATCAAAAGCATGATCTTGGGCAACGCCCCACTCAAAGACAACACCCTTTTTAGTCAATTCATTCAAAGGTGCAGCAATAGTAGAAAAATTGGGCACAAAACGGCGATAAAACCCAGCTAGACCATGAAAACTTCTAACTTGACTCACATTCATGGGAGTAGGCCAATTTTGAATAGCTTCAATTTTAGACACATCTACTTCTACTCCATGCTTAGAGACAACATAACCCAGAAATATGACCTTATCTTTGCAAAATGTGCACTTCTCAAGATTACCATAGAGTTTACTATCACGCAACACTTGCAAAACATGTCGAATATGTATAATATGATCAGATTCATTGCGGCTGTAAATTAATATGTCATCAAAATACACAACCACAAACTTGCCAATAAAATCACGCAAAACATGGTTCATCGGCCTCATGAAAGTGCTAGGTGCATTAGTTAAACCAAAAGGCATTACTAACCACTCATATAAACCAAATTTTGTTTTAAAGGCGGTTTTCCACTCATCCCCTTCTTTCATCCTAATTTGATGATAACCACTACGCAAATCAATTTTAGTGAAAACAGCAAAGCACCACTCAATTCATCTAGCATATCCTCTAAACGGGGAATAGGATGACGATATCGAATAGTAATGTTGTTTATCGCTCTACAATCTACGCACATACGCCATGTACCATCTTTCTTAGGAACAAGAATAACAGAACAGCACAAGGACTAAGGCTTATGCGGATATAACCTTTGTCGAGTAGCGCTTGTACTTGCTTCTGTATCTCCTTCGTTTCTTCGGGATTCGTTCTATATGGCGCCCTATTGGGCAGCGATGCTCCGGGAATCAAGTCAATTTGATGCTCAATACCTCGCAATGGTGGAAGTCCTGCGGGTACCTCGTCCGGAAACACGTCGCTGAATTCTGCAAAACATTAGAAACACCAAGAGGAAGAGGGGTCATGTCGTTAGAAACCAAAACCGTACCCTTGTACATGAGCACAATAGGCATGGCTGTAGGATCCTCACAAAATTCTCTCATGTCTTGTTTGGTGGCTAATGAGACTAAGGAATTCACTCTCTCACTTTTCGTTATATCACTCACGGCATTACAATTCTCTCGCCTATCTATGGATGCATCCTCCAAGTTTACTTCAATCTTCTGACGAGACTCATTGACAATTTGCTGTGGTGACATAGGCTGTAAGTTAATTTTCTTGCCCTTGAACTCCAAGTGATATGTATTAGGCGCGGCCATTGTGTTGCACACGAACGGTCATAGAGCCATGGCCGACCCAACAGCAGGTGACAAACCGTCATAGGAACCACATCAAATTCAATGGAATCCTTATACGGTCCAATCTCAAAATCAACTCGCACCATGTGGCTCACCTTCATCTCACCATTATTGCTCAACCACTGAATATAATATGGATGTGGGTGCGGTAGATACTTCAGTTTCAGCTTGGCACATAACTCTTTGCTTGCTAGATTGCGACAACTCCCGCCATCAATAATGACCTTGCAAGCTTTATCAGGACCAACTAGTGCCTTTGTTTGGAACAAATTACAGCGCTGTGTAGATGCACTTGACTGCACATTAAGAACACGCTGCGAGACAACAATAGTTTGAGCTTCGTAAGGAAAAGCATCATAACCATCACTATCATAATCATCCTCATCCTGGAGCATTTGGTTCAACATAATCTCCAGTTTCAACCTCATTGTCCGAAATAATTATCATAACTTTACGATTAGGACAATCCTTCTTGAAGTGACCCTTGCCACCACATGTATGACAAACCATATCACGGTTGCGCGTTGGCGACATGTTAGAACTAGTTCCACTTGCTGCAGGAGCGGGCTTCTTTGTGTTGGTGACACTAGAGACCGGCTTGCTAGACGAAGTAGGAACATCTGCAGGGCGCGAAGATGGCGCCATGGAGGGCGGCGCGCGGGGTGTGTAGCGCCCAGCGCCTGTAGCACGGCCCTTCATTTGCAGTTCTTCAGCCAACTGTGACTCAGCTTCTCTTGCATGATGTAGTAGCTCATTCATAGTAGCGTAGCTGTGATGACGCACAATGCCCTTGATGTTAAATCTGAGACCATTCAGAAATCGCTGTAATGTCATCTCAAGAGACTCACGGACACGGGCACGCTGCATAAGCATCTCCATCTCCATGTAGTAAGCATCAACCGTCAACACACCTTGCTTCAATTGGGTCAACTTGCCAAAGACGGAACGCAAGTAATTGGTAGGCACAAAACGAGCTCTCATTGCCGCCTTCATAGCACGCCATGTGATAATAGGCAGCTCACCATCTTCTTCACGAGCACGAACAAGTCCATCCCACCAACGCAATGCATAGCCATCAAATTCAGAGGAAGCAAGCTTGATCTTCCTATCTTCGATATAGTCGGGATGTAAACGCCATAATCTCTCAATCTTCGTTCCCATGTAAGATATTCTTCAACATCGCACCTCCTTCAAATCTGGGAATTGAGAACTTGGGCTTACCCAAACCATCGTCTTGTTGTTGAGGAACACGTTGGGCTCCGACGGGGACAAAACCACGACCACGGAACGCATCTCCAACGCCACGTCCAAGACCACGACCAACACCACGCCCTTGAGCATTAGCAGCTTCAGCATTGTCACCTTGCACACTGCCATCTTCATCAGGTGGTGGTTGTTGTTGCACCATTGTACGTATCTCACCAACGGCGGTTGTCAAAGCCTGTATAGATGCTTGAAGAGTCGTCACCGATGTTTGAACGGTGTTAACCGCTGTAGTAGTCTCATCGACCTTCAAGTGAACACTCTGAATATCCTTGTCCAACACATCACTAGCAACTTGTATTTCACGTTGCATGTGATCACGAAGTGCCTCAAATTCACGCCAAGTAATGGCGGTGTAGCGGCGTCCTTTTTCTGCATCACATCAACATTCTCGGTAGAAGACATGATTAGTAGGTTAGTGCACTAAACAAAGATCTTTGGTGGTACTCTCACAACTCACTCAAAACTGATAAGAAAGGTAAATCTTACCGCTCCAAAGTGAATTAGTATTGCTTACCAACTTGGATTGACGGACTAGTGCACGGATGTAGCGAAGCGAATATCAAGGGTATAAGAACAAATCACACGACAAAGCAGGATATATGTGGGGCTGTAGGTGGCCTACCTATTTGCACCAATAACAAGCTCTAGCGCTGACCGTAGACAACCAATGATACTCACACAAGGCGATATAATGGGGCAATGCAACTATATGTAGGAAAAGGTTGCAATGCACTAGAGAGACGCTAGCAAAGCTCAACGAGACAGGCACAAGATTGCTCAACTACGGGTGCGAAAGTAAACTTAGGCCTTCACTTGATTCAACTAGCACGTCACTTTTCTTTTTGGATTTTTCTTTTTGTATAACACACGCAGCTATGTAGCTCTTTTTGCTTCCTTTCAATTTTTTTTTTTTTTGATATATGACACAACTCCTTGATAACACGGCCAACAGAAATATGCAAAGCACCGATAACCTAACGAGCAACCTGTCGAGCGGTAAAACTAGTCTCTTCTGGGGAAGTTCCTAGTCACTTTATATCGATAGGCTGTGTCTATGGTTGGGAACAAGCACACTGTACGCTATGTGGACTCGGAGTAACAAAACTGACACGATATGATAAACTAGATGATAGAGAAAACACAAACCCTAACAATTCTACTAGAAGAAAGATAAAGATACGCAAAAACAACTACGAAAAGCAACTAAAACTCGAAATTAGTGCAATCTAAGGCTATGGCAAACCCTAACCCGAACTTTTTATGGCTTTTTCTGGATAGGAAAACACTCACAACTCAACTATGGGGTGGATTGTGGATGGCTTACCGAGGAAAACTGGAAATCTGATACCAAGATGATAAGGGGTTGCCCGATCTTCTCAGTAAGCGACGGTGGTGACGAACACACGATGGTAGCAGCGGATGGAATCGATGATGATGAGGAGGATAACTTGTATGACGCCGACGAAGTCTCTCGATTGATTCCTGATGCCAATGCAACAGCTCTCAACCCTGCAAGATATTCGCAACTCCACACACTTGCGCACGTAGCCGCCGACCACGAAGCGGTAAATTGCAATCTTCTAATCCCCAATGGAACAGCAGATCACACACAAACTTTCAGTAGCATAAAACTCCAGATCGATGCGAATTGGAGAGTAGTAGTCAATAGTTTTGCGGAGCAAACAACGCTGACCTCGGGTTTCTCTTAAACGTGGTCTAAAGCAACTTTGGGGGCGTCCCAGGGGACTTATATAGGCGTTCGGGACGACCTCGGAGTCAAAAAGTACGGAAATAACCGACCCAGAATAGATCCGGTCGAGACAGACTCGGACTCGGCCGGTGCGGGGGCCGGCCGATCGGGCCTGGGACCGGGTGGTCCTGGTCCTAGACCGGGTTCTCAGGACTGGTGGAAACCGGACGAAGTGTCCGTGTTCCCTGGATGTGGCCCGGATGGCACCGGTTCAAAATCCGGTTTGTGACCGGGTGGCCCGGTGCCACGGCGCCGGTCCTGGCCGGGCCTGGGACCGGCCTGAAGAACTCCTCCTCTCGCGCATGCCTCCCGCTCCTCCCTCGCGCGTCCATGGGATGTCTTCACGTCCAGCTCCATGTCCAGCTTCACGTCCAGCTTCTTGTCCAGCTGCTCCTCACCTCCTCGTGCGATGCTTGGTTCCTCCTCATACCTGATCATACATAAGTAATACGACTTAGGTAGTATAAAGTTCTCGTCGATCAAAGTATCATTTAGGAACAAGTTCACCTGTTGTTTAAGTAGCTTCGCACGAGCTCGTGTCATTGGTCCAATCCTAACTTCATTGGACTTGAGCTTCACAGCTTCATCTTCATCTTGCAATGACGGAGGTAGTAGTGAGGTAGGGATGTCCTCATCAGATCTTGAGGACCTTGGTCTTGGGGTTGGCCGTCACGCCCATGGTGGGCATGGTGATCCGCTTGGTGACGATCTTGTTGTAGGACTTGGTCTTGTGGAGGACGCTCATGAGGATGAGCATGGCGATGTATTTCTCCACGCCTAGAGTTGGAGCGAGAGTCTTCATGACGAGCATGTGGGCGATGAGGTTGATGATGGTCTTCGTGCCTTGAGGAAGAGCTTGAGGACGAAAGGCCACCATGAGAATAGTAATCTTGTGGCGAGCTTGATGAAGAGGAAGTAGAGCGGTGTTGGCGATGACGACCCAAGTTGGTGATGGCGCGCTCGAGGCTATCCATGCGCCGCTCCATGTTGGCATCATTGGCCGCCATTTGGCCATTCAAGTTGTCCGTAGCTTCACGAAGAAGAGCCAAGTCTTGGTTCACGGCGGAGAAGTTGTGAGCCACCTCATCGTATTGCTCATCGATGCGCGTCTCGAAGAGGGTGAGTTGCTCCTTGAACTCTTGTCGTTGCGTCCATAGGTTGTGTTGAGTAGCCAATCTCTCGGTGTTGCGGAGGATCTCTTCATCCCTTGTGGTATCTCCGTTCCTATCCATGATGGAAAGACAAGAACTATGTTGTGTATGTTAGTGGAAGGAGACTACCTCGCACTCTTACCAAGGTAAGATAGTATTGAGGCAATCCACCAAGCCGAAAGTAAGATCAAGTGTATCGGGGACACACGCAAAGCCACACGCAAAAGCTAGCAAATATGGTGTTAGGCGAGTGTTGTGGAAAGCCAAAAGACAAATCCAAGATCGAGTATGTTGTTAAAAGTGGGTGAGGTCCAAAAATCCAAATGTCAATGTGAAGATCACTATAAACACGGAAAATGTTGTGGAACACACACACGAGATAAGCGGGGTTAGTGCAACCAAAAGTGAGCGGAAAAGTGTATGTATAAGTGCTCGGTGTCACACTAACACTAGGAGAGCCAAAGCTTCGGTTGCAAAGGAAGAGACAACAAGATTCACACGCGGCCTCTCTTCTCCTCTCTCTCTTTTGCTTAAAAGCTTTTTCTCTTTTGTATATGGTGGCACTTGCACTCGTTTGTATCTTTGGTGGCACGTGGACACTTTTGTATGTATGGGCTTATGGATGTATGGATGTATGGTGCTACTCGCACTCTTTTTGTGTTTTTGGGGCTTTTTCACGCACTATGTTAGCGTTAGCCTCGCTTTTGCTATCTTGCCACACGAGTGTTTGCTTGGATGCCTTACTCAACGCGACACACACACCTCACAATGCGGGGCCACGTGCAATGTCTCACAACACTAGACAAGCAATGCTCGATGGGATAGATCGCAAAAGGAAGAGGGGTTACAAGGTGAAAGCTGCAAGTTACACCTGCGATGGTGGTGGTGGTGGTGATCGCCGGAAAACGAGGTCGAAGGGGGCGCGAAGATGCGCCCGGTCTGGGGCCCGGTTGGACCGGATCCTGGACTGGCCTGTCCGGTTGCCGCCCGGTCGACCGGGTTCTGGGCTGGCTCGTCCGGTCGTGGGCCCGGTTGACCGGGTTCGAAACCGGATTTCGCGAGCTGGAGCTTTCTCTCTCCTGTTCTTCCCCAAACCAAATCCAAATCGACCAAAACGAAGGGAAACGATGGAATTGGAGGCTCAAAGTTGGGGAAATAGTAGATCAAGCACAACAACACCAGATCCACGGACCAAAACCACTCAAAACGCAACCAAATCACAGATCGGTCAAGAGGCAATTTGGGGCTATTTTTGGGGATTTTTTGGAAAATTTTCTAGGAACGAAATCGAGTGGGTGGAAGGTCAAATCCGCGGTAACCAAGAGCTGCTGATACCATATGATGAGGTCTAAGACCCCGTGTGTGGCCCGATCTCGCGGATTGACTTCGAAACCAAGGGGAGAGGAGGGAGAACGCGAGGAACACGAAGAACACGACGAACACGAGGAACTCCGAGACTCACGCACGCACACCAACCCGATACACCCGATGTTTACCTCCGTGGCTCGATGGACCACGCCAATAGAATCTCCGAGGAAGAGGCGCGCGGCAGAATTCCCGGAGAGAGATTGGGGTTGGAGAAGAAGAGCTTGGTGAGGGAGAGAGAGTAACTTGTACTAGAATCTCACTCAACAAGATCCAAATCAACAACCAAGGTGCCTTGATTACAGAGGGATGATACCCAAGGGAGACTAAGCTCAAAGGTAGGTTTGAGTTCAAAACAAGTCTAAAGAGTAAAGGAGGGGTCCAAGCTACTTATATAGGCACACATGGCCAGCAAGGGCGAACAGGTATGCGAAGGGATAAGTTAAGGCAGTTTGGTGGGGCATTCCCGTCAGATCCGGTTTGGGTCCGGTCTGACCGGGCCAGTGACCGGGTTGTCCGGTCATGGATCCGGTTGACCGGGCGCAAACCGGACTTCTGCGAAGAATCCGGTCCAGGGTCCGGTCATCGTCCGGTATGAGGGGGCTGGTCCGGTTTGCGCCCGGTCGACCGGGCCTGTGACCGGGGCGTCCGGTTGCTGGTCCGGTCTGACCGGGCCTGTGACCGGCCAGCCTCCATCTTTTCCTTGGAGCGCTTGTAGCGACGTCGGCTTCGGCTTCATGATCATCTCCATGTCCAGATGCTTCTCTCCTTCCCTTGACCTTGGCGTCTCCTCCTCTCCGGGGTCTTGATGCACCTTGTACCTAATGACACATAGCACGTCGGCATGAGGTAGCAATCCATCCAAAGGTGTACCGAGATCAAGGGTGGTGAGGAGCGAGTTCACCTCATCATGTAGAGCTTTGACTCGGGCTCGTGTCATCGGTCCACTTGGGGGACTTGTTGGTCTTGGTGTAGCGACGTCGGTGAGCGGGGCTACATCAAGAGAGGAGTAGCCTTGAATCATCCATGAAGAGTAGAAATCACTCAAGAGTGCCTTGATACAAAGAACATAGTTCTAGGGAGACAAAGCTCATATAGTGATGCGGGCTAAGCCCGAGGGTGTGCCCAATCTTCACGGTTTGACCCGGGTGAGTGTGATTGCGGAGGGGGATTCGCGGGGAAGTGGATGGACGCGAAGAACTCGATACAAACACACGCACACACACAAATCGGTTATCCTCGTTGGCCCGAACCACCAACCGATAGAATTGCGAGAGAAAGACCAAAGGTAGAATCTCTTGCAAAAGATCGACAAATCCAAATAGAAGTCCAAAGAGTAAAAGACCAACTAAGAATAGAGTTGCAAAGCAAGAGATTCTCAATTGATAGAATTACTAGAATGGAAAAGATCCGGATTAGGAGGGGTACAATAGATGATCACACCTAAGGTGGGGGTTTCCCAAATCCACAAAGGGATAATAGAGGCATAAGCCAATTCATCTAAACATCATCTCTCCCTCATGAAGGTGGGAGTAGGTGTCTATTTATAGGCAAGGGGATGAAGGGGTAAGTTACAAGCCAAAGGGGCTGAGATCTGGCTGAGGTTCGATGGGGCGGAAGTTCCGGCTGTCCTGGGCGGAAGTTCCGGTCCTGGGCGGAAGTTCCGGCCATCAGGGGCGGAAGTTCCGGCCACAGCTCTGCTGTGCGAGCATCTTCAGTCTTGACAGCATCTGGGCGGAAGTTCCGGCGATGTTGGGCGGAAGTTCCGGCCTGGAGCGTCCAGCGCTTCTTCCTCCTTCTCTTCCATGCTTCCGTGACATCGGCCTTGCGTCCTCGGGTCTCCATGGCATCCTCTCTTCTCCCCGTACTTGTCGTCGAGTTCCTATCATCAAGATATGACGGGGTATGAAGTAGTATATCGTCCCAAATAGGCGATTCGAGGCACGCGTAAAGGAGAAGATTCACCTTAGCGTGCCGTCTTGGCGATGAAGCACATGATGCGGTGAAGACCGAAGGTCGCCCCGTATCATCTCCCCCCACTTGAAAAAGAGTCGTCCTCGATGATAAATCTTCATGAACGTGTAGAGGAGGTAGATGACACCAACGCTTGAATGTCGCTTCACTTGTCAAGAGCCCTATCAATAGCACAAGAAAAGACAAGCAACACTCAAAGCATAGCCAATGTTCCACGGGTTTAGCAAGATAGCGCGAGTAGAAGGAGGTCACCTTAGCAAGATGTCGGTGTGCTCTCATTGAGAGATCTTGTGTAGTCGAAGTGTGTGGGCGGAACCACTCATTGACGCTCATCCACAAGTCACTTGTACCTTCACACAACAAAGACCAAGCAAAGTATATATGTGCGTGATAGAGGAGCATATCATAAACGACATGTCCATTCATGTTCACAACACCGTTAGCACAACACAAGTTTATCAAGAATAATGCATGTGCAAGGTCAATGTGTAACAAGTCCATATGAACATCTTCCAAATGTGGAAACACAAAAACTCCAAATTGTGAGACGACCGTGGTGTCCATCTCATGTAGAAACTCATATGCATTATTGCACTCAAGGCATCGGAAAGAGAAATTGATCAACATCCTTGAAGCAATAAGAGGAGAATTTGGCAAAAACACATACGGAAGAGTGTCCAAAGTATCATCAACATGTGTGCACACAAACCATTGGAAAGAGAAATTGGTCCTCATATTTGTTGCAACACACAACATATCATCCAAAAAGTTCATCAAGAAAACATTTGCACAACCGTGCGTGCCAACAAACTAAAAGAAAGAGCAATTGGTCAACTTGTTTGAGGCAACACCAACGGTGAGAATCACATCATCATGCTTGCAAAAGAACCACGAGAAAGAGAAATTGTTCGGCATGTTCAATGCAAAGCATGGGAAAGGTATTAGAGCCGGGTTCGATCTTGAACTTACTTGTATTATGCTCTCTAGAGCTCTCTTTGTCAACTCGTGCTCAATCGAGGTTGACATTGGCATTCTTGTACCTACACACACAATAGGCAAAGCAAAGAACGTGTGTGCATGGTATATGAACACATCATCCATCATGATGGTCCATTTCTTTTGCACATCACCATTGGCGTTATGCAAAGCATCATAATAGATATGGTGAATATGCGGAGTAAACATGGGAACATGCTCAACATGGATATATGCAAAGTCTCCAAAATTTGAGAGAGCTATGGGGGCAATCTCATTCACAAGTATATTAACATTATTGCAAACCAAGCATTGGAAAGAGAAAGTATTCAACATTTTGGTTGCATTAATGGGAGAGTATTGCAAGCATCTAGCACAAAACATGTTCAAGATTCTATCATTGTTGTTGACAAACCTAGGGAAAGAGCAATTGTTCATCAAGGTTGTCACAACACAAGCATTAGCATCATCATTTTCATTGCAAGCAATACATGGGAAAGAGCAATTGTTCAACATATTGCAAGCAATAGGAGAGAAAGTGAAACTCTCATAGCATGGCATGGATATATTATCATAAGCAACTAATTCCACATGATCAACCATAGTGGTATCACAAGTATCACAAGGGAATGTGAAAGAAGCATATGACATTGCAATAGGATCATCCAACTCATGCATGCACTCACAAATCATCATGTCCACTAGTGGGATCATGGCATCATCAACACCCATATAGGTACCTTTGTAGTCCGACTCATTTGAAGTGGGTGTTGTGGAAGAGGTAGGCTCCATGTGGCCTCCATGTTCATCTTCAATCAAGCATGGTGTGATAGCATCATCTTCATGCACCATGTACACCTTCTCCATGATCGGGAACTCGTCCTCCATGGAACCTATTGCAACATGATAAAACACACTAGAGGTAGAGGTTAAGTTGTTAGAATGTGAAATGGCCTCCATGGACCTATCAACTACCTCTCTCAACTCACTTGGTGTATCACTCATGTCCTCCAAATGGAAGCACTCAAACTCACATATGGGGTGGAAGTCACTCAACTCACTATCACTCTCACTCAAGTGGGCTAAGTGGCTCTCATGCTCACATGGGATTGGTACTATATCATCATTCAAGCATATAGGAGTAGGCTCGATTTTCTCATCTCCGTGCGCCTCCATTGGTGAAGGGATCATCCCATGCTCACCATTCTCAACTCCATTCGCCTCCTTGGTTGAAGGGAAAATCCCATGCTCAACCTTCTCAACTCCATCGCCTCTCATGTTGACACCATTTGATGGCGCTATGGTGTTGTTGAGAGCTAGGCTCGAATCAACGTCACCCTTGACTTGGCCTTCTCGTGCTTCATCTTGAAGTGTGGACTTCATAGTCGTCCTCTTGGCCATTTCCTTGCACCATTCTTTGAAGACAATAGTATCTTGAAGTGTCTTGTTGGCTATTTCGGCATCCAATTGGGCGAAGTAGAGCTTGTGGGCTTGTGGTGTGTTGCATTCCCACGTCATGTGCTCGTTGGATGTGCACACATCACAATGGAGATTGGGGCATTCCCAAAGATGACCGTCTTGTTTGCAACGAAAGCATTGGGAGCTACTTGATCTTGGTGGATAACGCATTGTCATGTTGGCATATAGATGGGTAGATCGTCCGTCATCTTGAAGTGTAGAATCCACGGTCTTCATCTTGGGTCTTAAGCTTCTTGTAGGTGCCATTATGGTGGTGGCGGTAGGAGGGGGAAGCATCATGATATGTGGTTCCTCTTTCTTTGTACTTGGCACCATCTTGCTTGTTGGTGTAGCGCCTTGTCTTGCACCGTTGGAGATCTTCTCATGTGTAGGCGGTCTTGGAGATGCCATTTTGGTGGTGGCGTTAGGCTTTGTGGACACCATATGGTTGGTGTTGTTGTTCTTTGTAGCCTTGGCCGCTTCATGTCGAGGCTCTCGTCTTCTTGCATCATCACCATGTCTTGGGGGGTGTCGTCGAAGATCCTTGGGAGGTGTTGGTCGATGGCGAACATGAGGTGACTTGTGTCGGCGAAGATCCTTGGGAGGTGTTGGTCGATGGCGAACATGAGGTGACTTGTGTCGGCGACGATCATGAGGTGACATGTGTTGATGACGATCCTCGGCATGCCTAGATGATGGTTCATGTGGCTTGGCATTTTGCTTGTGGCGCCTTCTTGAGCTCGGAGGAGAGTGTCGATGGCGATCATGGTGGGGGCGCTCTTGGTGTTTCATAGGATCAGCTCGACGTAGATGATCATATGCATAAGCACTCTCATGGTTGCGCCGTCTTGGAGGTCCTCTATCTTCATATGTAGTTCCATTGGCCAAGATGGGGAACTTGTAGGCACCGGTCTTGTTCAAGGTGGGGTCGAAGCTAGGCTCCACCATGGTGTCGATGTCGTGCTCGAGGTAGTGCTCGGTGCTATGCTCCATCATGGTGTCGTAGTCGAGGTAGTGCTCCACCATGTCGTCGTAGTCGTAGTCGTGGTCGAGGTGGTTCTCCACCATGTCGTCGTAGTCGTAGTCGTGGTCGAGGTGGTGCTCCACCATGTCGTCGATGTTGTGGTCGAGCTCGGAGTGGTGCTCCATCATGTTGTCCATGCTTGGCGAGTCATGGTCGGTGTAGAGATGCTCGATGTCGGTCATGTCGCCAATGCATGTGGAGCCATTGTCGGTGTCGAGCTCCACATGGTCCTCCATATCTTCGGTGCTTGCGGAGCTATCACCCTCATAGTACTTGATGCGGGCTAAGCCCGAGGGTGTGCCCAATCTTCACGGTTTGACCCGGGTGAGTGTGATTGCGGAGGGGGATTCGCGGGGAAGTGGATGAACGCGAAGAACACGATACAAACACACGCACACACACAATCGGTTATCCTCGTTGGCCCGAACCACCAACCGATAGAATCGCGAGAGAAAGACCAAAGGTAGAATCTCTTGCAAAAGATCGACAAATCCAAATAGAATTCCCAAAGAGTAAAAGACCAACTAAGAATAGAGTTGCAAAGCAAGAGATTCTCAATTGATAGAATTACTAGAATGGAAAAAGATCCGGATAAGGAGGGATACAATAGATAGTTAATCTAAGGTGGAGGTTTCCCAAATCCACTAGGGGATAATAGAGGCATAAGCCAATTCATCTAAACATCATCTCTCCCTCATGAAGGTGGGGGTAGGTGTCTATTTATAGGCAAGGGGATGAAGGGGTAAGTTACAAGCCAAAGGGGGGCTGAGATCTGGCTAAGGTTCGATGGGGCGGAAGTTCTGGCCGTCCGGGGCGGAAGTTCCGGTCCTGGGCGGAAGTTCCGGCCATTAGGGGCGGAAGTTCCGGCCACAGCTCTGCTGTGCGAGCATCTTCAGTCTTGGCAGCATCTGGGCGGAAGTTCCGGCGATGTTGGGCGGAAGTTCCGGCCTGGAGCGTCCAGCGCTTCTTCCTCCTTCTCTTCCATGCTTCCGTGACATCGGCCTTGCGTCCTCGGGTCTCCATGGCATCCTCTCTTCTCCCCGTACTTGTCGTCGAGTTCCTATCATCAAGATATGACGGGGTATGAAGTAGTATATCGTCCCAAATAGGCGATTCGAGGCACGCGTAAAGGAGAAGATTCACCTTAGCGTGCCGTCTTGGCGATGAAGCACATGATGCGGTGAAGACCGAAGGTCGCCCCGTATCATCTCCCCCCACTTGAAAAAGAGTCGTCCTCGACGATAAATCTTCATGAATGTGTAGAGGAGGTAGATGACACCAACGCTTGAATGTCGCTTCACTTGTCAAGAGCCCTATCAATAGCACAAGAAAAGCCAAGCAACACTCAAAGCGTAGCCAATGTTCCACGGGTGTAGCAAGAGAGCGCAAGTAGAAGGAGGTCACCTTTGCATAATGTCGATGTGCTCTCATTGAGAGATCTTGTGTAGTAGATGTATGGGGTTGGACCCATTCGTTGACGCTCATTCTCAAGTCACATGTACCTTCACACAACAAAGACCAAGCAAAGTATATGTGTGCGTGATAGAGGAGCATATCATCAATGACATGTCCATTCATGTTCTCAACACCGTTAGCACAACACAAATTTATGAAGAATAATGCATGTGCAAGGTCAATGTGTAAGAACTCCATATGAACATCTTCCAAATGTGGAAACACAAAAACTCCAAATTGTGAGACGACCATGGAGTCCATCTCATGTAGAAACTCATTTTCATTGTTACTCTCAAGGCATCGGAAAGAGAAATTGTTCAACATCCTTGAAGCAACAAGTGGAGAATTTGGCCAAAACGCATAAGAGGAAGTGTCCAAAATATCATCAACATGTGTGCACACAAACCATTGGAAAGAGAAATTGGTCCTCATATTTGGTGCAACACACAACATATCTTCCAAAAAGTTCATCAAGAAAACATTTGCACAACCGTGCTTGCCAACAAACCAAAGGAAAGAGCAATTGGTCAACTTGTTTGAGGCAACACCAACGGTAAGAATCACATCATCATGCTTGCAAAAGAACCACAAGAAAGAGAAATTGTTCGGCATGTTCAATGCAAAGCATGGGAACGGTATTAGAGCCGGGTTCGATCTTGAACTCACTTGTATTATGCTCTCTAGAGCTCTCTTTGTCAACTCGTGCTCAATCGAGGTTGACATTGGCATTCTTGTACCTACACACACAATAGGTAAAGCAAAGAACGTGAACACATCATCCATCACGATGGTCCATTTCTTTTGCACATCACCATTAGCGTTAAGCAAAGCATCATAATAGATATGGTGAATATGCGGGGTAAACACATGAACATGCTCATCATGGATATAGGCAAAGTCTCCAAAATTTGAGAGAGCTATGGGGGCAATCTCATTTACAAGCATAGTAACATTATGGCAAACCAAGCATTGGAAAGAGCAAGTATTCAACATTTTGGTTGCATTAATGGGAGAGTATTGCAAGCATCTAGCACAAAACATGTTCAACATTGTATCATGGTTGTCGACAAACCTAGGGAAAGAGCAATTGTTCATCAAGGTTGTCACAACACTAGAATTAGCATCATCATTTTCATTGCAAGCAATACATGGGAAAGAGCAATTGTTCGACATATTGCAAGCGATAGGAGAGAAAGTGAAACTCTCATAACATGGCATGGTGATATTATCATAAGCAACTAATTCCACATGATCAACCATAGTGGTATCACAAGTATCACAAGGGAATGTGAAAGAAGCATATGATATAGCAATAGGATCATCCAACTCATGCAAGCACTCACAAATCATCATGTCCACTAGTGGGATCATGGCATCATCAACACCCATATAGGTACCTTTGTAGTCCGACTCATTTGAAGTGGGTGTTGTGGAAGAGGTAGGCTCCATCTGGCCTCCATGTTCATCTTCAATCAAGCATGGTGTGATAGCATCATCTTCATGCACCATGTACATCTTCTCCATGATCGGGAACTCGTCATCCATGGGACCTAATGAGACACAAGGAAACACACTAGAGGTAGAGGGTAAGTTGTTAGAATTTGAAATGGTCTCACATGACCTATCAACTACCACTCTCATCTCACTCGGTGTATCACTCATATCCTCAAGGTGGAGGCACTCAAGCTCATGTATAGTGGATTCACTCATCTCACATATAGTGGAGTTGCTCATCTCACATATAGTGGAGTCGCTCATCTCACATATAGTGGAGTCGCTCATCTCACATATAGTGGAGTCGCTCATCTCACATATAGTGGAGTCGCTCATCGCACATATAGTGGAGTCCCTCATCTCCATGGCAATGACGTCGTCGATATCCGAGCAACCTAGCAAAGAGTAAGACAACACAAGAGGAGTAGAGGTTAATGTGTTAGAAATCAAAGCGTCCTCACTCGACTCATGGGGTGTGTCGCTCTTGCTCTCAAGATGTTTGAAGTAGGATTTGCACTCGGCTTTGTCTTGGGAGGACATCTTGGCTTCCCGAGCCTCTAGCTCGGCAAAGTAGGCTCTCATCTCGGCCTTTTCTTGTGGTGTCATTTTGGGTGGCTCTCACTAGGAAGGGTTTATGTATGGTGGAAAGAGAACTACCAAAAGGTCAAAAACTAGCAACAAAATCGAGAAAATGGTTCAAGTTAGAGAATAACCGATATGTACTCACACACACACTCAAAGCACACGCAAAAGGCTAAGAACTATATATGGTGGTAGGTGCGGAAGTGGATAGCAAACGAAAAGAACCAAAGAAAATGTCTATTGTCAAATGTGGGTAAGATCCAAAGTCAAATATCAAAAGCGGTGATCTATATCAAGGAAACACGGAAACACACACAAGGAAGAACAATGGGGTTAGCGCGACCAAGGAAGTGAGCAAGTAACAAGGATGGTCCTAACGAAGACTATTAGCTCGGTGTCGCGCCAACACAAGAGAGACCGCAGCTTGGTTGCATATGAGAGAAGCAACTAGATTTGCACAAATGTCACTCTTCTCTTATCTCTCTTAGTGCTCACAAGCTTTGCACTCCTTTGTATCGGTGGATACACACTCTTTTTGTATTTCCTTTTTCTTTTTCTCTTTTTTTTCTATGCTTAGAAGCTTTATTTTTCTCTATGTTACACTTTTTCTTCTTTTGTGTATCTTTCTCACCGAGCTTGCTTCGGAGCTTTGCTCAACACAACGCACACACACCCTCTCACGGTCGTGACACTTGTGCAATGCTTCGCAATACTCGGAAAGCCACTCTCAATGGGATAGGTACACAAAGAAAGAAACGGGGCTACAAGGAGTGAGGCAAGTTATACCTATTGATGTTAGGCGGTGTCAAGCACACGAACTTGCGATGATCGAGGTGGTGTCGATGACGGTGTCGAAGTTGCGCCGGAATCCGGGGTGCCAAAGGTGTCGTCGCGGTGTCGGTGTAGGCGCGGAAGCGAAATAGACAACCAATGCACTCCAAATCGGAAACCGAGCAAATTAAGTCAGTGCCCGAAAAGTTGGGTCAAAACGAGCGGTCAAAAGTTGGGCTCCAAAAATTGTCAAAAATTAGACGTAGACTATGTGGAGTAGTTGGAGGATGTTGTTAAAGTTTGGAGTCAAACGGGCTCCGGAAAGTTGTCAAAATTTGGAGCAAAAAGATGGGTCAAAACTGGACGAAGTTTGGGTCAAAACTGGGCGTCGGACCGGAACTTCCGGCCTTGTTCCGGCCAAGTTCCGGAAACAACGTAAAACTGTCCAGGGGCTTACTGCAAGCAAATCATGCAATTCCGGAAGTTAGCCGGAAGTTGGGCGGATGTACCGGCCGGGCGGAACTACCGCTGATATTCGCCGGAAGTTCCGGTCGTGGAATTTTTTTTCTGCTGAGCGTTTTTGCTGTTCTGTGCAGCGGAATAGAGCTGGGGAATTGGATCAGGGGAGATTGGTGCAGCTATGCGTGGCTTGGTCTGGATTGGAGCAGTGCAGGCTGGAGCTGATTTGCGCGAGGAATTACTGCATGCGAGGATGGTTGGCCTGCGCGTGCGTGGAGGATCAGCCAGGGGCGAGCGGCTTGGTCTTGGCTGGCCGTGCGCGCGGGATTGGAGCGAGGAGCGGGCGATGGTGAGCAGCTGGCGCGGCCGTGCGTGAGCGGGGCAGGTGAGGTCGGGCGGGCGCGCGCTTGGGTGAATTGGAGGTGGGCCGCGCGTACTTGGATTGCTTGGGCGGAGCGGCGTTGAGCTGAGCGCAGGCGTGCGTGCTGGGCAGAGGCGGAGTGGTGCCAGGGGCTGCTGCGCGATGCGGGCGCGGGAGCTGTGGTGATGCGAGGCGAGCGGCAGGCGATGCAGGGCAGAGGGCGACGAGGTGCGTGGTGGGGCCGAGCGGCGGGGCGGCTTGCGGAGGCGTGGTGCGGTCCGAGCGTTGACCTGCGGCTGAGGAAGATGGAGGCTGAGTTTACCCGGATTTGGGGATTTCTGGGGAGACCGGAAGTTCCGGGGCTAGACGGCGGAAGTTCCGGAAATAGCCAGATTTTTAGATCTGGATCTGGGCCGACGAACTGCACGAACACGGGGCGGAAAAATGGACAGAAATTGACAGATTTGAGGGGGAAAACGGTGGAATTTGACGGAGAAAATTGGAGGGATGATAGATCAACACCAATAACACAAGATCTGTGGACCAAAACCACAAAAAACGCAACAAATCCTGAGATCCAAATTCGAGCTATTTTTTGGGGAAATTTTTGGGCAAAATTGGTGGAATCGGAGGGTCAAATCCGTGGCAACCTTTGCTCTGATGCCATATGATGCGGGCTAAGCCCGAGGGTGTGCCCAATCTTCACGGTTTGACCCGGGTGAGTGTGATTGCGGAGGGGGATTCGCGGGGAAGTGGATGAACGCGAAGAACACGATACAAACACACGCACACACACAATTCGGTTATCCTCGTTGGCCCGAACCACCAACCGATAGAATCGCGAGAGAAAGACCAAAGGTAGAATCTCTTGCAAAAGATCGACAAATCCAAATAGAATTCCCAAAGAGTAAAAGACAACTAAGAATAGAGTTGCAAAGCAAGAGATTCTCAATTGATAGAATTACTAGAATGGAAAAAGATCCGGATAAGGAGGGATACAATAGATGGTTAATCTAAGGTGGAGGTTTCCCAAATCCACTAGGGGATAATAGAGGCATAAGCCAATTCATCTAAACATCATCTCTCCCTCATGAAGGTGGGGGTAGGTGTCTATTTATAGGCAAGGGGATGAAGGATGATGTGGGGTGGCCTTCGGACACCTCCACACCAAGACCAACAAGTCCCCCAAGTGGACCGATGACGCGAGCCCGAGTCAAAGCGCTACATGATAAGGTGAACTCACTCCTCACTACCCTTGATCTTGATACCCCATTGGATGGACTGCTACCTCAGGCCGATATGCTTTGTGTTATCAGATATGAACCTCGAGAGAAGGACGTCGCAGCAGACCCGAAGATGGACAAGGAAGGAGGAGGAGAAGAGTGGCCGCCGAAGGACGCCCCTCGTGGCCGGCATCGCCGGCCTCCGGGCACCGGCAGACTGCCGCTGCTCACCCGGCAAGATCGCGGCCACTGTTCCAAGACCTTGCGCCTTCCAGTGAAGACGCGACCGGCGCATCGCGGCTCGAACCAGCGGCATCGCTGGCCCCAGCATCGCCGGCCAATCATCACCGGCATCGCGGCCAAGCCCTTGTTGACTTCATCTCAACCGTTGATTTCGCATCTATGGACCAGGATAATTTATGTAGTGCCGATTTTACCCCTGTACGAATCTGGACCTATAAGTACCTCACCCCTTCCCCCAGATTAGGGTTAGACTTGTTTTGAACTCAAACCTACCTTTGAGCTTAGTCTCCCTTGGGTATCATCCCTCTGTAATCAAGGCACCTTGGTTGTTGACTTTGATCTTGTTGAGTGAGATTCTAGTACAAGTTACTCTCTCTCCCTCACCAAGCTCTTCCTCTCCAACCCCAATCTCTCTCCGGAATTCTGCCACGTGCCTCTTCCTGAGATTCTATTGGCGTGGTCCATCGAGCCACGGAGGTAAGCATCGGGTGTATCGGGTTGGTGTGCGTGCGTGAGTCTCGGAGTTCCTCGTGTTCGTCGTGTTCTTCGTGTTCTTCACGCTCTCCCACCTCTTCCCTTGGATTTCGGGGTCAAGCTGCGAGATCGGGCCACACACGGGGTCTTAGACCTCATCATATGGTATCAGAGCTCTTGGTTACCGCAGATCTGACCCTCCACCCACCCGATTTCGTTTCTAGAAAATTTCCAAAAAAAAAAAAAAAAGCCCCAAATTGCCTTTTGACCGATCTGTGATTTGGTTGCGTTTTGAATGGTTTTGATCCATGGATTTCGTGCCCCTCTGGTTGATCTACGTTTTCCCACTTTCTAGACCTCAATTCCATCGATTTCGACGTTTTGGTCGAATTTGGGCTGCTTTTCGCGAAGAACAGCTCGAGTTGTTCGTCGTGGACCGGCATGCCGCCCCATCAGTGCCGGCATCGCCGCCCAGACGGCAGCTGCCGCCGCATCCGTGCCAAGATCGCCGCCCGATTCAGGCCAGATCGCCACCAGGAACCAGCCAAGCTCGGCCACCACATTTCGACCACTTCTTCACCTTTGTGTTTGCTTGTTCTGGTTTGAGTGCCTTGTGTGTAAATCTAACCCGCAGCTACGACGTTTGCGACGACACTCTCAAGCACCCCGACTTGCCAACGTACTCTTGATCCTTCCACCATATTGCAAGTTGTGTGATCATCACCGCCTACGACACATTGAGGTATAACTTGCAACTCCTCGTTCCTTTTGCGATCCAACCCTCCCGAGCATTGCTTGTTTAGTGTTGCGAGACATTGCACGTGGCCCCGCATTGTGAGGTGTGTGTGTCGTGTTGAGTAAAGCATCCAAGCAAACACTCGTGTGGCAAGATAGCAAAAGCGAGGCTCCAACTAACATAGTGTGTGAAAAAGCCCCAAAAACACAAAAAGAGTGCGAGTAGCACCATACATCCATACGCCCATACATACAAAAGTGTCCACGTGCCACCAAAAATACAACCGAGTGCAAGTGCCACCATATACAAAAGAGAAAAAGCTTTTAAGCAAAGAGAGATACGAGAAGAGAGGCCGCGTGTGAATCTTGTTGTCTCTTCCTTTGCAACCGAAGCTTTGGCTCTCCTTGTGTTAGTGTGACACCGAGCACTTATACATACACTTTTCCGCTCACTTTTGGTTGCACTAACCCCGCTTATCTCGTGTGTGTGTTCCACAACTTTTCCGTGTTTTCGTGATCACCATTTGGACATTTAATTTTTGGACCTCACCCACTTTTAACAACATACTCGATCTTGGATTTGTCTTTTGGCTTTCCACAACACTCGCCTAACACCATATTTGCTAGCTTTTGCGTGTGGTTTTGCGTGTGTCCCCGATACACTTGATCTTACTTTCGGCTTGGTTGATTGCCTCAATACTATCTTACCTTGGTAAGAGTGCGAGGTAGTCTCCTTCCACTAACATACACAACATAGTTCTTGTCTTTCCATCATGGATAGGAACGGAGATACCAATAGGGATGAAGAGATCCTCCGCAACACCGAGAGGTTGGCTACTCAACACAACCTATGGACGCAACGACAAGAGTTCAAGGAGCAACTCTCCCTCTTCGAGACGCGCATCGATGAGCAATACGATGAGGTGGCTCACAACTTCTCCACCGTGAACCAAGACTTGGCCCTTCTTCGTGAAGCTACGGATAATTTGAATTGCCAAATGGCGGCCAATGATGCCAACATGGAGCGGCGCATGGATAGCCTCGAGCGCGCCATCACCAACTTGGGTCGCCATCGTCGACACCGTTCTACTTCCTCTTCATCAAGCTCTTCCTCAAGGCATGAAGACCATTACTCTCATGGTGGCCTTTCGTCCCCAAGCTCTTCTTCAAGGCATGAAGACCATCATCGACATGATCGCTCACATGCTCGTCATGAAGACTCCCGCTCCAACTCTAGGCGTGGAGAAATACATCGACATGCTCGTCCACATGAGCGTCCTCCACAAGCTCAAGGCCTTCAACAAGATCGTCACCAAGCGGATCGCCATGCTCACCATGGGCGTGATGGCCATCCCAAAGACCAAGATCCTCAAGATCCACCTCGGCGAGATCTTCGTCGCCACCCTCACCATGACCAACGTGGTCGAGGAGAGCCTCACCATGATCAAGATGAGAGACCCAACATTGAGCATCGTCCTCGACCGCGACAAGATCTTCAACCACATCCTCACCGTGAACCAAGTGAAGCAAGTGTTCAACTCCAACGCCAACCCAATGCTATGGTTGGCCGTCGAAGACCTCCTATTCCACCTCTAGCCGCAAGAGATGAAGGCGCCCCTCCTCGTAGAAGAACCTTGGAGGATGAAGAGAACATGTTTGGAAGACTCAAGTTCACCATGCCAAAGTTCAAGGGAGAAGAAGATGCCGAGGCATACCTCTCATGGGCACTCAAGGTGGACAAGATCTTCCGCATCCACAACTACTCCGGTGCCAAGAAAGTGGCTATGGCATCACTCGAGTTTGAAGACTACGCCAACACTTGGTGGGAGCAAGTCCTCACTCTTCGAGAAGAGAAGGGTGAACCTCCTATTGACACTTGGGAAGATATGAAGAAGGAGATGCATGCTCGCTTTGTCCCCGCACACTACATGACCGACCTCTTCAACAAGCTCCAAAAGTTGAAGCAAGGCACCAAGACCGTTGAGGAGTTCTACAAGGAAATGGAGCTCACTATGATGCGAGCCAACATCCAAGAATCCGAAGAGCAAACCATTGCTCGCTTCTTCAATGGCCTCTCTTACCCCATCAAGAGGATATTCGAGTTCCAACCCTACTCCAACATGGTTGAGTTAGTCCACCAAGCATCGAAGGACGAGCGCCAAGTGATTGAGGACATCAAGTACTCCAAGGCCAAGACTTACTTTTCCTCAAAGTTCGCTACATCGACTACTCCTCCTACATCAACTCCTCATGCTACAAGTACCAAGGCCGACGCATCCTCTACACCGTCCAAGAAACCGACTATCCAAAGTCGCATGAAGCAAACGGTCTCCTCCACCGCCTCCTCTAAGGCATCCACGGGACCCTCTAGTGTCACTTGCTTCAAGTGTGGCACCCAAGGTCACAAATCGTTTGAGTGCAAGAACACCAAGGTTATGATCACTATGGAGAATGGTGACATCGAGACTCTTGATGAGGATGAATATGAAGCCCTTGTGCAAGCCGCCGTGGAAAGTGAAGAAGCTTATGAGCAAGAATGTGGAGAAGATCCTCTCTTATGTGAGCATGACCCAAGTCCCTCACTTGTGGTCACAAGGGTGCTAACCACACAACCTCATGCTATGGAAGAGCAACGGTGTAACATCTTCCAAACCCGTGCCGGAATTGGTGGCAAGTCGATCAAGGTCATCATAGATGGTGGAAGTTGCCATAACCTTGCAAGCACCGAGTTGTGTGACAAGCTCAACCTCACTCTCCGCAAGCATCCTCACCCCTACCATATCCAATGGTTGAGTGACAAGGGCAACGTCAAGATACAACATACCGTCACCGTCAACTTCAAGATAGGCCCTTATGAGGACACCATCGAGTGTGACGTGGTACCCATGACGGTGTGCCACATGTTGCTTGGCCGCCCTTGGCAATATGACAAGAAGGCTATACATGATGGACTCTCCAACACATACACCTTCAAGGTCAACGACAAGAAGTTCGAGTTGCGCCCGATGACTCCTAGCCAAATCATCGCGGATAATGCGAAGGCTTTAGCGAGGGCACAACTCCGCACCCACCATAGTGAGATGAGAGGAGAGGGAGCGACCCACCACAAAGAGAGTGAGCGCCACAAGCCATACATGAGTGAGTCCAAGAGTGTCCTTCTAGCCACCAAGAGTGAGTGGAGAGAGCTCCAAGAGAACCCATCCACCATATTGCACTATGTGCTCATATGCAAGGGACCCTCGTCGGCGACTAACGACTTAACCAACATTCCTCCGTCTTTGTTGTCTCTTTTGCAGGAATTTCAAGATGTCTTCCCCGACGAGCTCCCTCATGGACTACCACCACTCCGAGGCATAGAACACCGCATCGACCTCATACCCGGCGCTCCGCTTCCAAACCGTGCCGCCTACCGCACCAACCCCGAAGAGACCAAGGAGATCAACCGCCAAATTCAAGATCTCCTCGCCAAAGGGTACGTCCGAGAAAGCCTTAGCCCTTGTGCGGTTCCCGTGATTCTTGTGCCTAAACCGGATGAGACGCAACGGATGTGTATGGATTGTCGCCCCATCAATGCCATTACCGTCCGTTACCGCCATCCCATTCCGCGTTTAGATGACATGCTTGATGAACTTAGTGGTGCCACGATTTTCTCTAAAGTCGATTTGCGTAGTGGTTACCATCAAATCCGCATGGCTATGGGTGATGAATGGAAAACGGCATTCAAGACCAAACTCGGTCTCTATGAATGGCTCGTTATGCCTTTCGGTCTTTCCAATGCTCCTTCTACTTTCATGCGCCTCATGAATCACATCTTGCGTCCTCTCATTGGCAAGAGCGTGGTTGTCTACTTCGATGATATTCTTATTTATAGCAAAAACCTCGAGGACCATGTGCAACATGTGAGAGAGGTCTTGTGCATCTTGCGCCATGAAAAGCTTTATGCTAACCTCCCCAAATGCACCTTTGCTCAAAACAAATTGGTTTTTCTTGGTTTCGTGGTTTCCGCTAAGGGGATTGAAGTTGATTCTTCCAAGGTGGAGGCCATCCATAATTGGCCTACCCCTACAAATGTTGGCCAAGTCCGAAGCTTCCATGGACTTGCCGGGTTTTACCGCCGCTTTGTGAAAGACTTTAGCACCATTGCTTGCCCTTTGAATGAGCTTACTAAGAAGAATGTTCCGTTTGTTTGGGGCAAGGCACAACAAAATGCTTTTGATGAGTTGAAGAAACGCCTTACCGAAGCTCCACTTCTTGTTCTTCCAAATTTTGCCAAAACTTTTGAGATTGAGTGTGATGCAAGTGGGCTTGGTATTGGTGGTGTTCTTATGCAAGAGGGCAAACCCGTGGCATACTATAGTGAGAAGTTAGATGGCGCACGCCTCAACTACCCTATATATGACAAGGAGCTCTATGCTTTGGTTCGTGTTCTTAAAGTTTGGCAACACTATCTTTGGCCAAAAGAGTTTATCATTCATTCCGACCATGAGTCCTTGAAATATTTGAAAAGCCAACACAACTTGAACAAACGACATGCAAAATGGGTCGAGTTCATTGAGTCCTTCCCATATGTGATCAAATACAAGAAGGGCAAGGACAATGTTGTGGCGGATGCTCTTTCCCGCAAAAACACCCTTTTGCTAACTCGTTTGGATTTTCATGTTTTGGGACTTGAAGAGATCAAAGAACTCTATCCTGCCGATTCTTTCTTTGCTCCAATTTTTGAGAAGTGCTCCGTTGACCGAGGAGTGGATGATTTCTATTTGCATGATGGCTATTTGTTCAAAGCTAACAAGATTTGCATTCCCGAGTCTTCGCTTCGAAAATTGCTTTTGCAAGAGTCACATGGAGGAGGTCTTATGGGTCACTTTGGTCGAGAGAAGACATATGCCATGCTCTCAACCCACTACTATTGGCCAAGAATGTACCGCGACGTCGAACGCCTTTGCCGCCGGTGCACCACATGCTTACAAGCTAAGTCTACCTCCAATCCCTATGGTCTTTATACCCCATTGCCTATTCCATATGCACCATGGACCGATATTAGCATGGATTTTGTTCTCGGATTACCTCGCACTAAGCATGGTCATGATTCTATCTTCGTGGTAGTGGATAGATTTTCTAAGATGGCTCATTTCATACCTTGCCATAAGAGCGACGATGCTTCACACATTGCTTCATTGTTTTTCAGGGAAATTGTTCGCTTACATGGAGTACCGCAAAGCATTGTGTCGGATCGAGATGTCAAGTTCATGAGTTATCTTTGGAAGACGCTCATGGCAAAGTTTGGAGTGAAGCTCTTATTCTCATCATCATCGCACCCGCAAACGGACGGCCAAACGGAAGTGGTCAATCGAAGCCTCTCCACCCTCCTACGCATCCTCGTGAAGAAGAACTTGAAGTCATGGGAGGAATGCATTCCACACGCGGAGTTCGCCTACAACCGCGCCAAGCACTCGACTACATCAAGGAGTCCCTTCATGGTCGTCTACGGGTTTGAGCCGCTCACGGCACTCGACATACTACCACTCCCCCTTCATGAGAGGACGAACATGGACTTCGCCAAGCGCGCCGCCGACGTGAAGAAACTACATGAAGAGACAAGGGCAACCATACAAGAACATGTGCTTCGTCAAGCTAACCGCCTCAACGCAAAGAAGAAGGAAAGGATATTTCAAGAAGGAGACCTCGTTTGGATCCACCTCCGGAAGGAAAGGTTCCCTCATGAACGCAACTCCAAGCTCAAGCCAAGAGGAGATGGCCCCTTCAAGGTCCTCAAACGCATCAACAACAACGCTTACGTCATCGACATTCCCACCTCCAAGTACTTGGTGAGCAACACGTTCAACGTTGCGGACTTATCGCCATATCATGAAGATGAGGAGGCACAAGAGTCGAGGACGACTCTTTCCCAAGGGGGGGGAGATGATGTGGGGTGGCCTTCGGACACCTCCACACCAAGACCAACAAGTCCCCCAAGTGGACCGATGACGCGAGCCCGAGTCAAAGCGCTACATGATAAGGTGAACTCACTCCTCACTACCCTTGATCTTGATACCCCATTGGATGGACTGCTACCTCAGCCGATATGCTTTGTGTTATCGGATATGAACCTCGAGAGAAGGACGTCGCAGCGAGACCCGAAGATGGACAAGGAAGGAGGAGGAGAAGAGTGGCCGCCGAAGGACGCCCCTCGGGGCCGGCACTGTAGGCCTCCGGTGCCGGCACTGCCGTCCTGCTCACCCCGCATCGCTGCCGGCCTCAAGCCCCGGCACTGCTCGCTGCTCACCCGGCAGCTGCCGGCCACTGATTCCCGGCAGCTGCCGCCCTTCCAGTGAAGACGCGACCGGCGGCACTGCCGGCCTCGAACCAGCGGCAGCTGCTGCCCCACTGCACCGCTGCCAATCATCACCGGCACTGCCGGCCAAGCCCCTGTTGACTTCATCTCAACCGTTGATTTCGCATCTATGGACCAGGATAATTTATGTAGTGCCGATTTTACCCCTGTACGAATCTGGACCTATAAGTACCTCACCCCTTCCCCCAGATTAGGGTTAGACTTGTTTTGAACTCAAACCTACCTTTGAGCTTAGTCTCCCTTGGGTATCATCCCTCTGTAATCAAGGCACCTTGGTTGTTGACTTTGATCTTGTTGAGTGAGATTCTAGTACAAGTTACTCTCTCTCCCTCACCAAGCTCTTCCTCTCCAACCCCAATCTCTCTCCGGGAATTCTGCCACGTGCCTCTTCCTCGGAGATTCTATTGGCGTGGTCCATCGAGCCACGGAGGTAAGCATCGGGTGTATCGGGTTGGTGTGCGTGCGTGAGTCTCGGAGTTCCTCGTGTTCGTCGTGTTCTTCGTGTTCTTCGCGCTCTCCCACCTCTTCCCTTGGATTTCGGGGTCAAGCTGCGAGATCGGGCCACACACGGGGTCTTAGACCTCATCAAAGGGGTAAGTTACAAGCCAAAGGGGGGCTGAGATCTGGCTGAGGTTCGATGGGGCGGAAGTTCCGGCCGTCCGGGGCGGAAGTTCCGGTCCTGGGCGGAAGTTCCGGCCATTAGGGGCGGAAGTTCCGGCCACAGCTCTGCTGTGCGAGCATCTTCAGTCTTGGCAGCATCTGGGCGGAAGTTCCGGCGATGTTGGGCGGAAGTTCCGGCCTGGAGCGTCCAGCGCTTCTTCCTCCTTCTCTTCCATGCTTCCGTGACATCGGCCTTGCGTCCTCGGGTCTCCATGGCATCCTCTCTTCTCCCCGTACTTGTCATCGAGTTCCTATCATCAAGATATGACGGGGTATGAAGTAGTATATCGTCCCAAATAGGCGATTCGAGGCACGCGTAAAGGAGAAGATTCACCTTAGCGTGCCGTCTTGGCGATGAAGCACATGATGCGGTGAAGACCGAAGGTCGCCCCGTATCAGTACTCCATGTCGTCCTCCGTAGGCTCATCCTCACTATACATGTTAGTCTCTAGGATTTTTGTATATATGGTGGAAGGAGAACTACCAAAAGGTCAAAACTCGCAAACCAAAATCGATAAAATGGTTCAAGCTAGAGAATAACTGATATGTACTCACACACACACTCAAAGCACACGCAAAAGGCTAAGAACTCTATATGGTGGTAGGTGAGGAAGTGGATAGCAAACGAAAAGAACCAAAGAAAATGTCTATTGTCAAATGTGGGTAAGATCCAAAGTCAAATGTCAAAAGCGGTGATCTATGTCAAGGAAACACGGAAACACACACAAGGAAGAACAATGGGGTTAGCGCGACCAAGGAAGTGAGCAAGTAACAAAGATGGTCCTAACGAAGACTATAAGCTCGGTGTCGCGCCAACACAAGAGAGACCGTAGCTTGGTTGCATATGAGAGAAGCAACTAGATTTGCACAAATGCCACTCTTCTCTTTTCTCTCTTAGTGCTCACAAGCTTTGCACTCCTTTGTATCGGTGGACACACACTCTTTTTGTATTTCCTTTTCCTTTTTCTCTTTTTTTTTTCACTTATTTTCTATGCTTAGAAGCTTTCTTTTATTCTATGTATATGTCACACTTTTTCTTCTTTTGTGTATCTTTCTCACCGAGCTTGCTTCGGAGCTTTGCTCAACACAACGCACACACACACCCTCTCACGGTCGTGACACTTGTGCAATGCTTCACAACACTCGGAAAGCCACTCTCAATGGGATAGGTACACAAAGAAAGAAACGGGGCTACAAGGGTGGGGCAAGTTATACCTATTAATGTTAGGCGGTGTCAAGCACACAAACTTGCGATGATCGAGGTGGTGTCGATGATGGTGTCGAAGTTGCGCCGGAATCCGGGGTGCCAAAGGTGTCGTCGCGGTGTTGGTGTAGGCGCAGAAGCGAAATAGACAACCAATGCACTCCAAATCGGAAACCGAGCAAAATAAGTCAATGCCCGAAAAGTTGGGTCAAAACGAGCGGTCAAAAGTTGGGTTCCAAAAATCGTCAAAAATTTGGGGTTAAGATGGTGGTATTATGGTGAAAATTTGAGTTCAAACGGGCTCCGGAAAGTTGTCAAAAGTTGGGTCAAAGTTGGGGGTCAAAAGTTGCTGAAAACTGGGTCAAAAACTGCGCCGGGCGGAACTTCCGGTCAACTTCCGGTCAAGTTCCGGAAATTTTTCAGATGTATCGAGGGGTTACTGCGAGCAAATCGTGCAATTCCGGAAGTTGGGCGGAAGTTGGGCGGAAGTACCGCCGGGGCGGAAGTACCGGTGACTACGGCCGGAACTTCCGGTCTGGAGAGTCTGTGCGCGAAAACTGTTTGGAAACTGGGATTTTTCCTGTCCTGTGCGATTTTTTGGAGATGGTTGCGGAGGCGCGCGAGTGCTGGGCGTGCTGCAGGAGAGTGGGCCAGGAGCAGTGCGGTGGTGGAGCTAGCAACTGCTGCGCGCGCGGATCGAGGCGGTTTGCCGGCGTGACAGGCGCGTTTTGGCGTGGGGCGAGCGGATCGAGGCACGGGGATTTCGGCCGGCAGCGCGTGGCGTTGTGCGATGCGAGCGGTAGCGCTGTGGGCTTGCGGCGCTGTGGGCCAGGCGGGCGAGTGGTGTTTTTGGCCTGGGCCTGGTGGCTTGCGTGGATGGGGAGAGGAGCGCGCGCGGTGGTTGCGGCCTGGGGAAGATCGGCGTTTGGCTTAGCGCGGGCGTGCGTGTTGGGCAGAGGCGATGGGAGCGGAGTGCATGTGGCTTGGGGCCAATCGGAGTGGGGGTGGGCCTAGGCGAGCGGCGTTTGCGCGGGATATCGAGCGCGTGGTGGCAGGCGGAGGTGCAGCGCGTGGCGTGCGGGCGTGCAGCGTGGACGAGGCGAGCGGCGGCGCTGTTTGGTGAGCAGATGGTGGTTGTTGGCCAGGTCAGGGCACGCACAAGTGGGCGATTTGGCTGGGGAAGACGGTGGATTTGGCCTGATTTGGCCCTGGCGGAAGTTCCGGTGCCCAAGGCCGGTAGTTCCGGAAATACCAGATTTTCTAGATCTGAGATCTGCGAGACGAACTCCACGAACTTGGGGCGGAAATATGGGGCGAAAAACGTCAGATTTGGCGAGGAATAGATGGAATTGACCGGGGAAAAATGGAGGGATTGTAGATCAACACCAAAGACAATAGATCTGTGGACCAAAACCACAAAAAAGCAACAAATCCTGAGATCCAAATTCGAGCTATTTTTTGGGGAAAAATTTTTGGGCAAATTTTTGGGCGAAATTGGTGGAATCGGAGGGTCAAATCCGTGGCAACCTTTGCTCTGATACCATATGATGCGGGCTAAGCCCGAGGGTGTGCCCAATCTTCACGGTTTGACCCGGGTGAGTGTGATTGCGGAGGGGGATTCGCGGGGAAGTGCATGAACGCGAAGAACTCGATACAAACACACGCACACACACAAATCGGTTATCCTCGTTGGCCCGAACCACCAACCGATAGAATTGCGAGAGAAAGACCAAAGGTAGAATCTCTTGCAAAAGATCGACAAATCCAAATAGAAGTCCAAAGAGTAAAAGACCAACTAAGAATAGAGTTGCAAAGCAAGAGATTCGCAATTGATAGAATTACTAGAATGGAAAAGATCCGGATTAGGAGGGGTACAATAGATGATCACACCTAAGGTGGGGGTTTCCCAAATCCACAAAGGGATAATAGAGGCATAAGCCAATTCATCTAAACATCATCTCTCCCTCATGAAGGTGGGAGTAGGTGTCTATTTATAGGCAAGGGGATGAAGGGGTAAGTTAGAAGCCAAAGGGGCTGAGATCTGGCTGAGGTTCGATGGGGCGGAAGTTCCGGCCGTCCTGGGCGGAAGTTCCGGTCCTGGGCGGAAGTTCCGGCCATCAGGGGCGGAAGTTCCGGCCACAGCTCTGCTGTGCGAGCATCTTCAGTCTTGACAGCATCTGAGCGGAAGTTCCGGCGATGTTGGGCGGAAGTTCCGGCGATGTTGGGCGGAAGTTCCGGCCTGGAGCGTCCAGCGCTTCTTCCTCCTTCTCTTCCATGCTTCCGTGACATCGGCCTTGCGTCCTCGGGTCTCCATGGCATCCTCTCTTCTCCCCGTACTTGTCGTCGAGTTCCTATCATCAAGATATGACGGGGTATGAAGTAGTATATCGTCCCAAATAGGCGATTCGAGGCACGCGTAAAGGAGAAGATTCACCTTAGCGTGCCGTCTTGGCGATGAAGCACATGATGCGGTGAAGACCGAAGGTCGCCCCGTATCATATAGTCTAAGCCAAATCTTGTCTAAACCCTAATTTGGGAAGAGGGGTGAGCTATATATAGGCCCAGATCCGTCCAGGGGTAAAGGGGGCATTACAATAAAGTATTGGTGACCATAGATGATAAATAGACGGTTGGGATGAAGTCAACTCGGGAGGGGCCGGCAGTGCCGGTCAGGATTCGGCGGCAGTGCCGGCCTGGGTCTTCGAGGCGCCATCGGAGTGGGGCAGCGGTCTGCCGATGTGCAGGGCCGGCGATCTTGAGGAAGATGGGCCGGCGATCTTGAGTGCGCCACCGGCAGTGCCGGCCAGGTGGGGGCGGCAGTGCCGGCCTTGTCGAGGCTGGCGGCTGGAGCCCTTCTCCTTCTTCTTCTTCTTCTTCTTCTTCTTCTTCTTCTTCTTCTTCTTCTTCTTCTTCTTCTTCTTCTTCCTTGCAACATGGGAGTTCCTTCTCTCTTGGTCCTCGTCGACGTCGGCACCTATTGACACCATGACGATAGGCATGAGGTAGCATACCATTCAAGTTGGTGTTGAGGTCGACCATAGAGAGGAAGGAGTTCACCTTCACATATTTGGCGGGGGTTTGTGTTGTTGGTCCACTTGGGGGACTCCTTGACCATGGTGTAGCGTCGACGATAGGCGGGGCTGCACTTGACGGTCTTGAGGTGGAGGTGTCCGAAAGCCACCCCACATCAACTTGATGTCCTCAATCACTTGGCGCTCGGCCTTCGATGCTTGGTGGACCAACTCAACCATGTTGGAGTATGGTTGCAACTCCACAATCCTCTTGATGGGGTAATTGAGGCCATTGAAGAAACGAGTAGTGGTTTGGTCTTCGGACTCTTGGATGTTGGCTCGCATCATAGTGAGCTCCATCTCCTTGAAGAACTCCTCAACGGTCTTGGTGCCTTGCTTCAACTTTTGGAGCTTGTTGAAGAGGTCGGTCATGTAGTGAGTTGGGACAAAGCGAGCATGCATCTCTTTCTTCATCTCTTCCCAAGTGTCAATTGGAGGTTCACCCTTTTCTTCCCTAAGAGTGAGGACTTGCTCCCACCAAGTGTTGGCGTAATCCTCAAACTCAAGTGATGCCATAGCCACTTTCTTGGCACCGGAGTAGTTGTGGATGCGGAATATCTTGTCAACCTTGAGTACCCATGAGAGGTAGGCCTCGGCATCTTCTTCACCCTTGAACTTTGGCATGGTGAATTTGAGTCTTCCAAACATGTTTTCTTCATCCTCCAAGTTTCTTCGACGAGGAGGGGCGCCTTCATCTCTTGCGGCTTGAGGAGGGATAGGAGGTCTTCTACGGCCAACCATAGCATTGGGTTGGCGTTGAAGGTGTACACTAGCTTCGCTTGGTTCATGGTGACGATGTTGTTGAAGATCTTGTCGAGGTTGGTGATGGGGCTCATTGTTGGCCCTTTCAGCTTGAGCTTGTGGTGGAACTCCCCTTCCACGTTGGTCATGGCGAGGATGGCGACGAAGGTCTCGCCGAGGTGGAACTTGAGGACCTTGGTCTTGGGGTTGGTCGTCACGCCCATGGTGGGCATGGCGATCCGCTTGGTGATGATCTTGTTGTAGGACTTGGTCTTGTGGACGGCGCTCATGAGGACGAGCATGGCGATGGATTTCTCCGCGCCTAGAATTGGAGCGAGAATCTTCATGACGAGCTTGTGGGCGATGAGGTCGATGATGGTCTTCATGCCTTGAGGAAGAGCTTGAGGACGAAAGGCCACCATGAGAGTAGTAATCTTGTGGTGAGCTTGATGAAGAGGAAGTAGAGCGGTGTCGGCGATGGCGACCCAAGTTGGTGATGGCGCGCTCGAGGCTATCCATGCGCCTTTCCATGTTCGCATCATTAGCCGCTATTTGGCCATTCAAGTTGTCCGTAGCTTCACGAAGAAGAGCCAAGTCTTGGTTCACGGCGGAGAAGTTGTGAGCCACCTCATCGTATTGCTCATCGATGCGCGTCTCGAAGAGGGCTAGTTGCTCCTTGAACTCTTGTCGATGCGTCCATAGGTTGTGTTGAGTCACCAACCTCTCGGTGTTGCGGAGGACTTCTTCATCCCTTGTAGTATCTCCGTTCCTATCCATCATGGCAAGACAAGAACTATGTTGTGTATGTTAGTGGAAGGAGACTACCTCGCACTCTTACCAAGGTAAGATAGTATTGAGGCAATCAACCAAGCCGAAAGCAAGATCAAGTGTATCGGGGACACACGCAAAACCACACGCAAAAGCTAGCAAATATGGTGTTAGGCGAGTGTTGTGGAAAGCCAAAAGACAAATCCAAGATCGAGTATGTTGTTAAAAGTGGGTGAGGTCCAAAAATTAAGTGTCCAAATGGTGATCACGAAAACACGAAAGAGGTGGAACGCACACACGAGATAAACGGGGTTAGTGCAACCAAGGAATGGGCGGAAAAGCACAAAAACCAACCAACAAGGTGGTGCCCGGTGTCACACTAACACAAGGAGAGCCAAAGCTTTGGTTGCAACGAGGAGACACCAAGATTTACACGCGGCCTCTCTTCTCGTATCTCTCTTTTGCTTAAAAGCTTTTTCTCTTTTGTATATGGTGGCACTTGCACTCGTTTGTGTCTATGGTGGCACTTTCACACTTTTGTATGTATGGATGTATGGTGCGACTTGCACTCTTTTTGTGTTTTTGGGGCTTTTTCACACACTATGTTAGCGTTAGCCTCGCTTTTGCTATCTTGCCACACAAGTGTTTGCTTGGATGCTTTACTCAACACGACACACACACCTCACCATGCGGGGCCATGTGCAATGTCTCGCAACACTAAACAAGCAATGCTCGGGAGGGTTGGATCGCAAAAGGAACGAGGAGTTGCAAGTTATACCTAGATGTGTCGTAGGCGGTATGATCACGCAACTTGCAATATGGTGGAAGGATCAAGAGTACGTTTGCAAGTCGGGGTGCCGAGAGTGTCGTCGCTTGCGTCGTAGCTGCGGGTTAGTTTTACACAAAAGGCACTCAAACCAGAACAAGCAAACACAAAGGTGAAGACGTGGTCGAAATCTGGCTGGGCGAGCTTGGCTTGTCCTGGCGGCGATCGGCCTGGTTCGGCGGCGATGCCGGCCTGAGCGGCAGCAGCCGGCCTGGATGTGGCGGCAGCCGGCACAGGCGGCGTGCCGGCTTTGATAGAAGCGGCAGTGCCGGTCCCTGACGAACAGCTCGAGCTGTTCTTCGCGAAAAGCGGGCCAAATCCGACCAAAACGTCAAAAATCGATGGAATTGAGGTCTAGAAAGTGGGGAAAACGTAGATCAACCAGAGGGGCACGAAATCCATGGATCAAAACCACTCAAAACGCAACCAAATCACAGATCGGTCAAGAGGCAATTTGGGGCTATTTTTTGGGAAATTTTCTAGAAACGAAATCGGGTGGGTGGAGGGTCAAATCTGCGGTAACCAAGAGCTCTGATACCATATGATGAGGTCTAAGACCCCGAGAGTGGCCCGATTTCGCAGCTTGACCCCGAAATCCAAGGGAAGAGGTGGGAGAGCGCGAAGAACACGAAGAACACGACGAACACGAGGAACTCCGAGACTCACGCACGCACACCAACCCGATACACCCGATGTTTACCTCCGTGGCTCGATGGACCACGCCAATAGAATCTCCGAGGAAGAGGCGCGCGGCAGAATTCCCGGAGAGAGATTGGGGTTGGAGAAGAAGAGCTTGATGAGAGAGAGAGAGTAACTTGTACTAGAATCTCACTCAACAAGATCCAAATCAACAACCAAGGTGCCTTGATTACAGAGGGATGATACCCAAGGGAGACTAAGCTCAAAGGTAGGTTTGAGTTCAAAACAAGTCTAACCCTAATCTGGAGGAAGGGGTGAGGTACTTATAGGTCCAGATTCATAAAGGGGTAAAATCGGCACTACATAAATTATCCTGGTCCATAGATGCGAAATCAACGGTTGAGATGAAGTCAACAGGGGCGGGGCCGGCAGTGCCGGTGAGGTTTGGCCGGCAGTGCCGGTGTGGCCGGTGCCATCGACTGGGCAGCCGGTGCGGTCTTAACCTTCTTCGCGTCTTCAGCTGGTGGGTCCGGCAGTGCCGGGTCCGGGGAGCGGCAGCCGGGTGAGCAGGCTGCCGGACGCCTGGAGGCCCGGCGCCGGGGTGTGCAGGCCGGTAGTGCCGGTGCCTGGAGGCCGGCAGTGCCGGTGCCTGGAGGCCGGCAGTGCCGGCCCTGGGGGGCGTCCTTCGGCGGCCACTCTTATTCTCCTCCTTCCTTGTCCATCTTCGGGTCTGTTGCGACGTCCTTCTCTCGAGGTTCATATCTGATAACACAAAGCATATCGGCCTGAGGTAGCAGTCCATCCAATGGTGTATCGAGATCAAGGGTAGTGAGGAGTGAGTTCACCTTATCATGTAGCGCTTTGACTCGGGCTCGCGTCATCGGTCCACTTGGGGGACTTGTTGGTCTTGGTGTGGAGGTGTCCGAAGGCCACCCCACATCACGAGTTCACCTCATCATGTAGAGCTTTAACTCGGGCTCGTGTCATCGGTCCACTTGGGGGACTTGTTGGTCTTGGTGTAGCAACGTCGGTGAGCGGGGCTACATCATCTCCCCCCCCCTGGGAAAGAGTCGACCTCGACTCTTGCACCTCCTCATCTCCATGATAGGGTGACAAGTCCGAGACGTTGAACGTGTTGCTCACCAAGTACTTGGATGTCGGGATGTCGATGACGTAAGTGATGGGGTCTAAGACCCCGTGTGTGGCCCGATCTCGCGGATTGACTTCGAAACCAAGAGGGGAGATGGGAAAACGCGAGGAACACGAAGAACACGACGAACACGAGGAACTCCGAGACTCACGCACGCACACCAACCCGATACACCCGATACTTACCCCCGTGGCTCGATGGACCACTCCAATAGAATCACCCGGAAGAGGCACGCGGCAGAATTCCCGGTGAGAGATTGGTGTTGGAGAAAAGGGGATTGGTGAGGGAGAGAGAGTAGCTTGTACTAGAATCTCACTCAACAATATCCAAATCAACAACAAGGATGGCCTTGATTACAGAGGGATGATACCCAAGGGAGACTAAGCTCAAAGGTAGGTTTGAGTTCAAAACAAGTCTAAAGAGGTAAGGGGGGTGTCTTGGGTCTATATATAGGCCTACAAGACAACACATGGCGAAAAGGTACATAAGTGGGTAACTTAGGCAGTTTGGTGGGTAGTTCCCGTCGGATCCGGTGCAGGGCCGGTCCGGCCGGGCCTAGGACCGGGCGGTCCGGTTGTGGAGCCGGTCGACCGTCGCCAACCGGCGGGTCGGTCTGGGGCCCGGTCGGACCGGACTACGGGCCGGTGGGCCTCCTCCTCCCTCTTCCTTCTTCTCTTCTTCTTCTTCCTTCTTCCTTCTTCCTTGCACCATGATGAATGGCTCCTCTTCCCTTCCCTCGCTTCCTTGCGCCATGGGTGTTCCTCCTCTCCGGTTCCTCGATGATTCTTGTACCTAATGATATGTAGCACACCGATATGAGGTAGCATTCCATTCAAGGTATTGACGAGGTCGAGTATCGAGAGGAAGGAGTTCACCTTGTCGCGTGTAGCGTGGTTTAGGGTTGAAGGTCCACTTGGGGGACTCTTTGGCCATGGTGTAGCGTCGACGATAGGCGGGGTTGCACTTGACGGTCTTGAGGCGGAGGTGTCCGAAAGCCACCCCGCATCATCTCCCCCCCCCTTGGGGAAGAGTCGTCCTCGACTCTTGTTTCTCCTCATCGAAGAGGTCGTCCATGACGGTTGTCCCATGTAGAGTTGGGTAGTCGCGGTCGAAGAAGAACTTGGAGAAAAACCACTTGCGAAGGGAAAGCTCCAAGAGGCATTTGGCAAAAATGGGAACCAAAAGAGTGTGGGTGTATCCAACATGTGGAAAGGCAAAAATTTGTGCATGTAAGAGTTGTATGGTGTCAAAAATGTGTGGTGTAGCATTGTCCCAAACAAGTGGAACAAACAAAAGGCAAGTGTCGGCGGCAAAATTTGGGGCAAAATTGTTATGTGCAATGGCAAAGCGATGGAGACTTCGAACTTGGGAGAGTATGGTTGGCTTGAGCCGAGTATGGGTGTCCTCAAGTGTGAAAGAATCCATTGCAAATGCCAAAGATGAAATGAGAAATCCAAAGAAGAGCAACTTTTTGTGTGACATGTGGCACAAGATGCATAAGGTGTCTCTCACATGTATGACATGGTCCTTGAGATTCTCGGAGTGTATGATGATAACATCAAGGCATACAACAATCATTGTGCCAACAAGATGTTTCAAGATAAGTTGCATAAGAGGCAAAAGGGGCGACGAGGAGTTGGACCAAACCGGAAATTCGACAAGGCAAGTCGGAAACACATGAGGGCGAAGGCTTGTGGGAACATACCCTTTGGTGTGATTCCCGCGGGTTAGGTCCTTGTTGGGGTAGCTCTCAATTGCGCGTTTCGTGAGCTCATGCTCCGTAGCGGTGGAAGTTGTCATTCGGGTACCTATACACACAATGAATAGAACAAAAAGCGTGTGTGCATGGTAAAGGAACACATCATCCATCATGATGTTCCAAGATTTGTGCACATCACCATTAGTGTCAAGCAAGATAGTATGAAAAGCATGGCGATAGTGCAAATGGCATGAAGGTGCATGTGTGGTATGTGGGTACTCATGATCATCAAAAATGGAGAAGGCTATGGGGGCCATCTCATGGACAATGAAATAAGCATTCTTGCATACCAAGCATAAGAAAGAGCAATTGTTCACAATCTTGGATGCAATGATCATGGAATGGTGTAAACATTTGGGGCAAAGCATGCGGAACATATTATCATTGTCATTATTATTGCAAGCAATACATGGTAAAGAGCAAGTGGTCGACATATTGCAAGCAATGGTGGAAAAATTGAAACTCTCATAGCATGGCATGGTCATGGTATCACAAACACTCAATTCCACATGATCAACAATGTTATCAAGCAAAGCATCACATGGGAAAGTGAAAGTAGCATGTGACGTAGCAAATGGGTCATCAAGATCATGCATGCATTCATGAGTCATCATGTCCACTAGTGGGATCATGGCATCACCAACACCTATGTTGTTACCTTTGTAGGCCGACTCATGTGAAGTAGGTGTGGTGGAAGTAGGAGGAACCATGTGGTCGACATGTCCATCTTGGAGCAAGCATGGTGAGATATCATCATCGTCATGCACCATGTACATCTTCTCCATGATCGGGAACTCGTCCTCCGTGGAACCTAGAGCAACATAAGAAGACACAATAGAGGGAGAGGTTAATGTGTTAGCAAATGCAATGTCCTCCATGGACCTATCTTCTACCTCTCTCAACTCACTTAGTGTATCACTCATGTCCTCCAAATGGAAGCACTCAAACTCACATATGGGGTGGAAGTCGCTCAACTCACTATCACTCTCACTCAAGTGGGCTAAGTGGCTCTCATTCTCACATGGGATTGGTACCAACTCATCAATGAAGCATAGGGGAGTAGGCTCGACTTTCTCATCTCCATGCGCCTCCTTGGTTGAAGGGAAATTCCCATGCTCAACCATCTCAACTCCATGCGCCTCCGTAGGTGAAGGGAGAATCCCATGCTCACCATGCTCAACTCCATCGCCTCCCAAGTCATCCTCAAGCGGTGGCGTCGTGGTGTAGTAGAGAGCTATGCTCGGATCCACATCAACCTTGAGTTGACCTTGGCGATCTTCATCTTGAAGTGTGGGCGCGATAGGCATCTTGGAGACTTGTGCATTGAGCTCGTCGAAGTAGAGCTTCTTGGCGCTTGGCGTTGTGCATTGCCATGCCACGTGACCCTTGGCCTTGCACACCTCACATAGGAGATTGGGACATTCCCGTGGAGGGTGGTCTTGTTGCTTGCACTTGTAGCATCGGAGTCCATAGGCACGTGACGAGGTAGAGGCCATTGTGGTGGTGGCACAAGAGGTGGAAGTCGCCTTATGAGGAAGGTATGCTCGATGTGCACTTGCCGCCCTTGGAGTTGTAGGCACCCTATCAAGGTGTTTGTCGCCTTCATGTCGAGGCTCTCGTCTTCGTGCATCATCACCATGGCTTGAGTGGTGTCGTCGAAGACTCGTGGAAGATGTTGGTCGATGGCGATCATGAAGTGGCTTGTGGCGGCGAAGCTCATGTGGTGACGTATGTCGATGACGGTCCTTGCCATGCCTAGATGATGGCTCATGCGACTTGGCATGTTGCTTGTGGCGCCTTGTGGAGCTTGGAGAAGAGTGTCGATGACGCTCATGAAGGGGACGCTCTTGATGCTCCATATGGTGTACTTGAAGTCGACGATCTTGTGCATAAGCACTCTCATGGTGGCGCCTAGTGGAGCTCGGGGACGAGTGTCGATGACGAGCATGATGAGGATGCTCTTGATGATCCATATGATGGTGCCATCGTGGAGGTCCTCTATCCTCATATGTAGCTCCATTGGCCAAATAGGCGTTGCTCAAGGTGGAGTCGAGGTGAGGTTCCGCCATGGTGTCGATGTCGTAGTCGTGGCATTGCTCCACCATGTCGTCCATGCTTGACGAGCCATTGTTGATGTAGAGCTCGTCGATGTCGTCCTCAAGGTGGTGCTCCACCATGTCGTCCATGCTTGAGGAGCCATTGTCGATGTAGAGCTCCTCGATGTCGGTCATGTCGGTGATGCTCGCGGAGCCATAGTCGGTGTCGAGCTCCACATGTTCCTCCACATCCGCGGTGCTTGAAGAGGTATCCTCCTCGAAGTGCTCCGTGTACTCCTCCGTATCTTCTTCGTCGCTATACATGTTAGCATGACAAGATCTATATGGTGTATGTTAGTGGAAGGAGACTACCTCGCACTCTTACCAAGGTAAGATAGTATTGAGGCAATCCACCAAACCGAAAGCAAGATCAAGTGTATCGGGAACACACGCAAAACCACACGCAAAAGCTAGCAAATATGGTGGTAGGTGAGTGTGGTGGAAAGCCAAAAGACGAAATCCGAAATCAAGTTTGTTGTTAAGAGTGGGTGAAGTCCAACGAAATCAAATGTCAAAGCGATGATCACTAGAAACACGGAAAAGATATGGAACACACACACGAGATGAACGGGGTTAGTGCGACCAAAAAAAGTGAGCGGAAAAGCGTATGAAGCCCTTAAGCAAGGGTGCTCGATGTCACACTAACACAAGAAGAGATCAAAGCTTTGGTTGCAACGAAGAGACAACAAGATTTACACGCGGCCTCTCTTCTCTTTTTCTCTCTTTTGCTTAAAAGCTTTTCCCTCTTTTGTATTTGGTGGCACTTGCACTCTTTTGTATCTATGGTGGCGCTTTGTACACTTTGGTATGTATGATGACACTATGCACACTTGTGCTCTTTTTGTATTTTGGCGGCTTTTTCTCGCACTATGTTAGCGTTAGCTCGCTTTTGCTATCTTGCCACACGAGTTTTGCTTAGAAGCTTTACTCCACACGACACACACACCTCACAATCGGGGCCACGTGCAATGTCTCGCAACACTCGATAAGCAATGCTCGTAGGATAGATCGCAAAAGGAAGAGGGGCTACACGGTGGGGAGCAAGTTATACCTAGATGAAAAGTTAGGCGGTGTCGTAACACACAACTTGCGAGGATGGCGACGATGGTGTCGTAGTTGCGCCGGAGTCCGGGGTGCCGAAGGTGTCGCCGCGGTGTTGATGTAGACGCGGAAGCTCGAAAGACAATCCTTGCACTCCAAAACGGAAACCGGGCAAAATAAGTCAATGCCCGAAAATTTGGGTCACGACGAGCGATCGAAGGTGTCAAAATTTTGGAGTCGGAAAATTTCGAAAACGGTGTCAAAATTAGAGTCAAGATGAAAGGGGATAACTGTGAAAGTTTGGTGTCAAACGGGCGCCGGAAAGTTGTCAAAATTTGGAGCAAAAAGTGGAGTCAGAATTGGGCGAAACTGGGTCAAACCCGGTCCAGAACCCGGTCAAACCGGACCTGGGACCGGCCGGCCCGGTCCAGAACCGGATCTGGAACCGGATGGGCCCCTGGACTTGGTCCGGATGGCACCGGTCTGAGCCCCGGTTGCAGACCGGACGGCCCGGTCAGAAATCCGGTCTGACCGGATTTGGCGCTGATTGCAGGGGATTGAGCAGCGATCGAGGCTGGTGGGCGAGGCGAAACTGGTGGCGTGCTGCGCCGCGGAGCAGCGGTGGTGGCGGCGAGTGGGCCAGGCGGGCGGGTGGCTTGGGCCGGCGGGAGAGGAAGTGGAGCGGCCCGGGCAGTTGGGGCCTTGGCAGCGGCTCGGTGGGCGTGGAGGCGAGCGGAAGGGCGCGCGTTGGGAGCGGAGGCGAGCGGACGCGCTGGCGATGAGCGATGGCGTGGGGCGGGCGTGCGCGCTGGTGGGCCAGGCGGCCTGGTGGGTGGCGTGGGGCGGGCCAAGGCGGGCGAGCGCGTGGAGGTGGCTGGGCGGAGCGGGAGCTTGGGCGGCGCACGCTGTGGCTGGGCCTGGGCGGATCGGGCGACCAGGGGCGGCCGGATGGCGCGGCTTTGGCCGGCGATGGGTGCAGCGCAGAGGCGGCGTTGGCGCGGGATGGATGCGGCGTGGCGAGCGAGGCGTTGACCAGCTTGATCTGTGCTTCCTCGATGAACAGCACACGAACAGAAATAGTGAACCAGTCACGAAAATGCTCAGATCTGAGCGGAATTAGACGAATTTGATGGGGAAAAGATGGGGAAAACGGAGATCAATCACTCCAACATCAAATCCATGGACTAAAACCACTCAAAACGCAACGAAATCGCAGATCCGTCCAAAGGCAAATTAGGGCTATTTTTTGGGGATTTTTTGGGAAAATTTTCAGAGACGAAATTGGATGGGTGGGGGGTCAAATCCGCGGAAACCAAAGGCTCTTGATACCATATGATGGGGTCTAAGACCCCGTGTGTGGCCCGATCTCGCGGATTGACTTCGAAACCAAGAGGGGAGATGGGAAAACGCGAGGAACACGAAGAACACGACGAACACGAGGAACTCCGAGACTCACGCACGCACACCAACCCGATACACCCGATACTTACCCCCGTGGCTCGATGGACCACGCCAATAGAATCACCCGGAAGAGGCACGCGGCAGAATTCCCGGTGAGAGATTGGTGTTGGAGAAAAGGGGATTGGTGAGGGAGAGAGAGTAGCTTGTACTAGAATCTCACTCAACAATATCCAAATCAACAACAAGGATGGCCTTGATTACAGAGGGATGATACCCAAGGGAGACTAAGCTCAAAGGTAGGTTTGAGTTCAAAACAAGTCTAAAGAGGTAAGGGGGGTGTCTTGGGTCTATATATAGGCCTACAAGACAACACATGGCGAAAAGGTACATAAGTGGGTAACTTAGGCAGTTTGGTGGGTAGTTCCCGTCGGATCCGGTCTGGGGCCGGTCCGACCGGGCCTAGGACCGGGCGGTCCGGTTGTGGAGCCGGTCGACCGGTCGCCAACCGGGCGGGTCGGTCTGGGGCCCGGTCGGACCGGACTCTGGGCCGGCTGGGCCTCCTCCTCCCTCTTCCTTCTTCTCTTCTTCTTCTTCTTCCTTCTTCCTTCTTCCTTGCACCATGATGAATGGCTCCTCTTCCCTTCCCTCGCTTCCTTGCGCCATGGGTGTTCCTCCTCTCCGGTTCCTCGATGATTCTTGTACCTAATGATATGTAGCACACCGATATGAGGTAGCATTCCATTCAAGGTATTGACGAGGTCGAGTATCGAGAGGAAGGAGTTCACCTTGTCGCGTGTAGCGTGGTTTAGGGTTGAAGGTCCACTTGGGGGACTCTTTGGCCATGGTGTAGCGTCGACGATAGGCGGGGTTGCACTTGACGGTCTTGAGGCGGAGGTGTCCGAAAGCCACCCCGCATCAGTAAGCGTTGTTGTTGATGCGTTTGAGGACCTTGAAGGGGCCATCTCCTCTTGGCTTGAGCTTGGAGTTGCGCTCATGAGGGAACCTTTCCTTCCGGAGGTGGATCCAAACGAGGTCTCCTTCGTGGAATATTCTTTCCTTCTTCTTGGCGTTGATGCGGTTTGCTTGACGAAGCACATGTTCTTGTATGGTCGCTCTTGTATCTTCATGTAGTTTCTTGACGGCGGCGGTGCGTTTGTCGAAGTCCATGTTGGTCCGCTCGTGAAGGGGGAGCGGGAGTATGTCGAGTGCCGTGTAAGGTTCGAAGCCATAGACGACCATGAAGGGGCTCCTTGATGTAGTCTTGTGCTTGGCGCGGTTGTAGGCGAACTCCGCGTGAGGAAGGCACTCCTCCCATGACTTCAAGTTCTTCTTCACGAGGATGCGTAGGAGAGTGGAGAGGCTTCGATTGACCACTTCCGTTTGACCGTCCGTTTGCGGGTGCGAGGATGATGAGAACAAGAGCTTCACTCCAAACTTAGCCATGAGCGACTTCCATAGATAGCTCATGAACTTGACATCTCGATCCGACACGATGCTTGCCGGTATTCCGTGTAGGCGAACAATTTCCCTGAAAAACAATGAAGCAATGTGTGAAGCATCGTCGCTCTTATGGCAAGGTATGAAATGAGCCATCTTAGAGAATCTATCCACTACCACAAATATGGAATCATGACCATGCTTAGTGCGAGGCAATCCTAGAACGAAATCCATGCTAATATCGGTCCATGGTGCATATGGAATATGCAATGGTGTGTAAAGACCATAAGGGTTGGAAGTGGACTTAGCTTGAAGGCATGTAGTGCAACGGTTGCATAGGCGCTCCACATCTCGCTTCATCTTTGGCCAATAGTAGTGAGTTGAGAGCATGGCATATGTCTTGTCACGTCCAAAGTGACCCATAAGACCACCTCCATGTGACTCTTGCAAAAGCAATTTTCGAAGCGAAGACTCGGGAATGCAAATCTTGTTAGCTTTAAACAAGTAGCCATCATGCAAATAGAAATCATCCACTCCTCGTTCAACGGAGCACTTCTCAAATATGGGAGCAAAGAAAGGATCGGAAGGATAGAGTTCTTTGATCTCGTCAAGTCCCAAGACATGAAAATCCAAACGAGTAAGCAAAAGGGTGTTTTTGCGGGAAAGAGCATCCGCCACAACATTGTCCTTTCCCTTCTTGTATTTGATCACATATGGGAAGGACTCAATGAACTCGACCCATTTTGCATGTCGTTTGTTCAAGTTGTGTTGGCTTTTCAAATATTTCACGGACTCATGGTCGGAATGAATGATAAACTCTTTTGGCCAAAGATAGTGTTGCCAAACTTCAAGAACACGAACCAAAGCATAGAGCTCCTTGTCATATATAGGATAGTTGAGGCGTGCGCCATCCAACTTCTCACTATAATATGCCACGGGTTTGCCCTCTTGCATAAGAACACCACCAATACCAAGCCCACTTGCATCACACTCAATCTCAAAAGTTTTTGCAAAATTTGGAAGAACAAGAAGGGGAGCTTCGGTAAGGCGTTTCTTCAACTCATCAAAAGCATTTTGTTGGGCCTTGCCCCAAACAAACGGAACATTCTTCTTGGTAAGCTCATTCAAAGGGCAAGCAATGGTGCTAAAATCTTTCACAAAGAGGCGGTAAAACCCGGCAAGTCCATGAAAACTTCGGACTTGACCAACATTTGTATGAGTAGGCCAATTGTGGATGGCCTCCACCTTGGAAGAATCAACTTCAATCCCATTAGCGGAAACCACAAAGCCAAGGAAAACCAATTTGTTTTGAGCAAAGGTGCACTTGGGGAGGTTAGCATAAAGCTTTTCATGACGCAAGATGCACAAGATGATGTGGGGTGGCCTTCGGACACCTCCACACCAAGACCAACAAGTCCCCCAAGTGGACCGATGACGCGAGCCCGAGTCAAAGCGCTACATGATAAGGTGAACTCACTCCTCACTACCATTGATCTCGATACCCCATTGGATGGACTGCTACCTAAGGCCGATATGCTTTGTGTTATCAGATATGAACCTCGAGAGAAGGACGTCGCAGCAGACCCGAAGATGGACAAGGAAGGAGGAGAAGAAGAGTGGCCGCCGAAGGATGCCCCCCAGGGCCGGCACTGCCGGCCTCCAGGCACCGGCACTGCCGGCCTGCACACCCCGTGATGTAGCCCCGCTCACCGACGACGCTACACCAAGACCAACAAGTCCCCCAAGTGGACCGATGACACGGGCTCGAGTCAAAGCGCTACATGATAAGGTGAACTCAATCCTCACTACCCTTGATCTCGATACCCCATTGGATGGCTTGCTACTTCATGCAAGTGCTCTATGTGTCATCAGGTACCAAGCTCACCAAGGAACTGAAGGAGAAGAAGGAACGCCGCTAATGCCCCAAGAAACTGAAGAAGGAGAAGAAGGATCGCCATCAAATGGAGAAGGTCGCCCAGGACCGGCACTGCCGCCACCATCAGGCCGGCACTGCCGCCCAGAGCACCCCAAGATCGCCGGCCGGATCAGCTCCGCACCGCCGGCCGAAGCACCCCGATCGCCGCCTGGAGCACCAAGATCGCTTCGGCGACGCTGCATCGCGCTTCAAGCACCGGCACTGCCGGCCTCCCCGACGCCCATTACATCTGGACCACCCATTTAAATCCTGTGGATGTGTACTTTTCATAAATGACTAAGTTACCCCTCCTCAGATCTGGGCTCTATACATAGGGCACCCCCAGCCACGACTTAGGGTTAGAGATAAACTAAGAAGAAACTTGAGCTTTGCTCTTACCCATATGGGAAACCCTAGATCTATGATCTTGTATCCACCCGGGCTCCTTATCGACGCGTGATGATCTCTTTGGTGACTTCTACCGTTTGTTGATCTTTTGCTTGCACTTCTACATTTTTGGTCTTTTGCTTGCACTTCTATCAACCTTTCGGTCTTTTCACCCTTCTAGATCTCGCGTGTTTCGATTTGTCGATCTCTTTGCGGGACTTCTACCGGAAGGTCTTTTCTCGCAACCTCTATCGAGTAGGTGTATCGGGCCTACGAGGGAAAACCGGTTTGTGTGCGTGTGTGTGTTGTATCCCCACGATTCCCCTCCGCGTTCGTCGTGTTAATCGTGTTCATCCACCTCCCCCACGAGATCCACCCAAATCCGTGAAGATCGGGCACATCCCGGGGCTTAGCCCTTATCATATGGTATCAGCAGCTCTTTGGTTGCCACGGATTTGACCCCCACATCCCCCAATTCCACCAATTTCGCCCAAAAAAAAATTCCAAATTTTTTTCCCAAAAAATAGCCCCAAATTGGCCTTGGATCGATCTCTCGATTTGTTGAGTTATTTGTGGTTTTGTTCCAATAGAAACTTGTCTTTGGTGTTGATCTACTATTCCCCTAACTTTTCCCACCAGTTTGTGCCAATTTTCCCACGAAATCGAAGATTTTCGGGTCAGTTTTCCGCCAAATCGACGAACAAGAGCCGAGGCTCGCAGATCGCGCCTAAAATCGCTCAGATCGCTGTTGCCGGTCACATCGCGCGCCCAAACGTCGCATCGCCGTGCCCCCGAAATTTTTCCCACTTTCTTCGTTTTCGTTTTGGCACTTCCCATTTGTGTTTGGTCTTCGGTTTTGAGTGCCGTTTCAGCTACCACAAGCTTCCGCAACATCGACAACGACGACGGCACCCCGAGGATTCAAGCGGTTCATTTGACACCTTCACCACCATAGCAAGTTCAAGATCGTCGGCCACCATCATCAAGTGGTATAACTTGCTCCTAACTTGTAGCCCTAGCCTCTTTTGCGTATCTTTCCTATCGAGAGTGGCTTTCTAGTGTTGCGAAGCATTGCGCAAGCGTCCCGACCGTGAGGGTGTGCGTGTGTTGAGCAAAGCTTCGAAGCAAGCTCGTGTGAAAAGATAAGCAAAAGAAGTGTGACATACTTACATAGATAGTAGTATCCTTACATAGTGAGAAAAAGAAAAAGAAAAAATACAAAAAGAGAAAAAGAAAAAGTGTGTGAGTGACACCTATACACAAAAGAGTCCAAAGCTTATAAGCAAAAGAGAGAAAAGAGAAGAGAGGCGTCTTGCGCAAATCTTGTTGCTTCTCAATTTTGCAACCAAGCCACGGTCTCTCTTGCGTTGGCGTGACACCGAGCTAGTAGTCTTCGTTAGGACCATTTTGTTCTTGCTCATTTTCCAAGTCGCGCTAACCCCATTTTGTCCCACGCGTGTGTTCCTCCTTGTGTATGCCTTTTGTGATCACCGCCTTTGACTTGTGACTTTTGGATCTTACCCACTTTTGACAATAGACTTTTCGTTTGGTTCTTCCATTTGGCTTTCCACATCCATACCTAACACCATATAGAGTTTTGTTTTTGTGTGTGTAACCGGTTGTTCCTCACCTTGATACACCTTTTCGATTTTGGTTTGCAAGTTTTGACATTCTTGGTAGTCTTTCCTAACCACCCACCACATAGTTCTTGTTTTAGTTGTAACCATGTCTAGTGGAGAAGGGAATCAACTGCCGATGACGCGGCACCAACATTGGATAGCTACTCAAGCCGTCCACACCAAGCTAAATCAATTTGAAGCCATGCTCAAGGATACCAATGTCCGCTATGAAGAAAGAGCTCAAGTGCAACGGAATGACCTCAACAATCAAGTGCAAGACCTCAATGAGAAGACTGAAACTCAAGGCAATGAGTTGAAGGCCACACTTGCCATACAAGGTCAAGAAACAAGGGAAATGAAGACGGCGTTGGACAATATCCTCCACACACTCAACCGTCAAGAAGAGAGAAGACACCACTCAAGGTCTTCACGCTCTCATAGCTCAAGGTCAAGAGCTCTTACACCGTCTCGCCATGATTCTAATGAAGACCCACGCCACCATAATGTGGATGTTCAAGTGCTTCACCAACAAGCTCAAGAAGCGGAGCAAGCTCGACTTCGACTTGTCCATGAACGTCAACGCCTTGAAGAAGAGCGCCTTCACCAAGAGGACCTCAATGCTCAATTCCAACAAGAGCAAGACCGCCTTCGACATGATCAAGAGCTAATTCGAGCAAGGGAACAAGAGCGTCTCCGCAATGAACAACAAGCACTTGAAGAACAAGAGCGGCAACGACAAGTGCAAGAAGCTCAAGCTAGAAGACAACGCCTTCATGAAGAGGAAGAAAGGCAAGCGCACCAAGAGCGCCAAATCATCAATGTTGTTCGTCCTCAACGCCCTCAAGGTCAAGATAATCGCCGCCATCATGATGATCGCCCTCATGCTAGAAGACCTCCTCCAAGGGCAAGAAATGAAGAATCAAGTCATCACCAAGCATCAAGTGAAGAAAGTGTGATGCCTCGACGACACCACAACAATGATGATCAAGATGACGGTCATGGAAGACCACCTCCTCGTCCACAACATAGCAACAACAATAGAGATGCTCAAGGTCCACAACATCCACCTCAACAACGTCAAGATATTGGTGAAGAAAGACCACCTCCTAGGCGCAATGACCGCAATGAAGAGGAAATCTTTGGGAAGCTCAAGTTCACCATGCCCAAATTCCACGGAGAAGAAGACCCCGATGCATACCTCTCTTGGGTTCTCAAGGTTGACAAGATTTTCCGCATACACAACTTCTCCGAAGCAAAGAAAGTGGCCATGGCATCACTAGAGTTTGAAGGGTATGCCAATGTTTGGTGGGAAGAAGTGAACAAGAAGTGTGACAAGGAAGATCTAGACCCCATTGATACATGGGAAGAGATGCAAGAAGTCATGCACAAACGCTTTGTGCCCAACCACCATAAACGCGACCTCTTCAACAAGCTTACTCAACTCAAGCAAAGCTTCAAGTCCGTTGAGGAATACTACAAGGAGATGCACATGACAATGATGAGTGCCAATGTGGATGAGCGAGAAGAGCAAACAATGGCAAGATTCTTGAATGGATTGAACATTCCCGTCAAGAGGATAGTGGAATTCTTGCCTTACACCAACATGGTTGAATTGCTTCATCAAGCTACAAGAGCCGAGCGCCAAGTGCGAGAAGACATAGCAAGTGCAAAAACAAAGTCCTTCTTCGCCGCAAGAAATGCAACAAATACCTCCTCAAGCATCAAGAACACAAGTGCTATTGCTCCCAAGGATCCTCCTAAGCAAATGAAGAGTGCCTTCAAGACAACAAGCTTCAAGCCGGATCAACCAACTATGTCCTCCAAAGCTTCCACGGGATCTAGTAACATCACTTGCTTCAAGTGTGGAGCTCAAGGACATAAATCCTTTGAATGCAAGAACACAAGAGTTATGATAACTCGAGATGATGGAGATGTGGAGTACTTGAGTGAAGGTGAATATGAAGCTTTGGTACAAGCCGCAACCAATCATGAAGATGATGACTTGGAAGACCAAGAACAAGTCCTATGTGTGCATGATGCAAGTCCATCTCTTGTGGTGACCAAAGTGTTGACAACCCATGCACTACCAAATGAAGATCAAAGGTGCAACATCTTCCAAACAAGAGCCGGAATCAATGGCAAGTCAATAAAGGTTATCATCGATGGAGGGAGTTGCCACAATCTTGCAAGCACCGAACTATGCTCCAAGCTCAACCTCACACTCCGGAAACACCCCCATCCTTACCATGTGCAATGGCTAAGTGACAATGGAAATGTCAAGATACAACACACCGTCTCCGTATCCTTCAAGATTGGCGCCTATGAAGACACCGTTGATTGTGATGTAGTGCCCATGACGGTATGCCACATGCTACTTGGTCGCCCTTGGCAATATGACAAAAGAGCAAGCCATGATGGCTACACAAATGCCTATAGCTTCAAGGTCGGCGACAAGACGTTCATCCTACGCCCAATGTGATGTAGCCCCGGTCACCGACGTCGCTACACCAAGACCAACAAGTCCCCCAAGTGGACCGATGACACGAGCCCGAGTCAAAGCTCTTCATGATGAGGTGAACTCGCTCCTCACCACCCTTGATCTTGGTACCCCTTTGGATGGATTGCTACCTCATGCCGACGTGTTATGTGTCATTAGGTACAAGGAGCATCGAGGTCCCCAAGAGGAGGATACGCCATGGTCAAAGGGAGGAGAGGAGCAGCTGGACAAGAAGATGGACACGAAGATGGACATGGAGCTGGACTGGAAGTCGCCCGAAGAGCGCAAGGAAGAGAAGATGGACGACCGGTCCTGAACCCGGTCAGACCGGCCTCCTGACCGGATCACCCGGTCCACAGCCCGGTCGACGACCGGCCTCTGGACGGGCCGCCCGGTCAGAAACCGGAATTTGCGCTCGTGACATCCGGGCGCCATCCAGGGGACTTGGAGCCTCGTCCGGTCGCCGCCCGGTCACAGGCCCGGTCTGAAACCGGCCTGCCCGGTCACAGGCCCGGTCTGACCGGCCCCCTGACCGGCCTGCACAACTTAAGTCACTTATTTCGGCCCGAATCGTTTCACTTGTACCTTTTCGGCCCATGACGCCTTGTAAGACTATAAATACCCCCAGGACGCCCCTTTAGCTCTTTAGACTTGTTTTGAACTCAAACCTACCTTTGAGCTTAGTCTCCCTTGGGTATCATCCCTCTGTAATCAAGGCACCTTAGTCGTTGACTTTGAACTTGTTGAGTGAGATTCTAGTACAAGCTACTCTCTCTCCTTCACCAAGTTCTTCCTCTCCAACTCCAATCTCTCCCCGGGGAATTCTACCGCGTGTCTCTTCCTCGGAGATTCTATTGGCGTGGTCCATCGAGCCACGGAGGTAAGCATCGGGTGTATCGGGTTGTGTGTGTGCGTGAGTCTCGGAGTTCCTCGTGTTCGTCGCGTTCTTCGTGTTCATCGCGTTTTCCCATCTTCCCCCTTGGTTTCGAAGTCAATCCGCGAGATCGGGCCACACACGGGGTCTTAGACCTCATCATATGGTATCAGCAGCTCTTGGTTACCGCGGATTTGACCTCCCACCCACCCGATTTCGTTCCTAGAAAATTTTCCAAAAAATCCCCAAAAATAGCCCTAAATTGCCTCTTGACCGATCTGTGATTTGGTTGCGTTTTGAGTGGTTTTGGTCCGTGGATCTGGTGTTGTTGTGCTTGATCTACTATTTCCCCAACTTTTAGCCTCCAATTCCATCGTTTCCCTTCGATTTGGTCGATTTGGCTTGGTTTTCGTGAAGAACAGGAGAGAAAAATCGTGCGATCCGGTTGAGCACCGGTCAACCGGGCTCTGACTGCCGGTCCGGTCCAGAATCCGGTCGACCGGCCATACAACCGGCCGGGCCGGTCCAGAAGCCGGTCCAACCGGGCCCCAGACCGGGCACAGCTACGCCCCCTCCGTCGACCTCGTCTTCCGGCGATCTCCACCACCACCACCACCACCACCATCGCAGGTATAACTTGCAGGTTTCACCTTGTAACCCCTCTTCCTTTTGCGATCTATCCCATCGAGCATTGCTTGTCTAGTGTTGCGAGACATTGCACGTGGCCCCGCATTGTGAGGTGTGTGTGTCGCGTTGAGTAAGGCACCCAAGCAAACACTCGTGTGACAAGATAGCAAAAGCGAGGCTAACACTAACATAGTGTGTGAAAAAGCCCAAAAACACAAAAAGAGTGCGAGTAGCACCATACATCCATACATCCATACATCCATACGCCCATACATACAAAGTGTCCACGTGCCACCAAAGATACAAACGAGTGCAAGTGCCGCCATATACAAAAGAGAAAAAGCTTTTAAGCAAAGAGAGATAGGAGAAGAGAGGCCACGTGTGAATCTTGTTGTCTCTTCCTTTGCAACCAAAGCTTTGGCTCTCCTTGTGTTAGTGTGACACCGAGCACTTATACATACACTTTTCCGCTCACTTTTGGTTGCACTAACCCCGCTTATCTCGTGTGTGTGTTCCACAACTTTTTCCGTGTTTATAGTGATCTTCACATTGACATTTGGATTTTTGGACTTTACCCACTTTTAACAACACACTCGATCTTGGATTTGTCTTTTGGATTTCCACAACACTTGCCTAACACCATATTTGCTAGCTTTTGCGTGTGGTTTTGCGTGTGTTCCCGATACACTTGATCTTGCTTTCGGTTTGGTGGATTGCCTCAATACTATCTTACCTTGGTAAGAGTGCGAGGTAGTCTCCTTCCACTAACATACACAACATAGTTCTTGTCTTTCCATCATGGATAGGAACGGAGATACCACAAGGGATGAAGAGATCCTCCGCAACACCGAGAGGTTGGCTACTCAACACAACCTATGGACGCAACGACAAGAGTTCAAGGAGCAACTCTCCCTCTTCGAGACCCGCATTGATGAGCAATACGATGAGGTGGCTCACAACTTCGCCACCGTCAACCAAGACTTGGCCCTTCTTCGTGAAGCCACGGACAACTTGAATGGCCAAATGGCGGCCAATGATGCCAACATGGAGCGGCGCATGGATAGCCTCGAGCGCGCCATCACCAACTTGGGTCACCATCGTCGACACCGCTCTACTTCCTCTTCATCAAGCTCTTCCTCAAGGCATGAAGACCATTACTCTCATGGTGGCATTTCGTCCCCAAGCTCTTCCTCAAGGCGTGAAGACCATCATCGACCTCATCGCCAACATGCTCGTCATGAAGACTCTCACTCCAACTCTAGGCGTGGAGAAATACATCGCCATGCTCGTCCACATGAGCGTCCTCCACAAGCTCAAGGCCTTCACCAAGATCGCCACCAAGCGGATCGCCATGTCCACCATGGGCGTGATGGCCATCCCCAAGACCAAGATCCTCAAGATCCACCTCGGCGAGAACTTCGTCGCCACCCTCACCATGACCAACGTGGTCGAGGCGAGCCTCACCATGATCAAGATGAGAGACCCAACATTGAGCATCGTCCTCAACCGCGACAAGATCTTCAACCACATCCTCACCGTGAACCAAGTGAAGCAAGTGTTCAACTCCAACGCCAACCCAATGCTATGGTTGGCCGTAGAAGACCTCCTATTCCACCTATAGCCGCAAGAGATGACGGCGCCCCTCCTCGTAGAAGAACCTTGGAGGATGAAGAGAACATGTTTGGAAGACTCAAGTTCACCATGCCAAAGTTCAAGGGAGAAGAAGATGCCGAGGCCTACCTCTCATGGGCACTCAAGGTGGACAAGATCTTCCGCATCCACAACTACTCCGGTGCCAAGAAAGTGGCTATGGCATCACTCGAGTTTGAAGACTACGCCAACACTTGGTGGGAGCAAGTCCTCACTCTTCGAGAAGAGAAGGGTGAAACTCCTATTGACACTTGGGAAGATATGAAGAAGGAGATGCATGCTCGCTTTGTTCCCGCACACTACATGACCGACCTCTTCAACAAGCTCCAAAAGTTGAAGCAAGGCACCAAGACCGTTGAGGAGTTCTACAAGGAGATGGAGCTCACTATGATGCGAGCCAACATCCAAGAGTCGGAGGAACAAACAATTGCTCGTTTCTTCAATGGCCTTACTTATCCCATCAAGAGGATTGTCGAGTTCCAACCCTACTCCAACATGGTTGAGTTAGTCCACCAAGCATCGAAGGCCGAGCGCCAAGTGATTGAGGACATCAAGTACTCCAAGGCCAAGTCCTATTTCTCCTCCAAGCTCGCTACATCGACTCCTCCTACTACATCAACTCCTTATGCTACAAGTGCCAAGGCCGACGCATCCTCTACACCTCCCAAGAAGCCGACTATCCAAAGTCGCATGAAGCAAACGGTCTCCTCCACCGCCTCCTCTAAGGCATCCACGGGACCCTCTAGTGTCACTTGCTTCAAGTGTGGCACCCAAGGTCACAAATCGTTTGAGTGCAAGAACACCAAGGTCATGATCACTATGGAGAATGGTGACATCGAGACTCTTGATGAAGATGAATATGAAGCCCTTGTGCAAGCCGCCGTGGAAAGTGAAGAAGCTTATGAGCAAGAAAGTGGAGAAAATCCTCTCTTATGTGAACATGACCCAAGTCCCTCACTTGTGGTCACAAGGGTGCTAACCACACAACCTCATGATATGGAAGAACAACGGTGCAACATCTTCCAAACCCGTGCCGGAATTGGTGGCAAGTCGATCAAGGTCATCATAGATGGTGGAAGTTGCCATAACCTTGCAAGCACCGAGTTGTGTGAGAAGCTCCACCTCACTCTCCGCAAGCATCCTCACCCCTACCATATCCAATGGTTGAGTGACAAGGGCAACGTCAAGATACAACATACCGTCACCGTCAACTTCAAGATCGGCCCTTATGAGGACACCATCGAGTGTGACGTGGTACCCATGACGGTGTGCCACATGTTGCTTGGCCGCCCTTGGCAATATGACAAGAAGGCTATACATGATGGACTCTCCAACACATACACCTTCAAGGTCAACGACAAGAAGTTCGAGTTGCGCCCGATGACTCCTAGCCAAATCATCGCGGATAATGCGAAGGCTTTAGCGAGGGCACAACTCCACACCCACCATAGTGAGATGAGAGGAGAGGGAGCGACCCACCACAAAGAGAGTGAGCGCCACAAGCCATATATGAGTGAGTCCAAGAGTGTCCTTCTAGCCACCAAGAGTGAGTGGAGAGAGCTCCAAGAGAACCCATCCACCATATTGCACTATGTGCTCATATGCAAGGGACCCGCGTCGGAGACTAACGACTTAACCAACATTCCTCCGTCTTTGTTGTCTCTTTTGCAGGAATTTCAAGACGTCTTCCCCGACGAGCTCCCTCATGGACTACCACCACTCCGCGGCATAGAACACCGCATCGACCTCATACCCGGCGCTCCGCTCCCAAACCGTGCCGCCTACCGCACCAACCCCGAAGAGACCAAGGAGATCAACAGTCAAATTCAAGATCTCCTCGCCAAAGGGTATGTCCGTGAAAGCCTTAGCCCTTGTGCGGTTCCCGTGATCCTTGTGCCTAAAACGGATGAGACGCAACGGATGTGTATGGATTGTCGCCCCATCAATGCCATTACCGTCCGTTACCGCCATCCCATTCCGCGTTTAGATGACATGCTAGATGAACTTAGTGGTGCCACGATTTTCTCTAAAGTCGATTTGCGTAGTGGTTACCATCAAATCCGCATGGCTATTGGTGATGAATGGAAAACGGCATTCAAGACCAAACTCGGTCTCTATGAATGGCTCGTTATGCCTTTCGGTCTTTCCAATGCACCATCTACTTTCATGCGCCTCATGAATCACATCTTGCGTCCTCTCATTGGCAAGAGCGTGGTTGTCTACTTCGATGATATTCTTATTTATAGCAAAAACCTCGAGGACCATGTGCAACATGTGAGAGAAGTCTTGTGCATCTTGCGCCATGAAAAGCTTTATGCTAACCTCCCCAAATGCACATTTGCTCAAAACAAATTGGTGTTTTGTTGGTTTTGTGGTTTCCGCTAATGGGATTGAAGTTGATTCTTCCAAGGTGGAGGCCATCCATAATTGGCCTACCCCTACAAATGTTGGCCAAGTCCGAAGCTTCCATGGACTTGCCGGGTTTTACCGCCGCTTTGTGAAAGATTTTAGCACCATTGCTTGCCCTTTGAATGAGCTTACCAAGAAGAATGTTCCGTTTGTTTGGGGCAAGGCCCAACAAAATGCTTTTGATGAGTTGAAGAAACGCCTTACCGAAGCTCCACTTCTTGTCCTTCTGAATTTTGCCAAAACTTTTGAGATTGAGTGTGATGCAAGTGGGCTTGGTATTGGTGGTGTTCTTATGCAAGAGGGCAAACCCGTGGCATACTATAGTGAGAAGTTAGATGGCGCACGCCTCAACTATCCTATATATGACAAGGAGCTCTACGCTTTGGTTCGTGTTCTTGAAGTTTGGCAACACTATCTTTGGCCAAAAGAGTTTATCATTCATTCCGACCATGAGTCCTTGAAATATTTGAAAAGCCAACACAACTTGAACAAACGACATGCAAAATGGGTCGAGTTCATTGAGTCCTTCCCATATGTGATCAAATACAAGAAGGGCAAGGACAATGTTGTGGCGGATGCTCTTTCCCGCAAAAACACCCTTTTGCTAACTCGTTTGGATTTTCATGTTTTGGGACTTGAAGAGATCAAAGAACTCTATCCTTCCGATTCTTTCTTTGCTCCCATTTTTGAGAAGTGCTCCGTTGAGCGAGGAGTGGATGATTTCTACTTGCATGATGGCTATTTGTTCAAAGCTAACAAGATTTGCATTCCCGAGTCTTCGCTTCGAAAATTGCTTTTGCAAGAGTCTCATGGAGGAGGTCTTATGGGCCACTTTGGCCGTGACAAGACATATGCCATGCTCTCAACCCACTACTATTGGCCAAAGATGAAGCGAGATGTGGAGCGCCTTTGCCGTCGGTGCACAACATGCTTACAAGCTAAGTCTACCTCCAACCCTTATGGTCTTTACATGCCATTGCCTATTCCTCATGCACCATGGACCGATATTAGCATGGATTTCGTTCTAGGCTTGCCTCGCACTAAGCATGGTCATGATTCCATATTTGTTGTAGTGGATAGATTCTCTAAGACGGCTCATTTCATACCTTGCCATAAGAGCGACGATGCTTCACACATTGCTTCGTTGTTTTTCAGGGAAATCGTTCGCCTACATGGAGTACCACAAAGCATTGTGTCGGATCGAGACGTCAAGTTCATGAGTTATCTTTGGAAGTCGCTCATGGCGAAGTTTGGAGTCAAGCTCTTGTTCTCATCATCATCGCACCCGCAAACGGACGGCCAAACGGAAGTGGTCAATCGAAGCCTCTCCACCCTCCTACGCATCCTCGTGAAGAAAAACTTGAAGTCATGGGAGGAGTGCCTTCCTCACGCCGAGTTCGCCTACAACCGCGCCAAGCACAAGACTACGTCACGGAGCCCCTTCATGGTCGTCTATGGCTTCGAACCTTACACGGCACTCGACATACTTCCGCTTCCCCTCCACGAGCGCATCAACATGGACTTCGACAAGCGCACCGCCGCCGTCAAGAAACTACATGAAGAGACAAGGGCAACCATACAAGCACATGTTCTTCGTCAAGCCAACCGCATCAACGCCAAGAAGAAGGCAAGGGTATTCGAAGAAGGAGACCTCGTTTGGATCCACCTCCGGAAGGAACGGTTCCCTCATGAGCGCAACTCCAAGCTCAAGCCAAGAGGAGATGGTCCCTTCAAGGTCCTCAAACGCATCAACGACAACGCTTACGTCATCGACATACCAACATCCAAGTACTTGGTGAGCAACACGTTCAACGTCTCGGACTTGTCACCTTATCATGGAGATGAGGAGGTGCAAGAGTCGAGGACGACTCTTTCCCAAGGGGGGGGAGATGATGTAGCCCCGGTCACCGACGTCGCTACACCAAGACCAACAAGTCCCCCAAGTGGACCGATGACACGAGCCCGAGTCAAAGCTCTTCATGACGAGGTGAACTCGCTCCTCACCACCCTTGATCTTGGTACCCCTTTGGATGGATTGCTACCTCATGCCGACGTGTTATGTGTCATTAGGTACAAGGAGCATCGAGGTCCCCAAGAGGAGGATACGCCATGGTCAAAGGGAGGAGAGGAGCAGCTGGACAAGAAGATGGACACGAAGATGGACATGGAGCTGGACTGGAAGTCGCCCGAAGAGCGCAAGGAAGAGAAGATGGACGACCGGTCCAGAACCCGGTCAGACCGGCCTCCTGACCGGATCACCCGGTCCACAGCCCGGTCTGACCGGCCTCCTGACCGGGCCGCCCGGTCAGAAACCGGAATTTGCGCTCGTGACATCCGGGCGCCATCCAGGGGACTTGGAGCCTCGTCCGGCCGCCGCCGGCCACAGGCCCGGTCTGGAACCGGCCTGCCCGGTCATCGGTCCCGGTCGACCGGCCCCCCCGACTGCTCGCCCGGCCACAGTTCCGGTCTGACTGGCCCCCTGACCGGCCTGCACAACTTAAGTCACTTATTTCGGCCCGAATCGTTTCACTTGTACCTTTTCGGCCCATGACGCCTTGTAAGACTATAAATACCCCCAGGATGCCCCTTTAGCTCTTTAGACTTGTTTTGAACTCAAACCTACCTTTGAGCTTAGTCTCCCTTGGGTATCATCCCTCTGTAATCAAGGCACCTTAGTCGTTGACTTTGAACTTGTTGAGTGAGATTCTAGTACAAGCTACTCTCTCTCCTTCACCAAGTTCTTCCTCTCCAACTCCAATCTCTCCCCGGGGAATTCTACCGCGTGTCTCTTCCTCGGAGATTCTATTGGCGTGGTCCATCGAGCCACGGAGGTAAGCATCGGGTGTATCGGGTTGTGTGTGTGCGTGAGTCTCGGAGTTCCTCGTGTTCGTCGCGTTCTTCGTGTTCATCGCGTTTTCCCATCTTCCCCCTTGGTTTCGAAGTCAATCCGCGAGATCGGGCCACACACGGGGTCTTAGACCTCATCACAATGACTCCTAGCCAAGTAATTGCGGACAATGCAAAGGCTTTAGCGAGGGCTAAGGAAGCTACCATCACTAGTGCGACGAGTGGTGAGAGAGTGACCCACCAAAAGGAAAGTGAGCGCCACAAGCCATATATGAGTGAGATGAAGAGTGTCCTCATAGCTACCAAGAGTGAGATGAGAGAATTGCACCACAACCCATCCACCATATTGCACTACGTGCTCATTTGCAAGGGGCCATCCTCGGAGACTAACAACTTAACAACACTTCCTTCATCTTTGTTGTCTCTTTTGAAGGAATTCTAAGATGTCTTCCCCGACGAGCTTCCTCATGGACTACCACCGCTTCGAGGGATTGAGCACCGCATCGACCTCATACCCGGCGTGATGTGGGCTAAGTCCTTGGATGTGCCCGATCTTCACGGATTTGGGTGGAACTCGTGGGGGTAGGTGGATGAACGCGATGAACACGAAGAACACGAGGGGAATCGTGGGGATACAACACACACACGCACACAAACCGGTTTTCCCTCGTAGGCCCGATACACCTACTCGATAGAGGTTGCGAGAAAAGACCTTCCGGTAGAAGTCCCGCAAAGAGATCGACAAATCGAAGCTCGCAAGATCTAGAAGGGTGAAAAGACCGGAAGGTTGATAGAAGTGCAAGCAAAAGACCAAATAGGTAGAAGTGCAAGCAAAAGATCAAACAAACGGTAGAAGTCACCAAAGAGATCTTGACAAGTCGATAAGGAGCCCGGGTGGGTACAAGATCATAGATCTAGGTATGGTTCCCACAAGGGTGAGCTAAGCTCAGGTTTAATTTCACATCAAGTCTAATCTCAGATCTGAGCCAACTAGGCTATTTATAGTAGGTGGGGCGAAGGGGTAAGTTACAACTAAAAGTGATGTTGTGCTGAAGTTCGATGGGGCGGAAGTTCCGGTCAACTTGGGCGGAAGTTCCGGCCAGGGGCGGAAGTTCCGGTCTGGACAGGCGGAAGTTCCGGTCGGGGCGGAAGTTCCGGCCTTGTTCCGGAATTGCGCCAATGTCCCGCAGTAACATCCAGGGGGGTTTTCGCCGACTTTCGGAACTTGGGCGGAACTTGGGCGGAAGTTCCGGTGGGCGGAAGTTCCGGTCCCTCGGGGCGGAAGTTCCGGCCTGATCCTATCTTCTGCGCGCTGGAAGGCATCTGGAGGGAATCTGGAGGGCATCTGGGCGGAAGTTCCGGTCCTGGAGGGCGGAAGTTCCGGCCTGGCAGCTGTAGCTCCGTCTTCGTCATTTCCAGCTCTCTCTCCATTGGCTTGGTCTTCATGGCTGCTTCTTGGTCGATGTACCTGATTGAACATAGGGTATTGGCATGAAGTAGCAAGCCATCCAAAGGGGTGTCAAAAGCATACATGGAGAGGAGCGAATTCACCTCTTGGTGTAGGGCTTGAGCTCGAGATCGTGTCATTGGACCACGAGGAGGGCTTGTCGGTCTTGATGTAGTATCGACCTTGGGTAGGGCTACATCATCTTCCCCCCCTTGGGAAAGAGTCGTCCTCGACTCTAACGTCTCTTCATCTTCATGGTATGGCGAGAGGTCGGATACATTGAATGTGTTGCTCACCAAGTACTTGGATGTTGGTATGTCGATGACGTAAGCGTTGTCGTTGATTCTCTTGAGGACCTTGAAGGGACCATCACCTCGGGGCTTGAGCTTGGAGTTTCTTCCTTGAGGGAAACGGTCCTTGCGAAGATGTAACCACACTAGGTCCCCTTCATTGAAGATCCGTGCCTTTTTCTTCATGTTGAGGCGTGTTGCTTGACGAAGCACTTGTTGCTCGATTGTTGCCCTTGTATCTTCATGTAGCTTCTTCATGTATTGTGCTCTCTTGTCGATGTCCATGTTTACTTGCTCATGTAGCGGTAGAGGAAGGAGGTCAATCGCCGTAGGAGGCTCAAAGCCATAGACAACCATGAACGGGCTTCTCCTTGTCGTAGTGTGCTTGGCGCGGTTGTAGGCAAACTCCGCATGCGGGATGCAATCCTCCCATGACTTCAAATTCTTCTTCACGAGGATGCGTAGGAGAGAGGAGAGGCTTCGATTGACCACTTCCGTTTGGCCGTCCGTTTGCGGGTGCGAGGATGATGAGAATAAGAGCTTCACTCCAAACTTTGCCATGAGTGACTTCCAAAGATAACTCATGAACTTGACATCTCGATCCGACACAATGCTTCTTGGTACACCGTGGAGTCTCACAATTTCCCTAAAAAACAAGGAAGCAATGTGTGAAGCATCATCCGTTCGGGAGCATGGTATGAAATGTGCCATTTTAGAGAATCGATCAACCACTACGAAAATGGAATCATGACCATATTTAGTTCTAGGCAATCCTAACACAAAATCCATACTAATGTCGGACCAAGGAGCATGAGGAATAGGCAATGGTGTATAAAGACCATAGGGGTTGGAAGTTGACTTAGCTTGTAAGCATGTTGTACACCGTCGGCAAAGGCGCTCCACATCGCGCTTCATTCTTGGCCAATAATAGTGAGTGGAGAGCATGGCATATGTCTTGTCTCTTCCAAAGTGTCCCATAAGACCACCACCATGCGATTCTTGTAAGAGCAAAAGGCGAAGCGAAGACATAGGAATACAAAGTTTGTTGCCCTTGAACAAGAATCCTTGGTGCAAATAGAAATCATCGATGCCCTTCTCACTAGAACACTTTGCAAAGATTGGGCCAAAGAAAGCATCGGAAGCATATAAATCTTTGATTTCATCAAGACCCAAAACACTAATATCCAAGCGAGTGAGTAAGAGGGTGAGTTTGCGGGAAAGAGCATCCGCCACAACATTGTCCTTGCCCTTCTTGTATTTGATCACATATGGAAAGGACTCAATGAACTCAACCCACCTTGCATGTCTTTTGTTCAAATTGTGTTGACTTTTCAAATATTTCAAAGACTCATGGTCGGAGTGGATAATAAACTCTTTTGGCCAAAGATAGTGTTGCCAAACTTCAAGAACACGAACCAAAGCATAAAGTTCCTTGTCATATATAGGATAGTTGAGGCGTGCGCCATCTAACTTCTCGCTATAGTATGCCACGGGTTTTCCATCTTGCATAAGCACTCCACCAATACCGAGTCCACTTGCATCGCACTCAATCTCAAAAGTTTTGGAAAAGTTTGGAAGAACAAGGAGTGGTGCCTCGGTAAGGCGTTTCTTCAACTCATCAAAAGCATTTTGTTGGGCCTTGCCCCAAACAAACGGAACATTCTTCTTGGTAAGCTCATTCAAAGGGCAAGCAATGGTGCTAAAATCTTTCACAAAGCGGCGGTAGAAACCGGCAAGTCCATGGAAACTTCGGACTTGAGCAACATTGGTAGGAGTGGGCCAATTGTGGATGGCCTCAACCTTAGAAGAATCAACTTCAATACCATTAGCGGAAACCACAAAACCAAGAAAAACCAATTTGTTTTGAGCAAATGTGCATTTAGGGAGGTTAGCATAAAGCTTTTCATGTCGCAAGATGCACAAAACTTCTCTCACATGTTGCACATGGTCCTCGAGGTTTTTGCTATAAATAAGAATATCATCGAAGTAGACAACCACGCTCTTGCCAATGAGAGGACGCAAGATGTGATTCATGAGGCGCATGAAAGTAGAAGGAGCATTGGAAAGACCGAAAGGCATAACGAGCCATTCATAGAGACCGAGTTTGGTCTTGAATGCCGTTTTCCATTCATCACCAATAGCCATGCGGATTTGATGGTAACCACTACGCAAATCAATCTTAGAGAAAATCGTGGCACCACTAAGTTCATCAAGCATGTCATCTAAACGCGGAATGGGATGGCGGTAACAGACGGTAATGGCATTGATGGGGCGACAATCCATACACATCCGTTGCGTCTCATCCGGTTTAGGCACAAGAATCACGGGAACCGCACAAGGGCTTAAGCTTTCACGAACATACCCTTTTTCGAGGAGGTCTTGTATTTGACGTTGGATCTCCTTTGTGTCTTCGGGGTTGGTGCGGTAGGCGGCGCGGTTTGGTAGAGGAGCGCCGGGTATGAGGTCGATGCGGTGCTCAATCCCTCGAAGCGGTGGTAGTCCATGAGGAAGCTCGTCGGGGAAGACATCTTGGAACTCCTTCAAAAGAGACAACAAAGACGAAGGAAGTGTTGTTAAGTTGTTAGTCTCCGAAGATGGCCCCTTGCAAATGAGCACGTAGTGCAATATGGTGGATGGGTTGTGGTGCAATTCTCTCATCTCACTCTTGGTAGCTATGAGGACACTCTTCATCTCACTCATATATGGCTTGTGGCGCTCACTTTCCTTTTGGTGGGTCACTCTCTCACCACTCATCTCACTAGTGATGGTAGCTTCCTTAGCCCTCGCTAAAGCCTTTGCATTGTCCGCAATTACTTGGCTAGGAGTCATGGGGCGTAGGATGAATGTCTTGTCGCCGACCTTGAAGCTATAGGCATTTGTGTAGCCATCATGGCTTGCTCTTTTGTCATATTGCCAAGGGCGACCAAGTAACATGTGGCACACCGTCATGGGCACTACATCACAATCAACGGTGTCTTCATAGGCGCCAATCTTGAAGGATACGGAGATGGTGTGTTGTATCTTGACATTTCCATTGTCACTTAGCCATTGCACATGGTAAGGATGGGGGTGTTTCCGGAGTGTGAGGTTGAGCTTGGAGCATAGTTCGGTGCTTGCAAGATTGTGGCAACTCCCTCCATCGATGATAACCTTTATTGACTTGCCATTGATTCCGGCTCTTGTTTGGAAGATGTTGCACCTTTGATCTTCATTGGCAAGCACCGCCATCATCCCCAACCACCGGCAAACACCACCGCGGCCCCAACAAACACCGCCGCATCCGCAAGAGCATCGACACCACCACCACCGGCTTACCACCGCCACCACCGCCAAGCTACTTTGACCGTTTTCTTCCGCTAACTTGTGTTTGCTTGTTCCGGTTTGAGTGCCTTGTTTGTGAAACTAACCCGCAGCTCCGAAGCAAGCGACGACATCCGAGGCACCCCGAACTTGCAACCGTACTCTTGACATCACCGCCTTCATCGCAAGTTGTGTGTTCTGACACCGCCTAACATCTAGGTATAACTTGCACCCCACCTTGTAACCCCTTTTCTTTTGCGATCTATCCTATCGAGCATTGCTTATCTAGTGTTGCGAGACATTGCACGTGGCCCCGATTGTGAGGTGTATGTGTAGTGTGGAGTCAAGCTTCTAAGCAAAACTCGTGTGGCAAGATAGCAAGAGCGAGCTAACGCTAACATAGAGCGTGAAAAAGAAAGAAAATCACAAAAAGAGTGCAAGTGCCATCATACATACAAAAGTGTACAAAGTGCCACCATACATATATAAAAGAGTGTCAAGTGCCACCATATACAAAAGAGAAAAAGCTTTTAAGCAAAAGAGAGATAAGAGAAGAGAGGCCACGTGTGAATCTTGTTGTCTCTTCCTTTGCAACCAAAGCTTTGATCTCTTCTTGTGTTAGTGTGACACCGAGCACTTATACATACACTTTTCCGCTCATTCCTTGGTCGCACTAACCCCGTTCATCTCGTGTGTGCTTTCCACATCTTTTCCGTGTTTATAGTGATCATCGCTTTGACATTTGAATTTTTGGATTTCAGCCACTCTTGACAACATACTTGATTTCAGATTTCGTCTTTTGGCTTTCCACCACACTCACCTAACACCATATTTGGTAGCTTTTGCGTGTGTTTTTGTGTGAGTGCCCGATACAATTGTTCTAACTCTCGGTTTTGTTGGATCACCCCAATCTTGTCATACCACGGTGAGGTTGCGGGGTAGTGTTCTTCCACTAACATACACCATATAGATCTTGTCGTGCTAACATGTATAGCGACGAAGAAGATACGGAGGAGTACACGGAGCACTTCGAGGAGGATTCCTCTTCAAGCACCGCGGATGTGGAGGAACATGTGGAGCTCGACACCGACTATGGCTCCGCGAGCATCACCGACATGACCGACATCGAGGAGCTCTACATCGACAATGGCTCGTCAAGCATCGACGACATGGTGGAGCACAACCTTGAGGACGACATCGATGAGCTCTACACCGACAATGGCTCACCACTCATGGACGACATGGTGGAGCAACGCCACGAGTACGACATCGACACCATGGCGGAGCCTCACCTACGCTCCACGATGAGCAAAGACGATGCTCCTACATACCCCTACTTGGCCAATGGAGCTACATATGAAGATGGAGGACCTCCACGAGGGCACCATCATATGGATCGTCAAGAGCGTCCCCATCATGAGCGTCATCGACATACTTCTCCATGCTCCACAAGGCGCCACCATGAGAGTGCTTATGCACAAGATCGTCGACTTCAAGTACACCATTTGGAGCATCAAGAGCGTCCCCATCATGAGCGTCATCGACACTCTTCTCCAAGCTCCACAAGGCGCCGCAAGCAACATGCCAAGTCGCATGAGCCATCATCTAGGCATGGCAAGGACCGTCATCGACATACGTCACCACATGAGCTTCGCCACCACAAGCCACTTCATGATCGCCATCGACCAACATCTTCCACGAGTCTTCGACGACACCACTCAAGCCATGGTGATGATGCACGAAGACGAGAGCCTCGACATGAAGGCGACAAACACCTTGATAGGGTGCCTACCACTCCAAGGATAGCAAGTGCACATCGAGCATACCTTCCTCATAAGGCGACTTCCACCTCTTGTGCCACCACCACAATGGCCTCTACCTCGTCACGTGCCTATGGACTCCGATGCTACAAGTGCAAGCAACAAGGCCACCCTCCACGGGAATGTCCCAATCTCCTATGTGAGGTGTGCAAGGCCAAGGGTCACGTGGCATGGCAATGCACAACGCCAAGTGCCAAGACGCTCTACTTCGACAAGCTACAAGCACAAGTCCCCAAGATGCCTATTGCGCCCACACTTCAAGATGAAGAACTCCAAGGCCATCGCAAGGATGATGTGGATCCGAGCCTAGCTCTCCTCGTCACTACGGCGCCACCGCTTGAGGATGACTTGGGAGGCGATGGAGTTGAGTATGGTGACCATGGGATTCTCCCTTCACCTACGGAGGCGCATGGAGTTGAGATGGTTGAGCATGGGAATCTCCCTTCAACCAAGGAGGCGCATGGAGATGAGAAAGTCGAGCCTACTCCACTATGCTTGATTGATGAGTTGGTACCAATCCCATGTGAGCATGAGAGCCACTTAGCCCACTTGAGTGAGAATGATAGTGAGTTGAGTGACTTCCACCCCATATGTGAGTTTGAGTGCTTCCGTTTGGAGGACATGAGTGATACACTAAGTGAGTTGAGAGAGGTAGATGATAGGTCCATGGAGGATATCGCATTTGCTAACACATTAACCTCTCCCTCGTTTGTGTCTTCTTATGTTGCACTAGGTTCCACGGAGGACGAGTTCCCGCTCATGGAGACGATGTACATGGTGCATGAAGATGATGATATCTCACCATGCTTGCTCCAAGATGGATATGTCGACCACATGGATCCTCCTACTTCCACAACACCTACTTCAAATGAGTCGGACTACAAAGGTAACAACATAGGTGTTGATGATGCCATGATCCCACTAGTGGACATGATGACTTATGAGTGCATGCATGATCTTGATGATACATTTGCTACGTCACATGCTTCTTTCATATTCCCATGCGATGCTTTGCTTGATAACATTGTTGATCATGTGGAAGTGAATGCTTGTGATACCATGACCATGCCATGCTATGAGAGCTTCAATTTTTCCACCATTGCTTGCAATATGTCGACCACTTGCTCTTTACCATGTATTGCTTGCAATGATAATGACAAGGATGACATTAGCTTCCGCATGCTTTGCCCCAAATGTTTACACTCTTCCATGATCCTTGCATCCAAGATTGCGAACAATTGCTCTTTCTTATGCTTGATATGCAAGAATGCTTATTTCATTGTCCATGAGATGGCCCCCATAGCCTTCTCTATTTTTGATGATCATGAGTTACCACATGCCATGAATGCACCTTCTTGCCATATGCACCATCGCCATGCATTTCATACTATCTTGATTGACACTAATGGTGATGTGCACAAGTCTTGGAACATCATGATGGATGATGTGTTCCTTTACCATGCACACATGCTTTTTGTTCTCTCTATTGTGTGTATAGCTACCCGAATGACAACTTCCACCGCTACGGAGCATGAGCTCACGAAACGCGCAATTGAGAGCTACCCCAACACGGACGAGATACATGATCCAACCCATGGGATTCACGCCAAAGGGTATGTTCCCAAACGCCTTCGCCCTCGTGTGTTTCCGGCTTGTCTTGTCGAGCTTCCGGTTTGGACCAATGTGATGCGGGGTGGCCTTCGGTCACCTCCACACCAAGACCAACAAGTCCCCCAAGTGGACCGATGACACGAGCCCGAGTCAAAGCGCTACATGATGAGGTGAACTCGCTCCTCACCACCCTTGATCTTGGTACACCTTTGGATGGATTGCTACCTCATGCCGACGTGTTATGTGTCATTAGGTACAAGGAGCATCAAGGTCACCAAGAGGAGGATACGCCATGGTCAAAGGGAGGAGAGGAGCAGCTGGACAAGAAGATGGACACGAAGATGGACATGGAGCTGGACAGGAAGTCGCCCGAAGAGCGCAAGGAAGAGAAGACGGACGGCCGGTCCAGAACCCGGTCAGACTGCTCGACCGGATCACCCGGTCCACAGCCCGGTCGACCGGCCTCCTGACCGGCAGCCCGGTCGGGAAACCGGATTCGCGCTCGTGGACATCCGGCGCCATCCAGGGGACTTGGAGCCTCGTCCGGTCACCGCCCGGTCCTGTGCCCGGTCTCAAACCGGCCTGCCCGGTCACAGCCCGGTCCGACCGGCCCCGACTGGCCCGCCGGTCACAGGCCCGGTCTGACCGGCCTCCTGACCAGCCTGCGCGACTTAAGTTATATTTTCGGCCCAAACTTACCTTTTCGGCCTGTGACGCCTTGTAAGACTATATAAGCACCCCAAGCACCCCTTTAGCTCTTTAGACTTGTTTTGAACTCAAACCTAAATTTGAGCTTAGTCTCC